>NC_089268.1:21981419-22289821 GCF_963930625.1 Muntiacus reevesi | reverse complement strand
GTTTTGCAGGGTTTTTTTTTGTCTTTTTTGAATTTGTTACAATATTACTTCTGTATGTTTTGGTGTTTTGGCCTCAGGCATGTGGGATCTTAGTTCCCTGACCAAGGATAACCTTCACCCCCTGTATTGGAAGGCAAAGTTTTAACCACTGGATCACCAGGGAAGTCCCAACTTTACAGTTTTTAAAGCTAAATATTTGCCCAGAAATGTACCTGAAATCATTCCTGTGAGCTACAAATAAACTGATTTTTCCAAACTGTAAAAATATGAATGAATTTTCTAGGAGAAAATTTAATAAACCCAAATAATGTGAGGCCCAGTCAAGCCTCATTCTTTAATAGGCAAGTTTACTTTAGAGGGGAAAACTCATTTTGTCAAAATTCAAAGGGAAAAAAGTTTCTAAGCAGAACTAAACTTTCAAAATTCACACTCAACAAATACAAAGAATCCTTCAGAAAAAAGAAAGACTCAAATTAAGCACCAATTTCAACAATATTTTAAGGAAGAACATGAAAAGCAATAGACATGGAGATGTTTGGATAGCTACCACCTCTCCTTGACCCGCCATGCAAAGAACAACACAAGTCAAGAGAAATGTACGCAAACTTTGTATTCCTCCTGAGAAAGTCTGATCTCAGGAAAACAGTGTTCAGGATCAGGAATTCTTAATGCCATAGGTGAGTCGTTAGAAGTGCAGAATTTTTGTGTGTGAGGGTGTAAAAAGATTCCTCTGTATTCAAGGAGACTTTAAGGCTAGTGATGACTTGATAATAAGCCAAAATTATAGACAAAACATTACAACGTGTGCTGAGGGAAAATCATGATTTTTAAAAAGTTGGTTAGCTTCTGCATCTGTACTTAATCACTGTCAAGTCATCAAAGAAAAATTTTTTGAAGATTCTAGTTTCCTGTACTCTATTTGCATGGAATCAGAGAAGCAGAGAGTAATAAACAAAAACAAAAATATTTTCCTACCAGATTAGTGCTCTTATTGAATTCTGCCAAGTGCCCCTAGGTTACCAAATTCCTTTTTAAGACTAACTCCCTGTATTCATTATTAATGAAAGCCCACACTACACAGCCTCATTGGCTACTCATCCCTGAAATTCTCCAAAGGAAGGCCTTGGACTGAGAAAGTCATGGGGCTACTCACTGTGGCTAGCCAACGACACTGGCGAATTTGTCACTGGCAAATTCGACCTACTCCCGGCAGCAGGAGACGCAGGTGTCAATGACTTCCCTTTGCCATATCTCACAGCAAACCAGCAAGCTGGGCTCCTGTATCTCTGAGCAGTCAATTTAGCCCCAAATGGAGGCGCCCCTGGCTGAGGCCGTCAGGCTGGACTCTGCCTGACACAGGCAGCCAGCCCCAGATGCCCTGCAGCCTGACAGGCAAGTCCTGCTTGGGAGTAGCCTCTGCCGTGGGAGGGGCAGCGTGCCGGAGAGTGGATGAGTCACACACTAGGTGAGCACATGCAGACTCACAAAAGGCCAAGGCTTCTCTTTCTGGCAAAGGATCCACAACTCTAGAGATGGCTCAAGATTCGTGGTACTTGGCCACAGCTACTAACATCCTCAGGCATCTGTCTAAGCCTGAAAATGGGACACGGGAAGCACAAGTGTCTGTGCTTGGAGCTCTGTCTTTGGCTGGCTTTCTGGTTGCGGAGATTATGGTTGTTTGGTTCTCTAATTGTCTCTGGATGTCCCTAGTTCAGGTACACGGTGACACTGCCATTCCCAACCTCGTTGTAGTTGGATGGGGTCATGCAAGTTGTTCTGCCATGGAGAGGAGCAATTCAAAATAGTAGCCACTCCGTCCTGACTTCCTGAGTAACAAGTATGGGGACCTGCTCAGCTGTGATGGGCATGAGCAAAATCGACGATTATTTTTAGTTGCTAAAATTTGTGGGTTATTTGTTACTTCAGCATAACTTACCTTCTACTGATAGATACAAGGACCAAGGCTCTTGGAAGATGACATGGACAGTTATACATCATTTTAACTTTGAAACCCTCACAAATCTTTTCCAAATTTTTAGCATTCATGGACTTTCTAGCCCTCGCAAGTCCGTGTTTCAAAAACCACACTCACATTTATCAGCTGTGGCATTTTTCAAACCCTGGATTAAAGGGTTCTTGTAACACAGAAAGAGGCCCTCACTTTTAATTCCAGAGATCCCTCATCCTCATTTTGTTTCCTGGATCTTCTTTTGCTCTGGATCTTCTAGGGAAAGAAAACTGAGAATCCCCTTTGGGGCTGAAATTTACTCAAGTTCCACCAGCAGATGGAAAAATTCAATATTCTCACTGTATATGTACCATACACCCAAGCGTCCCCTATATTAGTGGATATATGTAAATTATGTTAATTTCACTGCTGACCTCTCAGAGCTCACCATCTTGTTGGGAAAAAAAGAAACATAGATGTGAGACTTCTCTGGTCATCCAGTGACTAAGAATCCATTTGCCAATGCAGGGGACAGGGTTTTCAATCCCTCGTTGGGGAACTAGATCCCACATACCTTGGAGCAACTAAGACTGTTGCTTAGTTACTACTAAGCCCAAGTCCCCTAGAGCTGTGCTCCATGACAAGAGAAGCCACTGCAATGAGAAGCCAGCGTATCGCAACTAGAGAGAAGCACCTGCTCGCCACAACCAGAGAAAGCAAGTAAGCACAGCAACTAAGACCCAGCACAGCTAATCAATCAATCAATAAGAGAAACATAAACGTGGAAAATGAGTAAGACCAAAGCAAGGATGGGTTGACGAAGGCTGGTCCAGGGCCGCTTGATGCAGCCTGCAGGCTTGGAAGGGCACCTCCAGTTTATAGTGATGGCAAAGTTGTGGCAACAGGAGAAACTGAGGCTCATAGCTCATATGCTGGGTTAACTTTTCTTGAGTATCTACTAGAGACACAGAATATAAAAGATACAGGTGTTCTTGAGGATCATCCAAGCCCAACCTCACACTGCCCACAGGAGAAAACCAGTTCATTTATTTTTACCAGAGACTCTCATCTTTGGAAAAGGCACGTCTTGGCCTAAGTTATATAAAGCAGAGCTCGGCAGCAGGGCTTCAATCTCATCACCAGTTTCTCCCTGACTCACACATGGCGCACTGGTTGAAGCTTTTCATCCTGTTGTTCCAAGTCTCCAAAACTCCAAACCCACTGTCTGTTTCTTGAGGAAGTCTCTTCCACAGTTTGAAGTGAAACTGGGTGCCCTCCTTTTGCATACAATTACCTTATCACGACTTTTGTAATGTTGGGATCGGAATCGTCCCATCTGAAATCATCTTTACAAGGGTGGCGACCTAACCTGTCTTGTTCGTTTTGTTCTTGCTTACAAACTGGGTCACATTCCTTTTCCTTTCCATTGGCCTCTTCTGCCACCTGAAAGGCCTCCACCCATCTCCACCCATAGCTTCACCTGGTGACTCATTCCTGTCCTCAAGTGTCTACTCAGCTTTTGGACCATCCAACACCAATTAACCTGGCCCAGGTCCCCCTCTGCACCACCGAGATATGTGGTACACAAGATTGGCACCACTTTATCATTTAGGTTTCAGCTCAAATGTCATTTCAGAGAGGCATCCTCTGATTTGGTAGCCATTATTTACCTAGCCAAGGTCATTCTGTCTTCTTTCTTGCCAAAAAATCTAGACTTGGTGACTCATCATTATTTTGAACCAGTGGTGACAATACAAATCCTCTTACTGATCACTGAATTAGATGTCGATGGATGGCCATTTGTATTCAATGAGGTTTATTGGGAAGTCTGCTGGGGGATAAGGGAACTTCTAGGAAGGCTTTCTCCTGATAAAATGAGGGAGCTACACTAGGGGGAATAATTTTATCTTGCCCCTTTTTATCTATCCTTTTCTCCCTTCTGGCTTTGGCAGCTGTAAGAGGATGTAACATCTGCAGCTATAGCAGTCGTCTTGCAGCTGCAAGGAAAATGTCAATATGTTGAAGATGGGGAAACAGAAAGATTGAAAAAGTCTTGGTCCTTAACGATACCACTAACTTACTGAACCCACCCTGGGATCGATAACTTCTGGACTTTTTTGATAAATAATTAGTGCTCCTAGGATTGATGTGATCATAAAATTTTCTATTATATGTAGTCAGAGTAGCTTGACTGATAACTCTAGTACCCTCTCCAAAGTAGCGCCCTAGTCATTGTCTATGATATTCCATGTATTTTCTTCATACATAGCACCAGTGCAAATTATCACACCTATTGAAATATTATTGGTTGGTTTTCTTCCCCCACTAGAAATTAAACACCATGGAGGCACGAACCTGTCCAATTTTATCACGGCTGTATTTTCAACACATAGAACACGGGCTGGTGTCTTGAAGGAGCTCGATAAATGTGTGTTACACAAGTGATTGGATGAATAAACACCTCTGGTGATATCTCTTTGATACTTAACTATCTCTTATGGCAGACTGTGAGCTCCATTAGATCAGAGACCTAGATTTTAATTACTTTTATCCCCCACCCCCAAACTAACAGACTGCTTGGCATACAGTAGTAGGTAATTAATAAATATTTGAAGGATGGAGACATATGCTCTCTGGACCCTTCCTTCAATAACCATGCCTCCATTTAGGACACAGCTCTTGAGAATCTCATATTGGACACCTTGGTGAAGAAATTCCGAATTGTCATCTCAGGACAGTTTAGCTTATAGGAGAATTTTATGAGAGTCTTAACCTGGCAAAAGACCCTTGAGACTGGCCTCCTAGACTGAACTTCTGATGAACCTTCCAGTAATCAAGAGCTGATCCCCTCAGAAGACAGTGCTTACGGTCACATTGCAATTATATTATTCCCCGAGTGGACTCAAATAGGTCTCATTGTGACTGACAACTATTGTCTTGTTTTTGAAACCCTGAACATCTGCGTACAAGCAGCTGAACCTGGCAGGAACAAAATTACCATATTTCACTGACTCTAAGATGCTATTGATTGAAAGATGCGGTTATTTTATGGATAGCTCAGAAGCAACACAGGTAACTAAACTCTGAATCAGTGCCAGGAAACCATGGAACAATACCAGAGGGTATTTCAATTTCAGAAGTGCATCTTAGAATTGGTCAAATACAAAATGTATTTATCACTTTAAGGTAAAGTAGGCAGAATTCCACAGCCCCTCCATAGGTTGATCAATTTTTCTATGATTCCTCCTGAAACAATGATATATATTTGTTCTCTTCAAACCATGGAGGTAACTTCCCCCCAGTCCTGGCGTCCCAACCTCATCTCACATTTTTACAGAGAAAATAAAACCAGGAGATGAGACTCCATCCGCCTCTCACCTGCAAACCCACAAGCCCACCCTCACACACCCCCAGCTGCTCTTCCTTCCCTCCTGTCATGTTAGAGGAAGCCTGTCTCCCTGTCAACACTTGACTCTTCCCAGGAGCTCTTTCCTGCCTCTTCAGCTCTTCTCCAGGGTGACCTTCTGTTAGATTTCCTATTTCCTGCCTCATCAAGCTCTCC
Organism: Muntiacus reevesi; assembly: GCF_963930625.1. Classification (NCBI taxonomy): domain Eukaryota; kingdom Metazoa; phylum Chordata; class Mammalia; order Artiodactyla; family Cervidae; genus Muntiacus; species Muntiacus reevesi. The sequence continues at coordinate 22,284,311 of NC_089268.1, read as the reverse complement.
CTCTGTGATGGATCATCCCATTAACCTTCACATATAACAAGTCTCTTCTTTCCTGAAAAAACAAAACCTAGTTTCCCGTTCTCCTACTTACTCCGCGCCACCACTTCCTTCTTAGCCAAGCTTCTCCTGAAAACTTTCCACAATGACTGTGTCTCCTTCCTCACACTCAGGCCTCCTTCAGGCCACTGCAGCCGGCCATACACAGGCCACCAGTTCTTGCCCTCCACCTTCGTGAACCTACGTGTTAACTCTCTGCTCTCTTCTTGCTTTCTCTCTTGCTGCTGCTGCTGCTGCTAAGTCGCTTCAGTCGTGTCTGACTCTGTGCGACCCCATAGACGGCAGCCCACCAGGCTCCCCGGTCCCTGGGATTCTCCAGGCAAGAACACTGGAGTGGGTTGCCATTGCCTTCTCGAATGCATGAAAGTGAAAAGTGAAAGTGAAGTCACTCAGTCGTGTCCGACTCTCCACAACCCCATGAACTGCAGACTCCTCCGTCCATGGGATTTTCCAGGCAAGAGTACTGGAGTGGGTTGCCATTGCCTTCTCCTGCTTGCTCTCTTGGTAGCTCTCAACTCAGGGGACCACTTCTCCCTTGATAGAAACACCATTCTTTTTTTCTTCTTTGTTTTTTAGTTTTAAAATTTTGAAAGTATGTTAACGCATTTACGAGAGACTTGGAAAATACAGAACAAATTTACATATAGTTCTACTCTATTTTATGCTTTTTTAACTGAAGATTTTTAGTTGGAGTTTCAATATCAAACTCTCAAAAACCAATAGAATGAATATCAAAAAAGTAGAAGAATATGGTCGACCTGAACAGTATCATGAACCAATTCAACAAAATTAAGATTTACACAACTTTCACACAACAGTAGGATACAAATTCTATTCAAGTTCCCATAGACGGTAAGCTAGGAGACACTGGAAAATATCCAGGGACATAAAACAAGGTGCAAAAATTTCATGATCTAAAGGTATTGAAATCATATAGGGTCTGTTCTCTTATCACTGTAGAATTGGTTAGAAATCAGTATCAAAAGATATTTGAAAATAAGCCACGTATTTTTAAGTGCAATGAAACACCATTATTTTTGTTTTGTAGCTGATTTTTTATTTTATTTTATTTGAGTATAGTTGACATAATATTGTGTTAGCTTCTGGAGCACAGCAAAGTGATTCAGTTATTCAATTCTTTGACCATTCTCTCCAAATAAGTCCCTTCATCCTTCCACCTACCAGTCCTTAATCTTAAATTGTTGCACCTTTCTTCTTTCTCTTGGTTCATTTATTCCACTGTATAATTATCTGCATGCATGCTTGCTGTGTGCTCAGCTGTAAAAGGTTCTTCGTGACCCCATAGACTATAGCCTGCCAGGTTCCTCTGTCCGTGGAATTTTCCAGGCATGAATACCAGTCTAGGTAGCCATTTCCTACTCCAGGGCATCTTCCCGACTCAGGGGTTGAACTCACATCTCTTGCATCTCCTGGATTGGCAGGCGGATTCTTTACCTGCATCACCTAGGAAGTCACATAATTATCTACATATTTATTTATTTGGAAGTTGTCTGTCTTTCCCTCCTCCTCCAGGAAAACAAGAGCTGGGCTCACACAGTAAGTGTGTGGTTGTGAATACATTTGATAGCCACGGTTACTTCAACCATCCTTGAAAGTACAGGGCTTCACATTCATATCAATCCCTGGTCACCGTCTTCTCCCTTCTGGGGGTGGAAGGGGAGGGAAGAAGGAAGGGGGATAAGAGTTGTCACAGGACTGATACTTGAAGTAAAGCTTCTGAGATTTTTGAATTTTTCAAAATGAAAACAATTCAAGCATTACTAGATCAAGATAGAAATCTTGATAACTAATCCATGAAATGTAAATTGGTATGGAAAAGTGGCCTCATTTCTGACACGTTACAATAAAACTTTTGTTCCATAGCTTAGAACAACATTTCACTTTTGACAACTGCTCAAAACACCGCTAGAAAAATCCATTGATCAAGCAACTCTAAGTCCATTACACGTTTTATACATAGTAAAGAGTATACCACCGTGACGGCCTTCATAAGTTTCAAAAGGAAGAAGTCAGGGGAGACTATGGAAAGGGTTGTTAGGTCTTTAAAAACACTGGGGAACTGGTAGGGACTGGGCAGAGTTTGTGTCCGATGGTTTGGCTAGGTGTTTAAGACCAAGGTCTTTGGCAAGTCTCAAAGAGCAAGAGGTCACTACTGATAATAAGCTCTTTTACATAATCCAGAGCTTATCTTCCAGGAATTAACATTTCCTGGAGAGCAAGGTCTCAATGTATTTTTGCATGTTTTCTGAGTTATTTCACACTGGGACAGGAAAGAATTCTCAGTTCCAGTATTGTTTAACACCGGAAAATACACTGAATTCTCAGCCATCGTGAAATCTTACTTGTAAATTTCTAAAACCCACCCTCCCCGTTTTCACTTACAAGCCCTCTTCTTTGCCCACCCCTCATCTTTCCTCAACTCCATTATCTAAGTAGTCAATATTCTCATTTCCAATCTTAATCACTAAGTGGGCTTTTAGGCTCAAATTTGACTGGCAGGCGACCTTGTTATCTTGCTCTTCCAGCGTTATTCTCTGTCCCAGAGTTAGCCAGCTGGCTGACTCTAAGAGTCTCAGTACTGTAACAGACTGTGATGTTGAATGTCTCCCAGGGGCAAAGAGTTTCCTTTTCATTGTATTCATCTATTTATCTCAAGCCACTTCCCTGCTTTCTTTTTTGAAGGACTGCTCTTTTCAGCTGTGTTCCGGTCTTTGACGAAAATAACTAATAAACAATCTATAATAGGAATAGAAAAGAATTTTATTTGAACCAAACTGAAGACTATAGTCCAGGAGACAGATTCAAGAAGCACTTGAATTGTGTCCCACTTGAATTGTGTTCCAAAAAAGGTGGGGATGGGGAGAGGAGGTATACATAGACAAAAACCCCTCAAAGTTATATAAATAGTTTGTCAAGAATTAGGATTGGAGCCAGCTAGGTGCTTAAGTAAGGGTTGTTGGTGTCCGGAATGGTTGCATAGTTTCAAGAGAAGACCTTGATACCATGAGGATCCCCTGGGAACTCTATTGGTAGAGAATCTGCCTGCAATGCAGGAGACCCGGTTTGATTCCTGGGTTGGGAAGATCCACTGGGGAAGGGAAAGGCTACCCACTCCAGTATTCTGACCTGGAGAATTCCATGGACTGTATAGTCCATGAGGTGGTAAAGAGTCAGACACGACTGAGCGATTTTCACTTTCACTTCACCTTGAGACCACAAGTTTGCAGCTGACAGCTGCTAGCAGACATTGTTTTGAGAATAGCTTGTGGTGTCCTTGAGTCTGATACAGTTCAGAAGATTTAAGTTCTCGGTGATGCAGGAATGTGTCTGAAATCATATGCACAATGGCCATGCGGCTCCATTTTGCCTGAACCAGTTAGTCCATTTTGATTTTTCAATGTATTCTCTTCTTGACTGGTTAAAGTTGATGTACGATGCGTGTCTGACAGGCCGTGTGACAGGCTGTTCTACTTAAAATACAAGTCAAATCATGGCTGAGCCAGAATGACTTCCCCATACCTCAATATGTGAACATTTCTTTCATCACGTGTGGCTTAATATTTACTGGTCACTCCAATTCCATTTCACTTCCAGATGCAGACCCCAGCACCCTTATTCAGTGGGATGCTATTGTTCTGCTGGGGTCCTGTGGGTTTTGGTCTCAGGTGAAAACATCTAAACACACCTACTTCCCTGCTTTACAGGAGTTGGTGACCTTGCAGGTGGACACCCTTGACTGTGGAAGTCTTCTCCAAGCTTAGACAACAGTAACACTCTAAAGAGGAGAAGCCACCATCTGTTCATGTACGTAGCACCAAGGACAGGAAAGGATAACACTAAATACACATTAGAACAGCTCTTAAAATTCAAGTTCTTAATTTTTTTGTTAAAAAAAAATAGATCCAAAGATGTGATGACATCTACTCAAGTTCCTTGAGATGGAGAATGCAAACCCAGATTAGAATCCAAATTTCAACTCCTATCTCTTTGTTCAAGAGCAGGGTGACAAGGAAGAGCTAGGGAGGAACTACTCAGTAGTGAATAAAAACACTCAAATGCAACCTCTTCTTTGCCCTTTGCATTGCCTGTAGATACTTGCTGGCAAAACTTTATTTTACAAGAAAAAGAAGACAGTTCTTACTAAATTTTGTGCTATAGAAGCCCTCAGAGGGCTGTTTTTCTCATTCTCTGGGACCTTTGTTTCCATTAAGAATCATAATCACTAGTTCTTACTTGCTCAAAATAAGCCCTGAGCATTTCGCAGCTGATACCAGCCCATGTGGAAGGCTTTGCTTCTCCCCAAAGTGCACTGTGGGGCTTCTGCGCTGGAGGCTCAGTGGTAAGGAATCCACTTGCCAATTCGGAAGACGCAGGTTCGATCCCTGGGTGGGTAAGATCCCCTAGAGGAAGAAATGGAAACCCACTCCAGTATTCTTGCCTGGAAAATCCCATGGACAGAGGAACCTGGCGGGCTACAGTCTGTGGGATCACAAAGAGTTGGACACTACTGAGCTCACACACACACACACACACACACAAAGTGTACACACAAAAGTGCACTGCAGAGAGCCCACCGTTGTGTGACTGGTTGGTGGGAAGAGCTGTGTGATCTCCAATTCCCTCCTCCTACAATGCATGTCCCACAGCTTCAAGTCCCTCAGATGGTCGTATTCTTTCTGAAGTAGCATGGCTCTCTGCTTTTGTGACCCTGTAGCCATGTCGTCAATCACAAGATGGACATTTTAACCCCCATGTGGAGAGAAAAGTCATTTTTTGCTTAGAATTCGAACAGAGTCTGGATTTGTCTTTTCAGGCACGGTTATGGCACCAAGGACTCCCCACTGACCACCTGCTCTAGTGTCAGACCCCAACTCTATGTGAATTGTACAAGGCCCTTGCGGAGAAGACAGGTGGCAAAATGAGAGAGATTTATGAAGCCCACTGCATAAGCTCACTATTGTGTGAGCTTGTTATTGACGCAAGTGACATGGAAGGATTTGATCCGGTTGATACAGGTACACACTGCAGGGGAAAAAATGGAGAAATGGAGCAGTTGCCAGAGAACTGAGGGCAGGAAATGGCAAATCAGCTTTGAGGAAGGGCTGAGAACACTGCAGCCACCTGGGGTCAAAGGAACGACCAACAGACCAGATGGTTTTGTTGCTGCTGTTGGGATGTGATTATTCTGAGAGCAGTATATGTAAGTATGAAGCACTCAGGGCCCTTTTCCTTGCTCTTCTCTGAGTAAATGATCACAGGGAAAGTATTTCTTTTTTATTGAGAATTTTTGATTAGTTTCGGGTGTACAACATAGTTATTCAGTATTTTTATAGATTATACTCCACCTAAAGTTATAAAATATAGGCTATATGCCCTATGCTGTACCATAGCTCATAGCTATGTACCTCATAGCTCTTAAATTTCTTTTAAACTTATTTTTAAAATTTATTTATTTTAATTGAAGGATAATTGCTTTACAATATTGTGTTGGTTTCTGCCACGTGTCAACATGAATCAGCCAAATGCATACGTACATCCCCTCCTTCTTTATGTTTCTAAATATTTATTTACTTATCTACTTACTGCATCGGGTCTTAGTCATGGCATGTGGGATTTTTTTGTTGCAGCACCCAGACTCAGTTGCTCTGTGGCATGTGGGATCTTAATTGAACCCACATCCCCTGCATTGCAAAGCAAATTCTTAACCACTGGACCACCAGGGAAGTCCCAAGAGAAAGGCTTTAAACTGTAGCAATGATTGTTTTTTTCTCTAGATCCCTTTTGAATCAGGGAAGTGACAAGGTTTGAGCGACCTGCCAAGTTCACATGGCTACTACTTTTTAGAGCCAGTTTTCAAAGCCAGATCGATAGGATTCCAAAGCCTCAACTCTTTGCAGTTGTCTGTCATGTGGAACTCGGCAAGGAGGAGGGCAGGCTAGGAGACTGTAGTGGCTGTTTTCCTGTTCCGGGGTAATTCAGTTAGTTGGAGAAGTCTGTGATATTTACAGCTTCTAGCTGTTTTTGTGATTTTAAGCAAGGCGCCCTTGAGAAGCTGAGCTTTATTTGATTGCCATCTAGTGGTCATTTAATCTCTGTTGGGAAGCTAAGCACTGTAGTTTTTGTTTTCCACATCTTTGCTGAAAAGCCATGAAAATCATTTAAGTTTACAAAAATGTATATCTAGAAACAAAGAATATTCCCCCAAATCTTAACTTACGTGAGACCATGTTACACAGAGAAATCTAAACTAGGAATATGAGATCACTAAATATTAACTTTGTAAGCTATTTTATCTAACTCTCTTACTGATAGGAAAATTGGATACTCAAGAGAAATATAAAAGGTTACAAAGAATATTCTTCACAGGTTATGTAGAGCGAGCATATAATCAAGAGCACAGGCTTCAAAATTAGCTGGCCTAGTTTTCTATCCTTCTATGCCTTGGCCAAGTTGCTTAACCTCTCTGAGCCTGTTTCCTCAGATGTAAAAGTGTAAGAGAAAACAACCTCATATGTGAAAGTGTAACAGAAGAGGTGGCAAGAATGCACAGAAGAGCTATACAAAAAAGATCTTAATAACCTGGATAACCATGATGGTGTGATCACTCACCTAGAGCCAGACATCCTAGAGTACAAAGTCAACTAGGCCTTAGGAAACAACACTACGAACAAGGCTAGTGGAGGTGATGGAATTCCAGCTGAGCTATTTAAAATCCTAAAAAATGATGCTGTTAAAGTGCCACACTCAATATGCCAGCAAATTTGGAAAACTCAGCAGTGGCCACACAACTGGAAAAGGTCACTTTTCATTCCAATCCCAAAGGACAATGCCAAAGAACGTTCAAACTACTACACAGTTGCACTCATTTCACAAGCTAGCTAAGTAATGCTCAAAACCTCTCAAGCTACGTTTCAATAGTATGTGAACCGAGAACTTCCAGATGTACAAGCTGGATTTAGAAAAAGCAGAGGAACTGAAGATTAAACTGTCAACATCCGCTGGATCATAGAAAAAGCAAGAGAATTCCAGAAAAACATCTGCTTCACTGACTATGCTAAAGCCTTTGACTATGTGGATCACAACAAACTGTGGTAAATTCTTAAAGAAATGAGAATACCAGGCCACCTTACCTGCCTCGTGAGAAACCTGTATGCAGGTCAAGAAGCAACAGTTAGAAGCGGACGTGGAACAAGAGATCGGTTTCAAATTGGGAAAGGAGTATTTCAAGGCTGTATATTGTCACCCTGCTTATTTAACTTATATGCAGAGTACATCATGTGAAATGCCGGGCTGGATGAAGAAGCATAAACTGGAATCAAGATTGCCAGAAGTCACCACCCTAATGGCAGAAAGCAAAGGGGAACTAAAGAGCCTCTTGATGAAGGTGAAAGAGAAGAGTGAAAAAGCTGGATTAAAACCCAACATTCAAAAAACTAAGATCATGGCATCTGATCACATCACTTCATAGCAAATAAAGGTGGAAAAGTGGAAGTAGTGACAGACTTTCTTTTCTTGGACTCCAAAATCACTGCAGATAGTGACTGAAGCTGTGAAATTAAAAGACGCTATCTCCTTGGAACAAAAGCTTTGACAAACCTAGACAGCATATTAAAAAGCAGAGACATTATTTTGCTGACAAAGATTCATATAGTCGAAGCTATGATTTTTCCATATCACATCCAGCTACGTATGGATGTGAAAGTTGGACTATGAAGAAGGCTGAGCACTGAATTGATGTTGGAGAAGACTCCTTGGACTGCAAGATCAAACCAGTCAATCCTAAAGGAAATCAACCCTGAATATTCATTGGAAGGACTGATGCTGAAGCTGAACCTCCAATACTTTGGCCACCTGATGCAGAGAGCTGACTCATTGAAAAAGACCCTGATGCTGGGAAAGAGTGAAGGCAGAAGGGGACGACAGAGAAAGAGATGGTTCGATGGAATCGCTGGACTCAATGGACATAAGTGTGAGCAAACTCCAGGGGATGTCTGGTGTGTTGCAGTCCATGGGGTTGGAGAGTAAAAAACCCCTCTAGCTCTAACCTTTGAACTCTAATGTTGCCTGTGCTTAATCATGTTGGCTTTGCACCTTCTGTAACAGAATATTGCCTATGGCCTGAATATACAGGATAGCCTATTCTCAAGGGTCTGACCTTTATACTTTTCCATTAAAAATTGCAGAACAGAGAATAACACTTGTCTCAGAGGTTTATAGGTTGATTGCTCACCTTTGAATCGGCCCGATTAGCACAGAGAAGAGCAGCAGGAGATAACTGTACTTTTATACAATACGTTTTCTAAAACACTCCATCATCAAACATGTTCTTTTCTGGGGGCCCCTCGGTTTCCTGCCTTCAGTTAGTAGGGATTACAGCAGTTGGCTTCTTTTTCAGTTTCACACTCACTGCCATTTGGCAATAGAGGATTCACATCTAAGATGATCTGATGGACATGTCTTTATTTTGTTCCAAATCTCAAAGCACTTGGGAGATATTTTTACTATAAAATTGTTGTGGTTGTTTATTTGGGAAGGATGTTTTTGCTTTAAGTCTCTTTCAATCTATCAAGTCGATTTTTCATTCATTTATTGTTTTTGGTCGGTTTCAAGGGAGAGGGTAAGAGTGAAATGTTATTATTCTATCATGTCAGAAAGTATCTGCATCCTGTTAACATTTAGCAATATTTCTAAAAATACACATGAAATATTAACGTTATTTCCCTTATTAAAGAACTAAGTTACTCAGTGCACTTAAAATAGTTTTACTTTTCCTAACAGTATTCACACAATTTTCTAGGAATTGACATATAGCTATTAAAAACCACTTATAAGCTGATAGGAAAGAACACCACCCAACAGCTGCAAAATGAAAAACCACAACACCTGTGATAAAAAAATTATTGGCTCTATACAAAAAATACTGATATTTCTAAATTTATTTTCCTTTTATGTAAGCATATTCACAATAAAGCTGTAAGTGGTAAAAATAAAAACAATAATTGTTAGGGTTCAGAAAAAACTTTCCACACTCCACCACCACCTAGTCTCTTAAACCTTGAGCAGCAAATAAAGTTGAACAGACCCATGAGTTAAGCTGCTGTCAGCTTTTACTTCCTAAAATGGGGCTAAATTTGAAAACTTTTCCTTCAGACAACCATCTGCACAGGTGTTAGACAATGTAAATGTCCTTTCAAATATTGAAACTCTATCATCCAAAATCTTACCATCATTTGCACCTGCAAGGCTTAATTTACCCCATGTTTATAAAGCCCAACAAAAAGCAAAAATTATCAAACTAAAAATTTTAAAATGACCTGCTACACTTATTTTCCATATTGCTTCATAGTAGTGTCTTCGTCCTTTTCTGACTCAGACTTTCCGGATTTCCACGAAGTCTGGAGCTGCCTATGTGCTCAGCAAGAGTAAGTGGGCATCACGTCTTCTGGACAGTAGGGCTGCCTACCTGTGGGTTTGCTGTGTGCACTTCCAGTGACCTGCAGTCAACTGCAGTCCAAAAACCATGAAAATTTCCAAAAATAATTCATAACCTTTAAAGTGCACGTTGTTCGGAATAGCATGACAAACCCTGCACCATCCTGGTCTGGACATTAGTCACTTAGGAGACACAGGGATGCAGTGTTTACATTAACTAACTCTTTGCTTTATTTAATAATGCCCCCAGAGCGTAAGAGTAGTGATGCTGGCAATTTAGAAATGACAAACAGTGCTTCCTTTAAGCGAAATGATGACAGCTCTTGAGAACAAGAAAAAAAAAAAAAATCATCTGCTGCTGCTGCTAAGATCTATGGCAAAAAAAAAGAATCTTCTATCCGCAAAACTGTGAAGAAAACAAATTCCTGCTAGTTTTGCTGTTCCACTTCAAGCTGAAAAAGTTAGGCCCAGTCACGATATGTGGTTAAGTTCTTAGTTAAAATGAAAAAGGCATTATATTTGTAAAATATCTTGAGAGAGAAACCATACTCATGTAACTTCCATTAGAGTATATTATTGTAACTGTTCCATTACTAGTTGTTAATCTCTTAACTGTGCCTCATTTATAAACTAAATTTTACCACAAGTGCGTGTGTATAGGAGAAAACATGACATAATATAAGGTTCAATATTGTTTGTGGCTCTAGGCTTCCTCTGGGGGTCTTAGAATATACCTGCTGTGGATAAGGACACATGACTGTATTTTCTCTTATTTACCAGAACATCCAGTTGTGAGTTCAGAAACCCAAAAAGTTCAAGTTTATACTTAAGCAACCAAGCAATGTATGGGTAGTTGAGGCTTGGGAAAACTGTACTCAGTTTTAAAATCCTCCTGTATGCTATTCTCATATCTTTATACTCTACTTTGCTCTTTCAAATCAGCTTTTTCCAGATGACAGTAAATGCAACTGTGGAGAGCTTCCATGCTCAGACTAGCTCTTTGTTTCAAATGTTTAAAAATCTCAATCTCTGAGTCAATAAGAGACTTCAATTTGGGCAAAGCACTCTCAGATCCATTTTGGATAGAAGACAAATGAAAGGAACATTTACTCCAAAGAAAGGGACGCTGCATTCAAAAACAAGGGGAGAGGATGTACTGTGCCTTTTTCATCTGCCTAATTCACATCATCTCCATCACTGCAAGATGTTTTTGAGAAGAGCAAATTAACCTCTCCCATTTTAAAAATTCTACCCCATGGCAAAGACTCCATAAGGTACTTCATATAAATCATTTCAAATTCTCCCAGTACTATGAGGTAGGAATTATCTCACAGTTCCAACTGGAATAAAAGACTCAAAAAGGTTTAAGAAACATCATACAAGTCTAGAACTTTTAATGCCTTTATATCTTCCTGTTTGCACTGTTGTATTTGGATTGCAAAGAGCTGGACACAACTGAGCGACTAAAACTGTTTTAAAACTCAAAGTAATATAAAATAATCTTCGTCATACTCTACAGGGCATAAGCTGAAGTTAATGAAAAAATAATCAACAAAGACCGACACAACTGGCAATACTATTCTTTATTTTCTTTTTGAAGGAGAAGCATGCTTTTTACAGCACCTGTAAACAAGTCAGTGAAGTATACTGTTCTGTGTTTCCCCATAAATATATATTATTATTTTTTTTTTGGAATGTTAGAATACCACAACACCAACTGCATCACACAATAGTTACTGAAGGCAAGTTAGGCTATAACAAGGGTAAAATTTTATGGCTAAAAATATTCATAGCAGCAACTTTTAAAAAGATGATTTTATTAAATCAAGTCATTGCACTTGGTCATTTTATTGCTACAGCAATACAAGGCTATTACATTTTAACACTTCTCATTGCTGATTTGAACTGATTGTCTCATTCTGTTCATACATCTCAAGTTTAAATGCAAGCATAAAATGTTTACCAATACATCCAGAGAGCACTTGGGTTGTTGTTGTTTTTTCTGTGATCACAGTAAGAAGCATAAAAAGAGAATCCTCTGTTACACCAGGCCCATTCTCTCTTCCTATCTTCAGACTTAGATTTTATAGAGAGGTAACAGCTTTATAGTATGACCGAAGCCTAGTGGTCGCATACACACACACACAGTACATCTAATATTAAAATATAATTTTGAAAATTAGTAATATGATGTGTTTCAAAGAATAGCAAACCTGAACAACACATTCACTAACAGTCTGGCAATGACAGACGCCAAGCAGTTCACCTCTGCTCTGTCATTTATACTCACTCATTATTAAAAAAAAGAGAAAAAGATTTGTCCCCAAGTAAAAGCTATTATTATTACACGGCATCTTGTGATGTGAACTTTACAGGAATTAATAAAATTCCTATATCAAGAGCAAATACTGGTGAATTGCTAGATTAAAGTAATTGTTTTTCCCTTTGAATCTGTTGGGTTTTCTTTACTATTTAGTCAAGGGCAGGAAAACAGATATGGTACTTAATTACTTTTCAATTCTAACTGAGGCGAACCAACACTTTAAATTTAAATGTCTTTCTGCACTCATGACCATCTTGATCTTATGCACTGGTGAGAAAATAACCAACAAAAACTTTAAGAAGAGCCCTCAAATCCTCTGGAAACTTCCCCTGCCCTATTATTAGGGTGGGGAGGAGTCCCTTCATAAGACTTTACAGTCGTCAAACTGAAGGATGATCTCCAGAATACTCTGTTTTTATTTCTACCTAAGGACCTTCATATTAAAAGAAAATTAGATACAATTTATTTAAGAAGAAGGAAATCATTCATTTGACAAGTCATTTAAAAACATTAGACGAGGAATAAACAATTTTGTTCAGTAGTGACCTCATCAGAAGAGCCTAAGGACTTTAAAAAGTTAAAATGTACTCACTCAATACACAATCAGATTTCCCCCAAAGCACTAAAGTTGTGGATCTAACATCAAGTAATTATGTATTGGAGTTTCTATTATTTTCTATTTCATTTTTCTTTTATTGGAGACATGACAAAATTTCATTAACACAAGATTTCAGTATTTTAAGACTAAAACCTAAAGGAAAAATATTGGTTTGGGGGTTTGAACAATATAAAATAGAAGCATGATAGATGGTACTTAAAATCTGAAAGTCACTTGCTATACCAAAGCTTAAAGTCTAATCATTTTGCAAAAAAAAAAAATCAAATTTTTACTTTTAATATAAACTCACATATGTTGAGACATTTTATCTGTAGACAACATTTTAAAATGCTCAAGTGTTCATAAGTGACTCTGAAGAATCTGGTCTTCATCCATTTTGTGAAAATGCATTTTGAAAATGGCCAACTATATTTGGTTTTAAATAAGCTTTATGATCTACTAGACACTCTTTTTAAAGTTGGTACCTAAATGATAGCCCAAAACATCTCCACCAGTTAGCTTAGTCTAGTAGGTAAATTACACAATGCAAAACCTGAGTATATACATAATTATAGCGTGTCAAAGTATGAAACTGCACACTGAGGTTCTGAAAGTTCTGGAGTTTTGTTTTCTACATTTCGGTTATTAAAAATCAGAGGCAGGGGCATGAGGAATTAAATCACAAGATCATGAAATGAGTTAATATTTGAGCCCGTAAAATAAAAGAGAAGTACAGCAATAAGGCTGGTGTTTGCATATTATATGTGCTGTTGCTTATAGGCACAAGTTAAGGGTTAAACTGACATTTTTAGTTCCTTAGACCTCATATGAGCTTAGAATTTACAGCTCATATTTTCCCCAATCTATTTAACAATCTGATACATTTTAACTAAATTCCTTTTATGAATCCTATAGTGCAAGCAATATAAAATATTCCCAAAGTTGAAGAAGTTATTTTGATTATTTCATTAGTTATTACCATATGCATGGGTGAGTAATCTGGTTTGTAGCTAGGAAACTCCTGTTTCATCACCCAGAGTACAAACAGCACTGCAAACAAACAGGCACAACAGTGTAATCCTGGGTTAAGAAGCTAAACATAAAAAATATATATATACAAAGTTTATATCCCTTGTGTTTTATGGGAAAAGTAGTGGCTACAGTTACTATAAAGCTAAACTGTCCCTCTCAAATGACATATTTTACAGATTATTTGAAAAGATACCACCATATTTATAGCATAGATCTCTTTAAAAATAATACTACAATTTTGATAAAAAAAGAAACTATTGTGAACTTTCTTTCCTTTTTATACAGATTCAGTAGTATTTTCAAGCAAACTAAACAACAAAGTTTGCAATCCCAGCACATAAGAAATAAGGCCTCTTTTTTTTTTGTATTGGCAAAACAAAATATATAAAAAAATTCACCCTCCCACCTACAACTTTTCTATAGATATAATATACTATATTCATATAGTATATGAGTTCACATACTCATATTCTTTATCACAACATCAGCATTTGTCATTTCAGTTGAAGTTCATAGTGTTGCTTCTGAATCCCTGGAACATCGAGAACACTGGGTGCACGTCACCTCAGGAAGACAGGAATGCTTTTTTCAGCTTCTCTATTTCCACCTAAAATACAAGACATAAATTGAGCAACAGATAAAAATCTTTAGTAAGGTGTGTTTATTTTATCCTAAGTTGAGAAGATCTGATCATAATTTCAAGCCTCCAGATTTTGGTTTCCAATCTAAAATCCAATTTCCAATGGTGTGATAAATACTTAAAAGGTTTAACAGAAGAAAATGTCACAATGCAAGTTCCTTAGTGGTAGGTGACAACAACAAAAGAAGTATCTACAGCTGCTTTTGTAGAGAATAAGGTTAAAAAATTTGAGTATTTGAAGATCTCTAAGAAAATCTTTAGCCCTGCAAAGAACAAGAGCATCCTTGAAACCAAATTAAGAAATATACTCATACCTGTAATTACACAAAGTGGGCAATACAGAATTCCCCCCTCCCCAAAAAGCAGTACCAGTTTAGTTCTCTGTTTTTCGTTTACTGCTTAGATCATATTAGTAAATCACTTAACCTCACTTGGTCTCAACTTCCTCAACTGTAAACAAGTATGTTCTAGATTAAGTTGCCTTTGAAGCCCAGGAATATATATAAAATTCAGTCAATGGGTTATAAATATTTCCACCATTAGGTAGAAGACATTCTTCACTTAACAGAAATTCATGATTTAAGACACTGAGGAAAAAAGTTAGAAAATTTCACAAAATTTTCACAATAACTCTAGGGTTGTTTTTAATTTTGACATAATAGAAATAATGAAGTTGAGGCGAAAAGAGATTAAATACCACACTTGTGATTCTGTGTAGAACTTGTACTGGTAAAGTCTAAGGTTTTAAAAGCCACAGTTTTTGTACTCTCTTCCCAATTATATCCCCTTCATGGATCACAGCCTTGTGGAGAAGGGACTTGTATAACTCAATGAAGCTATGAGCCAGGCCACGCAGGGCCACCCAGGACAGATAGGTCACAGTGGAGATATTTTGATCATCTTTGACCATTCACTGCATGTAGAAACATTTAGGGCTTACCTTCTCCTTATAACATCATCTCTCTCTACCATCATCCCTTTCCTCGATAAGGCATACAAATAATGCATGTTATGGATAACTTCTGACAAATAGTTCATTACTAAATGATGAGCATTTTGCAACTTTCAGAAAGCGTAATTTCAGTAAGATCACCATCTCCTAAAGGATCCTAACCATTCAAGAAGAGTTTGCTTATTCCAGGATATTTCCTGGTATTATTCTTTGACTAAGACGATTATTAGCTAAACATGTTAGCAACATTGGATTGAGACAAAATACCCTCAATCTTCAGCCAGAGTTTCTCTTTTAGCATGTTTAAGTTCATCGTTCATCACTAGTTTTTTGTATGACTCCGCAGTATAATTTAATACTATTTGATGTTAATGTTAGGGCTTCCCTGGTAGCTCAGTGGTAAAGAATCTGCCTATCTATGCAGGAGATGTGGGTTCAATCCTTGGGTCTGGAAGAACCCCTGGAGAAGGAAATGGCAACCCACTCCAGTATTCTTGCCTGGGAAATCCCACCAAGAGAGGAGCCTGCCAGGCTACAGTCCATGGGGTCACAAAAGAATCGGACATAACTTGGCAACTGAACAACAACAACAAATGTTAATTAATGCTATAGTAACTCAAAGTATTATTTTTAATTTGGAGGAAAATATAGTTTCTCCTTTAAAACTATGATCCTAAAACTCTATTGCCTTTATTAAGTATACTTTTGCAAATACAAGGGTCAAATTTTTCCCATTAAAAAAAAATTTATAACACGGGTCAGTAAGAAGCTAAATAACAGCCGATTTTCCTGGGAAACAAAAATTAGATGAAATTCTTCAAAATAAGAAACAAATAATTCATTTGACTTCTCATAATTTTTATGACAAATTAAATCATATATACAAATTTAGCATTATTAGTTCCTCTTTCTAACATTTCCACATATTAATATTGCTATGTATAAAAATATAAGGAACAAAAGTCAAGAAACATTCAAAAAATTTTTTTCAATGTCTACCATGCTTTACACTGGGAATTTAACATACATTTAGAAGATAATATGTATCTCTTACCATTTATTAGTGTGACAAAAATTTGTCAGCAATCTAATATGTATACAGCACTGTACTAAAAAGCTATGGGCAAAGATGAAACAAAAAAAGATCCCACCTCCAATAGTACAGAAGTGGGCAAAATAAGTATATAACATAAACAGCAATAAGATAGAAAATTATTACTTATTCATCTCCTATAAAACTAAACATGAACTTGAAATAAGAAAAACTGTTTTTAATCAGAAGACTGGTGGCCAACTCAATGAATGTCATTGTTTGAGCAGGGCCTTGAGAATCTATAGAACTTGGGCATGAGAAGATGAGACAAAAGGGAAACCCATCCATACAGTAGGAGCAAAAGTTCAGACCAGGGACCTTCCTGGTAGTCCAGTGGTTAAGACTCTGCATTTCCACTGCACAGAAGTGAGGGTTCACTCCCTGGTCAGGGAACTAAGATCCCACACACCGCACAGCATGGCCAAAAATAACAATAATAATCCAGGCAAATCCTGTAAGGGACAATGGGGGATAAGAGGGAAGTGAGAAAGAGAAGCCAGGATTGGGACATAAAAGTCTTCATATACCAAGTCAATAAGCTTGAACTTCATTCAGCAAGTAATAGGAAGTTCTCAAAAACACCAAGTGAGGACAGCCAAGATAAGAATGAGAGAAACAAACTGAATGGAAGATGAGAGCATGAGAAATGGACAGAAAGAGCGGGGATGGAGAAAAAGGTTCGGGAGGAAAGCCAGGAGACCTGAAAAGTGAGTGGTATTAGAAAAGACAGGAATCCCACGTCTGCATGACTAGAAGGGAAACAAACTTTCAACACAAACAGAAAATCAGAATCTGAATAGAAGGTATTAACGGGTAACGGACATGCTAAGTGGAACATTCAGGAAGACGACTAGCTGGAAACACAAGAGAGAAGCTGGGAAAAGAACTTGACTTCAGTGGAAGATGCATCACAGCTAATGACCGTCTCCTGGGCACAGGTGAGCACCATGGATACACGGAGAGGAGGGCTGAGGACAGCACTGCAGGAGCACCTCACTTAGGTGAGGAGGGATGAGAAGTCGGACAGAAGAATGCAGGGTCACAGAAACCAGAACACACTTTGAAAAGGAGAAACGTGAAGTGCTGGAGAAACTGAAGAGACATAGGAGTTGTCATTAGAAAGCCAAAATGCAAGGGTTGAGGACTGAATTAAAAGTGAAGAATCCGTGACTGCAAATCTATGCTTTTCTTGTGCTTTTGCTGGTCTTGGAACAAATGAATCACGAGTGAAAAGAGAAAACTACAGATCAAGAGGGTAGCAAGACCTAAAGGGGGGCTTTTTATTTTTGAATAAAGAGGAAAATTGAGTATTTTCAGGCAAAGAAAGCAGAGTACCAATAAAGGGTACCTGTCAGATAAAAAGAATAAAAATGGAGTTTTGATAATCTGCCAAATACCTTCACGTATATATCTCAACAAGTAAAGCTAAACCAGGTAAGTGACTTCCTCATTCAAGCTGTGAAACTTAATACCTAAGAGCAAAGGTTCTGGAGTCTGACTGCTTCTGTTAAAAAATGTTAGCTCCACTGCTGACTTAATCATTCTAAACCCTAGTTTCCTCACTCTTAAAATAGGAACAATGATGCTTACAAGTTATTATGTGTCCAATGAGACAATGTTCAGGAAGTGCTAAGTCTGACATATGCACAGTTCTGAACTGAAAGTCACAAGGCTACGTCAGAAAAGGAGCTCAAGTTTTTTTTAACACGTTCCATGTTTGCTGTTCCACAGTGAGAACAAAAAGAAACAGGGTAAATAAGAAGGTAAGGTAAAATAGGGAGGAGTATGCAAGACTTAAATACAAACTGGGAAGAGCCTCTTAAGAAAAGGAGGAAACACCTGTTATGCAGAAAAAAAAAACTCAAACACAAAAAAACACAAATGAAGACAGAAGTCAGTGAGGATGGGAAAAAAGGAAGATAAATAAGTGAAACTGTCAGTCATCAGCAGAGTGAAGATGATGATACATTAGCTGTAAAGTAAAATTAATTCAGTGAGAAATCGAATTCATCAAATCTAAAGCCATTTCATTGCCATTACCACTACCCCTGCCCCCAAGCAAAAAAAGGAAAAACAAGTTTAACTGTGAAGAAAACTACAGGTCAAGAGAGAAACAGTGCAAAAGATCTAGAACTAGACACTTTTAAGAGACAAGAACGATGTCTGCTTTATTCAGGCCGACAAGAGTGAACACTCAAAAACATTTGCAGAATGAATGAATGGAATGCGGCAGGGAGTCAGCAAGAGATTAATTAAATGGTGACCCATGGTAGGGAGTGTCCAACCAAAGCAGGATAGCATAATTTGTGGTGGAACCAATCGCCCAGTTGGGTTGGAAGAAACATGTCTAGTTTATGCTGACTACAATCTCAATGCTGGAAGAGATGAATTACCTCTAGATTACTTCTCATTTCCTTCTCTTCTTCCAAATCTTTTCGTAGTTTATCCAGTTCTTTCCTAAAAACAAAGTTATTTATTGCTGTTAAGTCTTTCGATTAATAAATGTATTTGAGTAAGGCAAACAAATCTGTTGGCTGATATCCCAGAACATAAGAAAAATTTTGCAAAGGAAACAACCATGTTGATTAGAAAAACCTCAAATTCTCTAGATGAAACAATTCAAAGTGACAGTTAAAAACACAGCAAAAGGAGGGAAAACTTGAGAGAACAAATTATTAAGTGAATACAGGTAATTTTCCATATTCAGTTATCATCCATTTCCAAGACAGGACACACAGCTCAAATAAGGTGGTAAAATGAACGTCAAAATATGTGACGGGGCAAAACAAATTATAGTTTTTAATATAATAAACCTGAACTTAACATACATCTTTTTCTTTTTTAAACTTAACTTAAATATTACATTAAAATCCAAAATTCAAACCAATAACAAAAAGCTTCAGCCAGCAATTCCTCTCCTATAACTCATGTTTTCATTTTTCTAGGCTTTTGTCTTTTTATGAAGTCATTTTTCCTTCGATTTCATTTTCCAAGAGGAATTCAAGACTTTTAAAATAGTCTTTGGAAAGACTTTTAAAAGATCTGATATATACACTTTAAACTATAGGTCATTAGTATTTTTATTCATTCTACAGCTTATTTAAGAGCATCCACAGGCAATCTGTACATGTATTTCTTAGTTCTTAACAGCACACTTGGCATAACAAATGTAAGATGGCCCAACCTATTTATTTTATAAATACCCAACTCAACCCTAGCAAAAAGTGATCCAAGTCCTCTGAGAAGAAAACCAAATATACATGCAGACACATCCCAGATCCAAAATAAGATGAATCTTATTTGCTAATACTTTTAAGACTAATTAACCCCTGTGTTTGACATTTCTAGCCTCAAATTATATTTTTCAGGTTTAGCTATACTATAACATGTACTACTACTTCACTTCTTTTTATGGCTGCAGTCAGGTATCCCACTGAATGGCTGGACCACACACTGTTTCCTCATTCATCAACTGATGGACATTTAGGCTGTTTGCACTTTTTGGCTATTATGAATAACACTACATATGATTTTTGTACAAGTTTTTGTTTGAACACTTGTCTTCAATTCTCTTGGACAGCATTATACCTTGGAGAGGAATTGCTGGATCATATGGGAACATGACAGTTAACTTTCTGAGTAACTGGCAGGCTGTTTTCCAGAGTGGCTGTACCATTTTACATGCCCACTCGCAATGCATGAGGATTCCAATTTCCCACATCCTTGCAAACGCTTGTTATCACTCATAGTTTTTATTAGGCCATCTGAGTGGGCATGAAATGGTATCTCACTGTGGCTGTGATGTGTGTGTGCCGATGGCCAGTGGTGCTGAACATCTTGTCGTGTGCCCAGTGGCCACTTTTCTGTAATTAAACTGCTGGAACCTAGTCTAATCGAGCTACTCTTCCTGTTTCCACTGGTTTGCCTTTTTCATAATCAGGCTAGGTTTTCTTATTCAAGCTTTACAATTCTTAATTGGAATAACTAGAATTAGTAACTGAGTTTCTAATTATTCTGTTTTCTAATTCAAGCTTTTTGCCAAGAGGAGAGAGACACTATTAAATTTCTTTGAAAACAAACTTGCTCACACTAGAAACTTCTTTACCTGATATAATTTGGAAGGACTCTTTACACATGTGTTAAGTAGTACTCAAAAGAACACAAGGGCTACTTACCCATGGTCCTTTTTCAGTGCTTCCACAACACACAGCAATTCAACAATCTGAGCTTTAAGTTCATCCAAGGAATTTTCTGCTTCTACCTTAGCTTTGATTTCTAATGGAGTTAGAAAAGTAGCTGTATTTGGTTTAGAAGTACTTGAAGGTGTTGGAAGGTGCACAGGCGGCTGAAAACATAATAAACAGAAAATTTTTATTTTATCTGTATTTCTATTTAATAAGTTCAAAAGATTTTTTTTTTTACCACAAGGAGATAAATAACTGAAGTAATACTTCCAAGATAAATGATAAACTTGAAAATCCAAAAAAAAGCAGCCTGATGTTCACAACTGGAAAAAAACCACTAAATGACCAAAGAATAAGCCTGTAATTACTAAGGGTTTTTCTGAGAAATGTCAAAGGTTTCATTTAAGAAAAAAATCCATCAGATTTATCTTATGGTTGCCGAGTGGAGCATCTAGAAGCAAGAATATAAAGGCATTATTAAGGTACTACTTTGATCCTTCATATTAAACAGTTACTGTTTAGAATATCCAAAGAGCACAAAAGAAAAGCAACTACAAAGAATGCAAAAAAAAAAAAAAAAAAAAAAAAAAATGCAGTAAGCCCAAAGAGGCATTAAAATGAATCCATGGCCTGATACCCTTTTCCTATTTCACTTAGGTAACACCAGGTATTGATAAAATTTCGACAGACTGCTGTCAGCTGAGAGAATCAGATTAAGTGTTATCTGATAATCTGAATGGCAGTCAGATGCCCTGCAATGAATGTGAGGAACAGGAATAATCTTCTCAAACAAAAGATGTGTGCCAGTTGTTGTAATACTTTAAATTAAGTGGCAATGGTCTAGAAAGGGCCCTCAATACCATGTAACAGATGGAAGAATCCAAGTTATTCTACCATTCATTCCCGTGTGCATTCAGTGTTTATTATGATGTCAAGCTCACTATGTTGTAAGGAGTAAAGAACTGTTGGCTTCTGCCCAACAGGGCATGTTTTAATGGGAAATGAAACATATGTATAGATCTATGCCTTAAAAATTATGAAACATGTAGCATTTGTGCTACTCATTTAAAATAATGTAACCCTCCTAAAATGAGATCTACAGAGAATAATGCAACTTCAATTTAACAGTAATCATTTTATTTAGTTTTAGTAGGCATTATTTCTTGGCTTAAGAAATAATCCTTCCTGACAGACACTTTTAAACCCCATAATTCTGATGTTCACAAAGAACGCTACAAATTATACAAGTCTTGTGCCACAATGCAGCTCACCTTTGGAGAGTAGCAAGAATCCCTCTTGTGTTCAGGTGGCTTTAGGTTGGCACTGTCATCTTCTTTCGGTAACTTCAAGGTTTTTTCTGGGCTGTGAGTTGGCTAAAGGATTTTTTTTTTTTAATCAAGAAACAGAAAACACCAAAGAAAGAAAAGGTAGTAGGCATCTGGATAATAAAGTAAGCAACTTTTATCACTGTTTTCAGCAGCTACTGTTCCAGGTATCCCGTTGTTGTTAAGAGGATGTGACATAATTTCATGCTGAATAACATAGTTGCATAACGTAAGCATGGAAAAACAGCTTCTCTATTAACAACAAAAATTTTCTCTACTTACGTTAACTTAAAGAATGCTTAAGAGGGAATACATTAACACTTAAAGTACTACTAGTATCCCAGGCGATGTACAGAAAGAATAAAAAGAAGTTATAGGGGGTGGGGAATGCTCTCATTTTTTCCTGAAGTGAACATGTACCACGCAATTCTAATGACTGCTGTCGGACAAGTAGATTACACAGGTCCCCTGTCTCCTTTCGACACTGCTCTATGGTTATGGTCTTAGGACAACTCCATTTCTGATTCTGTAATCTTCCATTCCACATTCTGTGGAAATGAACAGGTCTCTTTCCCCGTATTTCTTAAAATATAACCCTTGGCCACTTACATATAGCTGTCTTTCTGATTTGTTAAACTTCAGTGGAACTATAAATTCCCTCTCTTTCTTATCTTCAGAAGGACTCTGGATTTGCTAAGTGGTCTGTGCTTCACAACAGTAAATGTAACTCACAGAATGTCCACCATTGAAGCGGCCAGGCAGTCTTCTTCCAGGCATCTTCGGTCTATTTGCAGTGAGATGTAGTAAGTTTTCTGAGGAAGCTATGTCATCAAAATTTACAAGATCTGGAGAATAAAAGTAAACATATCTATTAAGAGATAACGGCACATTTTAAAAATGTAAAAAAGAATGCCTCTGTATTTTCAACAAACTATAAAATCAGAAAAAGTACCACTAAGACTCACAAGTTGACCTGTGCTTTTCATATGCATTTGGAAAAGGACACTCACCCTCAAACACAAACATCCTCTTTACCTGATACATTTTATATATCAACAATATAAAGTTCATGTCTTCAATAGAGACTTAGACCTCAACAAAGTTCTTATTGAAAGGTATAAATCTGTACCATAAGCTGTGTGTGTGTTAGTTGCTCAGTCATGTCCGACTCTTTGTGATCCTGTGGACTGTAGCCTGGCAGGCTCCTCAGTCCACGGAATTTTCCAGGCAAGAATACTGAAGTGGATTGCCATTTCCTACTCCAGGGGATCTTCCTGACCCAAGGATTGAATCCAGGTCTCCCTGCATTGCCAGCAGATTCTTTACGGTCTGAGCCACCAGGGAAGCCAGTAGTATGAAAAAGCCAGTCTTCCTAAGTTCTTACTCAGAAAAAAAAATCTACTTCAACTCAGAATTAATTACAACATATCAAAAAATTAACTCATGGAATGTGTATTAAAGTTCAAGTAATATCCTAATATCAAAATTTTAAAAACTCAATTTTATCTGAAACCCTGCTGCTTTCCAACTACATTTCTTAAGGTAAAGATAAAGTGTAATTTAATATCTTTTTACACTTATGTGTACAGTATATTGTAGCTGGGCCTCGACCTGTTTATACTTCACTGCACTTCTGTTCAGATAGTATCCATGTGTAGGAATCAGACAACAGTCATAAATCTGAGGCAGATTCAGATAGCAAGGGAAGATGCTACATACATCATCCATGTACTTTCCCATCACCAAAGGCTGGTTGACCTTTCATTCAGTATCTTGAGTTTGACAAATTTAGGTTAATTTGCAATTCTGAAACAATGGTATATAATACCTTCCCTTTTGCTAGATGGTCCAGAAAACCTTGCTGAAGGAGCTGATCTTTAATTTTGAATCCCAGATATCTATAAGTGGTATAAGAACCCTAAGGTTAATTCCAGACATTTCCACTATTATTAAAATGTCTCTCTGGCCCAGATTCCAAACAAAGAATATTAATCGCAGCCAATATGCCATCACTCATTTCAGCAGCAGGCATCTTTTGCCTTGTCTTCCAAGTATGGAATCATTCTTCATGATGCCACTGCCTGGAAGTTTAAAATGCTTCCTGTCAAATATTTAGATGTACAAAGTCAGAGAACTGTTATTTCTTAAAAGAGGTCCAAAGATAGTTATTATTATTGCCCTTAAAACTTAATCAATTTTCATATTCTAAATAATTTAGAGAATTTTTTTTAAAGGGATGGAAGACACAGAGGTAAAACAGGAAGAGGTTACTACTACTTGGCAATATGCATTCTATAACAACTGTAAGTATTTATTGACCTCTGTTAATTCTTTTCCATCTTCATGTTCTGGGGTTGCTTTATGTGTTCTATCTTGGATCTAGTCACTAGGCTAATATATCACAACAGGCAATCTAATATGCTTGGTTTGATTTCTGTCTTTAATTGTTCAGTAAGTGTCCATAAATAATTATAATATACACCAAAGCAAAATAAGAAACACAGTGGCTTTAATGGAAAATGCATTATATAATGTGAGAGATCTTGAGTTTAAATATATAGCTAAATATCTCATTTGTTAATTACTGCATAAACGAAGGAAACAGTATTTTAAAAGGTGTTAAAAATATGCTATAGTTTGAAAGGTTAGAAATTGCTTTTTAAACTGATAAATACATATTGACAACCTACAAAAAAATCTTGAAAAGCACAATCCAGTAATTTTTGCCTATGGAGATTATTTTCAAATGCATATTTAAGCAACATGCAAAAAGAAAAAGAAATAAAAACACAAGATGAAGATAAATGAAATTAAAAAGGTAAATGAAAGTAGGATTTACAAAATTATATATCATGCTCATGTAAAATGCCTTCTATATGGTCCAATTTTGGGCCACAACACCAAGACAAGTAATTTTACTATTCTAATACTCTCTCAGGTCCTCCATTTAAGTCACTGGGTTAGTAAAATGAAATAGTGCACATTTCTGACTCATGATATGTTTGAATGCTTTTAATTTTATTTAAGAGTGGTATCAGTGAATCTATATTTTACACATGGCATAAAAGGCATGACAGTCACTTAACTCCTGCCATCACATGGCCCCTCTGCCTGCCATATACACTTTTACACATTGCCAAAGACACTGAATTTTTTTAAAATCAAAATGAAATATAAAATTTGGGAAGAAAATAAACTGACTTTCATGATCGTCAATTAAAAAAAAACTTTTATCAAAAGAATATTTTAAACTAACTAATCAAGAAAAAATTTCCAATATGAATTTTATTTTATTTTAAAATGGAAAACCAAAAGGGTTAGAATAGACAGACAAACATGTACACTTTAGTAAAATCACAAAGAAAACTCAATGTGCACCACCTATTTATACTGAGTATATTATTTTGATTTCTTTTATAAATTGTCATCTTACCAAAATGGAGAAAGGTAGGATAATTTCCTGACACGTAAGAAGGGAAACATGGCAAACAGGCTAGGAAACAAAATCTGGAAAGAAAGGTCAAGGGTAGGAGAGTGTCTAGGAAAAGACTAAACCAAAAAATTATTTTACAAAGCAGGAAAAAGGAACAGTCGTAAATGAACAGAACCACTTCATGTTTAGCAGATACTGCAGCTTATCTAAACTTACATTAAGATGTGTACTAGGTTTTAGATTTATTCTTTTGTGTTTCATAAGGAAAAACTATGATTAGTACTAATTTCAACATACATTAAACTAGAAAGAAGCCTTTTTAAAAGTCACTCACTTAACACCACAACAATTTCTAAAAGGATGTTTTAGTACTAAAACTAGAGGTCAGAGTAAATAAATCAACACATTAACAACTCATTGACATAATTGCAACTGAAATTAAACCACCTCTTGTCAAGTTTTAGTCCTCAGCACATGACAGCAGTTACAATAAGACAGGTAGTCTCAATTCTGGTGTAATAGGGAAAAAAAGCCGAGTATTATTTTTAAATCTCTCACCATAAAAATACAACTCAACGTAACACTTAAAATCGCCCACATAAACTAACGAAAATTCAATTGTGCCTTACGTGATACTCTCTATAATGATATTATCAAGGAAATTATTATTAGAAAATAAAAATTTGTAATTACTGCCCTTATTTCCCAGGTAGATTCTACATTTTGGGATACAGTGTTTTCTTTTTGGTTTGAATCCTAGCTTAGATGCAAGTTCACTTTTTAAAGCGTCTACCGCTCAACAGGCAGACATCATATTAGAAAAATCTCACCATAAGTTGAATAAATGTTGAGAAATTAATTTAAACAAAATAGATCAATTATTAAATAGAACTGAAGCGAAAGAACACCATTCTACTTAACAATGATGACTTTCAGATCAAATAATGTATGTATTTCTAATATTTCTTTTAATGCAAGAAGAATTTATCACAGAAAGATAATCAAACAGAATAAAATACTACACTCTAAGAATACTTCATCAATTGTCCTTTCTCAATGAAATAGCTGTTTCCACTAAATTTTCTATTTGGAAGTTTAAAATATTTATAAACCAATTATACTTTCTGGAAAACTTATTATTTTAGAAATATTTAGACTATGTGAACTTTATAATTAACCTGTAGTAGCAATAAGGTTATCCTAAACCAATTTTTGATGAAGTGTTGGAAAAAGAGAGGAAAAAAAAATTAAAACATGCTTTGACAGCTCTGCAATGTACAGTGCTACCTTTTTCATATGAGAATATTTATGAAGAAATTTTTTAACAAACTGAAACAAATTAAGTATTCTAGGAATGTTTTTCTTATGTGAACAAAAGTCAGACTCAATATTTATACACATGAATATATATGTTTATATATGGCTTTATATATAAGGAAATCAAATTGGAGAGTAGGGAAAAGAATTTACATCCTTAACAGACAAGAGTAGATACATCAGAGATATAAGGGATCATTTGATTGTTAGATAAGTGAGAAAACTGAGAAACATGCCAATTACCTACCAACTAGTAATTTAAAACCCACATTTTTTAACAGCAAATTCTACTATATCATTTCACCTCAAATTATTATTTTACAAAACAATTAAATTCTAAGGAGACTTTCATGTATGTTTCAGACTTTCTGGAACTTATGTTAAAGGGCTAGTTTCGTGTCATTTAAAAACTTAAAACTTCACACTGAGCCATGTATGTAAATTAAACCACATCTCAAGGCAAGGCCAAACGTGAGGCTGTATCTGGTAAAGAGCACAGTTCTGTTTTTCTTTAAGGTGCCAGCATCTCGAAGAAGAGGTAAAACAGTACCAGGTACATTTTATACTACAAGTACTAAGAACATGATATTTTAATTTAAATTAAAAAAAGGAAATAAGAAGCCTCTGATCTGAGGCTTGAAACATAAGCCACTTGCTGTCAGCAGCAATGCCTTTTACCTTAGCATACTACTTGTGCCCAAAACACTACTGCAAATACACACCTGCTCAGTAAATATTTGCTACTTAAAATGAACTCAATTTCCAAAGTTTATATTTTCTGAACTTCACAGTGCGATACACCAAAGGCAATGTGATAGTGGAAGATACAAAGACTGCAGCTTGGAAGTTAACTGTTTTTTGACCATTTATAAGTCTTAGCACCTCTAAATTACTTATTCATTTCAACAAAAAAGCTAACTAGAAATCAGAACATTTGAAACCCTGTTCCACAAAGCCTCTAATTTTTAATGAAGAATAAATAATGGTTATGGATATAAGACAAGAAATGGGACCAAAAAACAAAGGAAAAAAATAGAACTTTTCAACCACCAGTAGTCACACATGTCAAGGAAATAAAGCTTGGTATACTCATATACAGATAAGGTATAGGGGGAAAAGTGAAAAATTTGTTTTAATTCACATAAAATTTTTTTGGTAATTTCGAAGACTGAGGAAATGAAATAGAGCAAATGTTAAAGAATGATACAAAGTAACAAAAAATACAGGCAGGGGGGAAAAAAGCTCTAAATATTACACTTTCAGCTACCAAGTCAAAGTGAAATCACTCAGTCGTGTCCGACTCTGTGACCCCATGGCCTGTAACCTGAACCAGGCTTCTTCATCCACGGGATTCTCCAGGCAAGAATACTGGAGTGGGTTGCCATTTCAGCTACCAAAGAGACTTTTTATTAAAATCCAGAACTTCTGTGATAAAAGACTGCAGAAAATGGTGGAAATTCAAAAGATAATAACAATGGATTTTTGATATCCAGAGTTTGTGTTTAATTTTTTCTTTACTACTGAACCCATATTTCTAGCTACATTTAAAATCAAACAGAAAATAGTAAGAACTAATAGAATTAGATTTTTTACTACTAACTTCAATTTTTAAAAAATTAAAGGATTTCTTAAAAAACACAAAGATGATTTTTGTTTTTATTTAACTACCAATAAATAAGAATAATTTTTTACCAAAAACATACTGAATATATTTGAGTGAATGTCTCTAAAATACAATCAACATCTCAATCTCCAGAAATTATTTATAAATATGACTTCATCCAGATCAGGTAGGATCTAAATATATGATGAAAGATCTATAAAACATTCCAATTAAAAAACTATAGGAGGCTATGCTGAAGTCAGAGCTTTTTTACCTCCAAATTAAAGAGAAGGAAGAAAAATACAATCACCTTAAAAATAAGAAAGGAAGCACATTTTATAATACAGTGATAAAAAAATTTTAGTGTAACTGGCCTCAAGTTCAAATGTAAAGAAATGTTAACCTGAAGCTAAAAAATACATTAAGACATTAAAAAAAAAAAAAAAATTAAAGGAAATACCAGAGAACTTTAAGGGGATTTAAAGAATTCTCTTCTGGTTTATGTGATCTTGAACATTTGCTGTAACTGTAACTTACTTTGTTTAGATGCAAAATAGGGAGAAATGGCATCTGCCTCTTAAAGTCAGTGTTAACATAAGAATATATATGAGAAAATGTGTCTAAAATGTTAAAAAAAACCAAAGAACAAATGCAAACTGCTACAAAACAACCATTACCACAAAGTAATGACTGTGTAATGCTTTTTAACAGTGAGACCTTTATCTAGACTTTATCTAGACTTCTCTGATGCAAAAAGAAAAAGGAAAATGACCTCTCAGTATTTCATTTTATAACTGAGACGTATAAAAGACCAGGAGACAAAGAGGATTAATAGGCTTAAAAATGAGTCCTAAAACTGAAGGAATAATATTTAGCTAAAGAAGTAAATCTTGCTATATAGAGAGATAGAGTCATGAAAAGTCTATTTTTCAGAACTGGAAACAACAGTATTTGCAGATTTCAGTGGGAAAAGAAAAATATTCTTCTTAAATATAATCTAGCATGGCACTGAAAGTCTAGTTCATTCATATCTGCCCAAGTTAGGTGGTATGGTCATTCCACTATGAAGCGATAGAATGATAAACGGCTGATCTTTTAATATCCATCTCAGTTCTCTGACCAGTGAGAAAGCTTATGTGAACCATAAATATTTTGTCCATTTATATTCTTTGAGTTTCATTTTCTATTTTGGCTTGAAAGATTTTAAACCAATTTTAATTAATTTCTACTATGTCCACACACAAATCTTATTTTCAGTGGTTTCTGAAAACTGTATTTGCACTTTTTTATTTTTTATGCACCATCTTTCCACATGTTAACTTACCTGTTTCTTTAGAGCTTCTAACTGTAAATGAATCTAGGTCTACTGATTTTGGTCTAAGTGGTAACTGTTCAGAATCTAGCTTTGGTTTTGACACTGGCTCAGTTTCAGATTTTGATGAACTGGTAGAAACATCTCCATTAATCCTGAAATGAGAAGAATCAAACACATGCAAAAGTCATTTGTATCTGAAGCATGACCATCTTTTAACATTGTGATTTAATAGTGCAATACTGATTTTTCTTTTTCATCTATAAAACTATTTCCATAAACATAAACCTCTACCCTAAGACCAATCATAATAAAATTAGAAATATAAATAAAACAGTTTAACATAAGTGTATCTGCCTAGAGTGAACATTAAGATTAATAACATTTACGCAGATTACAGTCTATAAGAAAAAGATGAAAAGCAAGGACTTTAAAAATAACTTTGGGATTTAAAAAGACAGTAGAACCAAAATTATGTCAAAAGCAAGTAAATCAATAAACTAATTTAAAGTTAGATAAAACCTACTTGGTTACAGGAGGTGGTGGAGGAACCGGTTTTTCAGGTCGTTTTGGGTACAACGCTCCAGATCTCAATAAATTATTGGCTTTGGTAGGTGGCACAGGCTTCTTGGGTGGGACTTGTGGAGCAGCTGGTTTAGAAGGTTTCTGTTCCAACGTTGATTTTTCATCTGATTTTTCTATTATTTAAAAATATTTAGAAAGTTACTAACAATCAGAACTATTTTTAAAGCTGTCAGACTAGAAAGGTGTGAAACAAAAAGAAGACACTATTCGTGTATGTGTACACTGTTTTATCTGTTTTAAAGTTATAATATAACTTTAAACTATTTATGAAGTGTTAGTCGCTCAGTCA
Organism: Muntiacus reevesi; assembly: GCF_963930625.1. Lineage (NCBI taxonomy): Eukaryota > Metazoa > Chordata > Mammalia > Artiodactyla > Cervidae > Muntiacus > Muntiacus reevesi. The sequence goes on along the minus strand of NC_089268.1, from coordinate 22,254,115 downwards.
TGTAGAACTCTTTGCGACCCCAGGGACTGTAGCCCTTCTATTCCATTCCCTTCTCCAGGGGATCTTCCCAATTCAAGGATTGAACCTGGGTAGCCTGCATTGCAGGCAGATTCTTTACTGTCTGAGCCACTTTAAACTTAACTGTCATTTTAAAAAACTCTACCCTGGTAGGAAGCGGGACCACTGATAATCTGATTAACAAAGAATGCCTGCTTCTGTCTTCCCACCATCCTTTGCTTTTAGGGTTGGTATTCTACTCCAATATAATCATGTAGAATTTACTCTAAGCAGAAAACAACATTACCTAGACTTAAATCCAGTCCACTTTCTAAAACTGAAGTATAGAGAACTAAAAATGAGTAGGAACTCTAGTGCCATTTAATTTATATTTATTTAAAAATAACCATGATTACGAAAAAAATTTTTTGAAAAACTGAGGCTAGACTGATTAGCTGCAGATAAGAAAATGACAAGCTTATATTTATAATTCTTATCATTATATTAGGAATTTTATTAGTACCATTTTACTTAATAATTTTACAAGATAGTTAAGAAAGTATGCTGGGGAATAAAATTAAGAACAATATCATGTCATGTTAATAAAAATTTTGTCACCAAAAAGACATAGTTATATACATAATGACATAAGTTCTTGTTCCATATTTTATCAGTGGTCACTTGGAAATGCTTTAGAGAAAAACACAGTACTCTGCAAAAAGCAGGAAGTATATCCTTAATTGATTCTACTTTCCTAACGTTTTAGAAAAGTTTAGGACAAAAAACATATATACCCATATTTATCTCACTGAAGTGACCTAAACTGGAATGTGATGTATTTTCAGAAGTCTAAGTACAAAGTTCAAGGAGCTATCATCACAGGAACACAGCTGAGTAACCACTGCTCCCGCCAAGAACTAAGCCTTAGCCACATTAAGTTCCTTCTCTTCGTTCCTCTTTCCAATCACCACCTCAATGCTCCGATCCAAAGGTGTCTTCTAACACGATAGATCACTTCCGAATATTTTAAGTTTACACCAATGAAATCATTATATGCTGCTGTGTGAAACTCTATTGTATTCATTTGTTGCTATGCTATCTATTCTTGCCTGAAGAATCCCATGGACAGAGGAGCCTGGCGGGCTACAGGCTTATGGGGTCACAGAGTCAGACACGACTGAACGACTAACACACACATGCGATACTGTATCCTGGCACATGAATGTACTTCAATTTATTTATCCATTCAACTACTGATAGACATTTTGTGATCTTTCCAATTGAGGGTCAATGCAAACGATGCTATGATAAACTTTGAGTCTTTTGGTGTACATATGGAACACACATTTCCTGTGAGTATATAATTAGAAATAAAAGTGCTGGGCAACAGGGTCAACTGTAGTTCTCAAGGGTAGACATAACGATTTACATTCCCACCTACAATGTATGAGTGTTCTGATAATCTGGATCCTCACCAATGTTTAGCATTGCTAGTCTTTTTTAAAAAGTTTCACTCATGTTGGTGAGAATCTTACTTTTGTTTAAATAAAATTACATTTCCTTCCTGAGTAATGAGTTTGAGTAACTTTTTCCTACTCTGGTAAGAATGAAGCAGGCTACTGAAAGGTATGTCCAGGAAAGTCTTCCCCCAAAGCAGGAGAAAAGCACGTGCTCCTAAGTGTTGGGATCATTACTACCCTGAGGGACAACATGTGTGATGAGCATAGCACCTCTGAGAAAACAGTGAGAATGACGCTGCAAAGCAGGTTTGAGACAACCCAGGCGGAGGCTTGGGCAGGGAGGATGTAAACTCCATTCTCATGATCTGCAAAAGTACCCCATGAAATAATGGGGAGTCACCTAAGAGTCAAAGGTCAGATGGTGATCTGTTTCATGTTTTCTAGTAGCTCCACTTTTATACTTATCAATAAGGCAGGGTTTTTCAAAGGACATGCTCTGTGAAATGGAAATCAAGAGAGAGATAAAAGTAAGGAACACACACTGGAGGAATATACTATATCTCCTGTCAGAAGGCTAAGGCTCCTCCAAGTGGCCCTAGCTATGGTTTGAAAAAGCTGTCTCTTGACTCTGGAACAAGAAAGAGAGATAAACTTATGTTTATTTTTTTAAAGAAATAATGTAATCTATGTCTATAATAGTCAGACCCTCTGAATTGATACTGGCTCTCCCTGAATGCTAGTTAGTAGGCTTTAAAGCACTGACCTTATTATTTCTTCCACCAGATTAAAGTCATGCCAGGTTAAGGAGAACATTTTCAAAATATTAAAAATTGCTTTCTTTGTTGTATTTGTATTTTCACTTATTTAAAAATTTCTTACATTTGTACACCTAAACTTTGAAATCAACACTTCATAGTAAGCTTTAAAATTTTTTCAATGAAGAGTTTTTGTGGTTTTGATAACATTAGAGATAAGGGGGGGGAGGTCTTTTTTATTCGTTCACATAATTACCACTTCTGGCATTCTTCATTACTCTGTGTACACCCAAATGCCAACACAGGATCATTTTCCTTCTGCCAAGAAGAACCTCTTTAAACTGTTCCTGTGTAGTACATACAATCTACTGGCAAAGCATTCTCTCAGATTTTATCTCCAAGTTTTAGTTTTGCCTCCACTGCCTGAAAAGTACTTTTGCTAGGTAGAGAATTCAAAGTTGACAGTTATTTTCTTTCAGACTTTATGTTTTTCTCTTTATCACTGCTTTTCACAGAACTTATTATGATGTGCCTTAAGGTGATTTCCTTTCTGTTTTTTCTGCTTGGAGTTCACTGAGCAACTTGGATTTGTGTGCTTCAAGTTTCTTCCAAATCTAAAGATTTTCAACCATTTCTTCACATGTTTTTTTTCTGTCCCTTCTCTCTCTCATTTCCTCAGGGACTCCATTCACACATAAGTAAAACCATTTTCTTTCTGCTGCCTGATAACTGCTTCTAGACAATAAGCTGGGTTAGGGTGTGGCTCATTGGTTTCAATGATAACTTCTCTCAGTGATAACAGCCCTATGTTATCTGTTGTCCAATGTCTAAAACCACTGTTAAATGTATTTTACCCAGCTTCCTAGTTGTCTAACTCAGGAGGGCAAATTCAGTCCCAGTCACTTCCTCATGACAAAGATTTTGAAAAAATAAATATAATAAAAATGTGTTACCTTCCATTTTGTTTATAAGATCAACTGATTGATTTCAGGAAATATAGGAAGCTACTACCTTATTTTAACAAAACCCTTACCTACTTGATAAAGGGGGCTACAAAACAAATAACATAATGAAAATATTTAGTAACAAACTTCTTACATTTGTGTGTGTGTGTGATGGTTCTATATATCTTTGTATGATGAACTTTTCATGTAGGACAGATATTATAACCAAGTACCAAAATAAACTGATCCAAGATGTGGACCTAACAATAGCTAGCTATATCACAAGACCAATCAAGAAATATCTTTGCATCTAAATTTAAAAATCTCAAATGCAAAAAAGAAAAGGAGGGAGTGGAAGATATAAAAACTTTCCATGGTGAGCCCAGATCGTGAGAAAGAGATAAAGCTATGAAGGTATACGACATTCAGAGTCAAGAGTGTGGTTGCTACATTTAGTGAATAAAGTAAAAGATAATACCAAAAATGTAATTTGGGATCATTCGGACCAGGATGTGGAGCAACAGGAACTCTCACTCACTGTTGGTGGGAATGCAAAATGGTGCAGACACTTTGGAAGACACTTTAACGATTTCTTACAAAACTAAACATGAACCATACGAACAAGTGATTACACCTCGTAGTATTCACCCAAGTGAACTGAAAACTTATGGACACACACAAAGGCTGCTCAAGCGTTACAGCAGCATTATTCTTAACTGCCAAAACCTGAAACCAACTTCAGTAGGTGAATGGAAAAACTGTGGTACATCCAGACACTGGAATATTAATCAACACTGAAAAGAAATGAGCTATTAAACCATGAAAGGACATCGATAAACCCTAAATGAATATTTCAAAGTGAAGACAATGTGTAAAAGCTACGTAGTGTATGATTCCAACTATATGACACTCTAAAACCACAAAACTAGGGAGAAAATTAAAAGATGGGGAGCTGTCAGGGGTTGGGGGAAGGGAGGGATGAAAAGCACAGAACACAGAGGAATTTTAAAGAGGCGCGGCTATTCTGTATGATAGCACAATTATACATCTGCCCAAAGTTATAAAATGTACAATGCCAGAGGTGACCCCCAATGTAAACTAAGGACTTTGGACGATGCTGGGTCAGCAGAGGCGCACTGATCATAACAAGTGAACCACTGCTGGGCACACCGATAGAAGGGAAGGCTGTGCATGCCCAGGGCAGGGAGGATACGGGAACTCTGTGCTTTCTGCTCAGTTCTGCTGTGCTTCTGAAACTTCTAAACAAATTAAAAAAAAAAAAAAAAACTAAAAAATTAATCTGGTAACAATGTGAAATAGAAGCCAGACTAGGGACTGAAATAAGAGAAATCATTAAGTTAAGAAAATACATTAACACTTTAAGCAAGTGACAAGAGCAGGAAGTAGAATCAACACTGGCAGTAGATACAAAAGTATTCTGCAACAGTGACAAGTTTTTTGCAAGTATATATAACCTTCTCTACTAGATACAACCACTGCAGATCTTGTGTACAAGGAGAGGCAGGTATTAACAGTAACAAAACATTTTTTTCCAACAAAATACATACGGTATCTTGAAATACCTTTCCAAGTTTACATGATAAATATACACAGTGAAAATCAAACAATAAATAATAAATCACTTCCACGTTTTAGGTAAGACCTCACTCTTACACCTAAGAAAAAAATTTTTAATAGATTTCAGCTGGGACACTATAAAAATAAGAGTATAACTGTCTAATGTTTAGTTTTCTTACACATTATTAGAAATAACTGATTAAATGCTACATCCTTACTGAAGTGATGGCATAACTTTTTCATGAATGTAAATTGGTATCAGTTTGAGTAAAATCTTAATTACCTATTGATCTGGCCAAACTCCCTCCCAGAAAACCCCAAGAATTTCATAATACATAATGAACACCTGTTAAAAATCAGTGTCAGTGACTCAATGTGGAAATACATTTTTCTCTACACTGATAATGAAAAGAATAATTAGTTTTTGTGATACTGGAAATCACCTCACCTTTTTCCTCAGGCTTTGTGGGAAAATACTTCTTCTCGGTACCTACCAGGTCAGGCTTTGAAACTAAAGGGGGGAATAAAGTTAATACTTTAAAAAAAAGATAGTTTTAGAGCACAAAAGTAATTATACTACTAAAAAGCAAAAAGTTGAAAAAATAAAGTATGATGAAAACATGGTTTAACAAAATGAACACTATACTGCAATCACTCTGTATCCAATCCTGAAGCTGCCACTATCACCACGAGTAAGTGACAGGACTGTGGTCTCAGTTCCTACTCTATCAAGCGAAGGAGTTCACACGCGCTACACCACCACTGCTCAGCAGAACTTTCTGTAATGATGGAAATACTGTTTTTGTATGGTCCAATACTGACCACTGAGACCTGAAATGCTGCTACTGCAACTATGGAATTAACTTTTAAATTTTATTTAATTTTAACTAATGTTAAAAGCCCAATATGACTAGGGGCTAAAAACTCTCCAATGCCAGCTTCTACAAACATTACCTTTAAAGTATCCTTGCTCGGAGATAAGGTTAGCAAACACAAAGCTGAAACTATGGAGGAGGGAAGGACTTGTGTTACTCAAAAAAAAAAAAAGCAAATCTTTCAAGGAAAAAAATTGAACTGCACATTTAAAAATCAGAAGTTATGGGTTAGAACTTAAAGAAATAAAGTCAGATTATAAAACATTAACTCTGGAAAACACTTCTAGGTACTCATCATTTATTCAAGTGTTTAAAAAGGAAAAACAAAAAAAAAAATAAAAATAAAAAGGAAAAACAAAACTCTTCCAGTTTGCTTAAGCATTATCACACTCTTTGAAGAGTATATAAATAAATCAGTACGTGGTTGTGACACTGAAAAATGGATTGCATCTGAAAACTTATCAGCCAGGTAAATATTTAAGATTTAAGCTTAGTCAATTTTCTTAACTCAAAATGTCATAAAATATCCAAATTATTTTCAAAATCCCAATTTTATACGGTTTATATACTTTTAAAAAATACTGATAGCTATTAATACACATGAACAGTCAATTTTCATATATTTTTAAAAATTATATATAGTGTTGTAGCATTTAATTTTTGCTAATTAAAAAAAATGATTTACAGAAGACCCAATTTAATCATTTTAGAACTTAAAAATATAAAAAACAGAAAACTGAATGATCTGTTTCTTACTTACTTGGACCCTTAGCAGGTGGTGGTGGTTTCTTTGGTTTCTATTAAAATAATAATTGTGAAAACAGTAAAACACTTACATATTAAATATTTACAGTTAAACTCTGATCATAAATAATCTAAGTTACATAAATACCTCTCCTTACCCCAAATCTGCTAGAAATTATAAAATGATAAGATCCAAACAACTCCACAAAAGATCACAGACAAAAAATTTATCCTATTAGAACAAATGCCTCCTTGATCAAAATTCAAGTATTTCAAAAATTATCATGGCCTTAGATAAACTTAAAAAATCTTAATGATGAGCAAAAACATTCTTTCCTATTTCCCCTATTTTAAGATTCCTATACACCATTTTACCTCTCTTTACCTGGCAGGGAAAGAAAGAGACTTTATTTTAAAATAAGAGGAATACCTAATAAATATATAGAGCTTTTACTTTTAGATTATTCAGGACTCTCAAAAAGAACATAAAGGCAAAGGTCTATTTTTCAATGTATTAAAATTATCTTGGGTTTACAAGCATTCACTCATTTTTGCCTTAAAAAACCTGAAACACTAAGAGTTCTAATCACACACACACAAAAAAAACCTGAAACGCATTTCTAAGTTTGTGAATTTGGTTTTTCCAAATTAAAAATAACTGATAACCAATACTCCATGAACATCTAATAAGAGCCAAAAAAAGAAAGTGGGTTCATTAACAAGAGTATAAATATGAAGTGTGCAAAAATAAAGCACACCTGAAGCCTGTTGAATTAATAATGAATGAAATTTAGCAAAGGAAGAATCTCAGACAGTGTAAGCCTTCACACATTATCCTTTTGTAATTTACTTTAATTAAAAACTGCAAAGGTTTAGAGATTTCTGCACTGGCTTAAATTAAATATGGCAGACTGCCTTGCTAGAGTTTGCCAGCTCTCTGTGTAAATCTTTTCCTCTTGTTTAAAAATTCATTAATCCCTCCATAGGTGAAAAAAAGGGATCAAATTGTAGAAAAGCAAAAGATCATTGACTCAATCTCACTTTATTCACTGTGAGAAGTGAGATCAATACATTAAATCCTGTAAGGAGGCTAAATAAAGCCTTCTCACTGTCCCAAAAATGCAGTGATAGAGTAACAGTAACCAACAGTACCTTAAAATAAAAATTTTCAACAAAATTAAACATGACTTAAGTCAAGTGCTAACTTGTCTAAATAGTACAGCCAGTCTTTTTTCTTTTAATCATAATAAAGTAATAAAGTCTAAGTTAATTTTTAGTCAAAGGAAAAGAAAAACAGGAACAAAACACAGAAGTGATACATTGTTTTGTTTCACATAATTCAAGTAACTTTTACCTGATTATATAAATCTTAAATTCCTGGAAAATTACTCAGTAACTATGTAAAAAACTTGTTTAAGAAATATTGGCAAAAGGTTTTTTAACTTATCATCATCAATGAAAAAGAAAAGCTTACAGGAAAGTCCTTATCCAGTTCATTTATCTGAACAGCAAAATTGTCTGGAAATACTCCTTCTTTACCATTCAGTTCACCCTTCCACCAGCCAGTTTCTCCAGTTTCCTAAACCGCAAAATGAAGAATAAAGACAATAGTGGTTATGTCTAGATAAGAAAAAAAGTTAGCAACAACATAAGAAAACACTGAATTCCATTAATTTTATAAGGAAAAAATAAAGACCTTAAGCAGACTTTGAGATCCTACTAAAAAAATATATTTCCCCACAACATGAGGGTTAAAAATAATTTCCAATACATCAATTATAACAATAATAGACAATAAACATTTGCTTAAAAAAAAACCTTTCTGATCACTTACTATATGCCAGGTTCTCAGGTCACAGAAATAAACATGATAAAGTCCCAGGTCTTTCATAGCTTACCTTCTAGTGTGAATGAAGACTACTGAAAAAATATTTCTATGAATAAATTAAGTTATTCACTGAAAAACTTGAGAAGTATCTTACCTTACTTATCAACTGTATTATCTCCCCCTCTTTAAAAGTCAGTTCGTCTTCATTAGTACCTTCATAGGCAAATAGCGTTCTACAGTATTCCTTAGCTAAAATGAAAAACATAAATAAAGTTTATATATAAATTACTTCTTTCAACAAATACTTATTAAGCCTCCATTTTGTCTAAAGAAATGAACACTAGAAGCTTTTAGATGATTTCAATAATTTTAGCCAATTTACTTCATGTTGAATTAAATAACAAGTTTCATTAATCATTCATTCAAATAGTTACTATGTGCCTACCTGTTCCAGGCACAGTTCTAACTGTACTGGATACATCAATGAACAAAGCATCCAAAACTCTTTGACCTCATGGTGTTCACATCTAGGAGGATTTAATACTCTGATGAAGTAGTACAATGTAACAAGTGTCTTCAACAAGTCTAATAATATATTTGAGCATGCTTCACTCAACATAAACATTTCATTCAAAAACTTACCTTTAATTTTACCTTCAGTGTCTGTTTTTGTTATCTCCACACACTGAGTTTTGGATCCTAGTGACTGTGTGATTAAAGGCTAGAATAGAAAGAACAGTATCACCTATTTTAAGTTATAACAAAGCTAATAATCTTAAACATCATTTCCATAAACAGTTATAGAGCTTTCCCTAACAGTACTTATAATCAGGTTAGTAATACGACTGAAAACTTTGCCATGAAACAGATAAATATCTGAAAAGCTATTTAAATGACAGCCCAGAACTTCCAGTTTTAAAACTCTCTGTCTTAAGGATAACAAACATACTCTGACACCCAAAATGCTGTGATTTATTTTAGAACCTCCAAAACAAATAAAAATAGCATTTGAAAATGTACCATGTACCAATCTCTGAGCTAATAAGCACTTTACATGCCTTGTAATTTAATCCTCGGGACAATCAGAATAAAGCAGGCACTATCAGTAACTCTTTTTATAAGTCAGAAAGCAGTTAAATAACTTGACCACAATAAAAATAAGTTAGCAGTGCAGCCCAGATTTGAATCTTGAAAATTCGACCCCAGAAGGTGGGCTCTTAAAAAACAGAACTGAACTTCCTTACAATGAGACAAAGAAAAGAAAGTCTTTATACTTACACTTCAATGCTGCTATCAGAATGAAAACATTTAGGTAATGTTACAATTGTAACTTTAACTTGTAACTAGTTACCTTGTAACTATACAGTCTAGTGGACAATTTTCCACTGTAATCAACTACAGTAAGCTTTTCATCATGTCTTAGTGTTTCCTTAAGTTCTCTCCTCAGAAGTAACACTACATTTGACCTTAAATTTCATTAGTTAAAAACCTGAGCATACTGCTAACTGGTAATATCATTGTGTATTCTATTTATCTTTTAAAACACTCACTTTAATTTCTCCTAACTTTTCTCCATTATATCTTCCAATCTGGGGTTGCCTACAAACACAGCAAATGTGCTCTCTACTTTATCAATTCCTAGGTCAGTGATCAAAGCAAGTCTTGGAAGGCCATCCTATATGGTAATCCTGAGAGTGCTCTCACTTCCAACAACTCTTTAGTGAACATTAACAATGGCAAAAGAGGGGCTTCCTTGGTGGCTCGGTGTTGAAGGATCCGCCTGCCAAGGCAGGGGATACGGGTTCAATCCCTGGCCCGGGAAGATCCAACATGCCATGCGGCAACTAAGCCTGTGTGCCGGAACTACTGAGCCCATGTGTTACAACTTCTGAAGCCTGCATTCCTCAAGCCTGTGCTCCACGACAAGAGAAGCCACGGCAATGAGAAGCCTGTGCACCACAACTAGAGAGCAGCCTCTGTTCACTGCAAGTAGGGAAAAGCCCACACATCAGAGAAGACCTAGCACAGCCAGAAATTTAAAAAAATAAAAATAAAAAAATTATTTTAAAAAATGGCAAAGGAATGCTTACCAGTGTAATCAATAATCAGATAAAGTTATTCAACATAACCATATGCTTTAGAGTTAGAAAGGGACCTCAGATCATCTAGCCTACTATCCCTCATAATGCAGACACTGCTTCTAGACACGCCTAGCTGTTACAGGACTATACAGCACCATCCCAACAAGAATTCTAATCGGCACCTTTAAAACCAAGAATGAATTAGGTCCATAATCCTAATGTCAGACAGTCACACAGCCAGGAAAAGGCAGAAGAGAAAGTGCAAGCTCTCTTTCCCGAACCTAACTTATTATTATACGAAAATATGTAACAGTCTGGGAAAGGAAGAAAAAAAAGTTGAAACTAACCATTTTAGGAGAAAATTTCAGAATATATTTCACCAACCAAAACAGTCTAAAACACTTTCAAATATTATGAGTTTAAATAAGACATAACAAAGGAGAACCAGAAGGGAAACAATACTTTAAAAGTCAAGGGACAAGCCTCCTGAAATAAGTACTCAAACTAATCTCCAAGGTGTTAACACCAGAAACAACAGACCTGAAATAAACATCCTAAAGACTGTAGCTATTTCCCCCCCCCAAAGTAAAAACTTAATGATTTTAAAATCTCTTATTAGATGGTACATTCTCTTTATTTCACAATGCCAGTGAAATGCTAGTAAGAAATAAAGTTCTCCATACATCTAGGGCTAGTGATTAGTAGATTTCATCACTACTAACAATCCAGAGAAAAATTAAGCAAGGCCTAATTTTAACTTAATATCTCACTGTGAATTCATTTTAAAATGGCCCATTTTAGGGCTACTTCAAACTGGAAGGCAAAACATATAATTTTAGCTTTAAAAGGAAAACAAAAATGTATTTTGCCTTTTATATTTTTATACTATAATAACTAAAAACTTTAAAATTTCCACTAAGAAAAGCTTGTTAAATTTACCCCCCCAATTCAATTTTATAAGAATCAAATGTAAACATTAAAGGAAGTCACTTAAGCTTAGAGAAAGTTTATCACACTCTTCTCATTCATAACCTATCACTAGCAATCTCAAAAAAGAAAAGGTAGCAGAGTTGCAAACTAATTGCTACATTTTAAAAAATGCTTAGAGAGAGAATGAAGGGGGCCAATCTAAGGAAAGCTCATCACTACTACCTTCTCTGGTTTTTTCTCCTCTGTTTCACTACTGGATGTTCTTGTTCTCAGTTTCACAGAGCCTTCTTTAAAAATATCTCCAAATCCAATTCCTCGAATTTTCTTTGGCTGGGTAACTGATCCAGGTGCAGTTTCAGTCCCATTCCCCAGAGAGTGGGGTAAAGGTGAGGTAGGCCCAGTCAAAACAGTTTCTGAAAGGATAATTGGTTTTTAAAGAATGACACCTAAAATCACAAAAACCTTGACATTCCACTTCCATAGTATTTATATCCTATACCTCCTAATTAAAAAAAAGATAGAATAAAAATAAAATTGCTGAGTAGTAAAATATCCTAAGCACTTTATACTGATTTTTTTTCGATATTTAAAAACAATTTTAGATATTTCTAGTTAGTAAAAGGCCAATCAGAAATGCAGAAAATCATAGTACACCAGCTTCTTAAGAAGAGCATGTCAAAATTTACCGCTCCTTTACAAAGATGACACAAGACAGACAGTAAACGTATACAGCATGCTCAGTGACATTCAATGTACTGAATGAACAGATATATACATGCTGGCTTAATCAATAATAATATTCATACTTAGAACTTCCCTTAACGCACTTCAACTTTTAAATTTCAGATTTGAGAATGCACTGGATCCATGGGAAATGCCATCAAACCCACATATCACTGCTCATATTTCTCACAGGGGTGAAAGTACATGAAAAGACAGTTTTACAGGCAAAACATAATGACACTCTAAACAACAAAGACTTAGAATATTTGACAAAATGAAAAGGCAGTCACTTTATTATAAAAACTGAAATATAACACTTCTCTAGAGAAGCAAAGTTTTTCCTGAAATTGACTACTAAAAAGATATTAATCTTGAGATTTTTATATAGAAACCACTAAGTAATAGAATAGATTATAAATTTACCATATTCCTATTAAAAAATATAAAAAGGGGCTTTCTTATAGCTTTTATTCCACAGTTCTTCAATGAAAACAGAGGGCATGAAAATAAATTACTCATAAAGGCTCAGGTAATACTGTCTACCTACTGTCTAGAGTCAGAATTATCTTCTTAGCAGTAATAGCCAGAGTTTAACTGGTCAAACCATGAACACATCCCATATACTTCATTCTATCTATTAAAAGAAGAAGGAGTGTAAGAAGAAACTATGTAAAATAAATGCAGTGGACATGGCATTCCAATACTATAAACAAAACAAAAAAAGAACACATTTTATAATGTACAGTTGGTAATTCCTGTAATTCATCTATCTGAAATAGATGCTATTTTACTGACTAAAGAAGACTGTCAAAACATCAGTTAACACAAAAGATGTTATATTTCATTAGGACACAGGAGTAGTGGACCAATCAATTCTCTAAGACCCAATGGGTAAGATTTCAAATGCTTAAATTAAAACTCAAAGGACACCACATCTTCACTAAAGTTTTAAAAACCTTATAAAGTGCTCACTTCTTGGCACTTACATCAATATGCAAAATCTCTCTGCCTGAAAATTCAAGTTTTTAAAAAAAGGGAAATTACAGTGTACTTAACCACTGACTTCCCACCCCATAATCACAAAGCTCCACATTTAGAATGCACTGTTATTGTAAAGGGGTTAAGCAAGCAAGGAAGTACATTTTTAACAGATACGATTCTGCAAGGTTACGAAAATTCGAATAAGGCTGAATAGTGCAAGGAAATGCCCAAAGTACTCATAATTATGAAGTAATGAACTACTTCCAAATTTAAATTCAATTTCTTTTGCTACTGATCCCTTATGGACTTTGAATTTCACACAATATTTTAAGGGCTCAGTTTATATGGCATCATAAAGACTATTTCACTATACACTTTAATTCACACTAAATTTTAATGTTAAAAATAAAAATAAATATCAATAGATACAATATCTATGACACTTCATGCCAACATGTGCCTGAAGTAATTCAGGGGACAGTTTGCAAAGTAGTAATTGTCCCTGCAACATTCCTAGGTTGAAACCCTAGCTCCCCAAGTGAAGAGGTGGGGCTTCAGAGAGGTGATTAGGTCATGAGGGCAGAGCCCTCAAGAATGGGATTAGTGCCTTACAGAGGCTCCAGACAGCTCCCCTGCCTCTTCCAACTTGTGAGGACAAAGTGAGAAGTCAGCAACTATGCACCAGAAAGGAGCCTTGCTCTTGGACTTCCCAGTTTCCAGAACTGTGAGAAATAAATCTCTTGTTTTTATGCTACCTAGACTGCGGTATTTTGTTACAGCAGCTCTAATGGACTAAAATAACAGCCTTCATATCTTGACACTATACTGTCTTTGAAATAAAAAAGCAATACCAACAACCTTAAGGCTGTATGTCTATACCTCATTATCTATGAATCTACGTAACCATTATAAAACTGCCAAATAACACGACTGCGCAAGTGTGAATCCCTCAACATTTTCACTATATACTGTTCCATAAAGAAAAATATCTACTTATCCCCATGCCAACACTTATGAATTTAATGTCTCTTAAAAAAAAATCTCTCCTAAATCCCTCAGCAGTTCACAGATGTAATTCCAAGTTTTGGGATAAAGCTTTTTCAATTATACTTTTGAATGAGGAGCAAATTTAAGAGTAATTTATAGGAGTGTCTCTAAATGACAGAGATCACAAAATTATTAAATGACATTCTGGCTGCACATGGAAAACAAAATCTACTATGTAAATACAGAAAATCAGAGGAAGATTATTTTAAACTTCTAATATTTCTTAAGTAGTCAGGCCTTTGCAAACTCTGATCACAACTGTATATAAGTAGACCTTAAGTGGGAAGAAATCAGGTAACTTAAGCAGTATCATTTCATAATAAGGGTACTATAAAGTTTACTTTGGGTTGAAGCAGACATCAGAGGGAAAAATAGTAAATTATTTACCTAGAAGGGAATGGCTACCCACTCCAGTATTCTTGCCTGGAGAACACCATAGACAGAGGAGCCTGGTGGGTACAGTCCATGGGGTTGCAGTCAGACACGACTGAGCGACTAACACTTTCATTTTAAGTCCTTGTCATAAGTTGCTTTTTAAAAAAATAGATAAACTAAAGCTCATAGTTCAAAAAGGTGAGAGATTAAAAATATACAAAATAAACACCAGTCATATACAAAATTTGTTTAAATCCATTCAAATTTTTAAAATAGTCTACCTGAATCTTCCTGGGCTTCATGAGTTTCAACATCATCTGTTACCTCTAATTCTTTCACAAAATTGGAGGGAAACAGTCCCAACTTGTTGTTCAGGGTTCCACTCCACCAGCCTTCTTCTACCTGAAAGAGTTCACAACTCAAAAATAATAATAGTTTCTCTTAGGTTTTCACTTCCCCCACAGAAAAATTGACCTAGAGAAATGAACAGGCACAAAGTTAGTGGTACAAAATAATCCCTTTAAATCTATAAGAAAAAACAAAGGGGAAAAAATTTTAAGTAGATTAAATCTATGTGGATTGAATTAATCAATAGCACTTTGCAACCCTTCCACAATGAGATCTTATAATAAACCACAGAATAGAAACAAGCCATCCAATCTGAATTCTGGACCCTTGTAACTGACAAACCTAACAAAACAGTGTTCTCTCCACAAAATTTGGAATGCTGCAACAGAAGATAAGCCATTCCCTTATCTGCTGTGATTCCATCTCTTGTTTATAAAATGGGGATAAAAATTCCTATCTCCTTAGGTTGTTCATAAACTTAAAGGAAATAATAAGCTCGAAACACTTAAAATGGTGCGTCAGGAATAATGTGAGCTTGAAGAACACTATTATTGCCACCTGGTAGAAATAAACCAGAACTGCCTTTTATATAAACACATGGAATTTAACAAAAACTAGTGATAAATTACATGTTATCAGACAAAATCAGTTGCAGTGGCAATACTTGATATCAAAATATATACTCTGAAAATGGCATCTTTAGCTGCTAAATAAAACTTTGATATTCCTTTAATGATAAAAGTAGATATATAAAAAGCTATTTTTGAAATATTTAAAAATCTTATTCTAAGATAGTAAAATGAGGCAAAGTGTTTTGGGGTTAATATTTGAATGTGATAATTCAAACAAAACAAAACTTTTACATTCTGCTTGCATACATCTCTGCTATGCAACAGATAATAATCCTTCTATTTTTATGGCTTGTGCCTAAAGTTGAATTAAGAATCAAAGAAAGGTTTATATGCTTAGCTACTTAGATTACATCAATTTTAGCTTTAAAAAGAGCTTATTTTATTTTTAAAGTCAAAGATACAAATTCAGTACACAAATATTAGGCATAGCAAGGATGAATAAAGCTTTATTTCTACAATTAAACAACCTTCCTTTAGGTCACTGAAGATCCACTTTAAAATCTGTATCTTGGGTGGAGAGGGAGGTGGGATGGGGGACCGGGATGGGGAATACGTGTAACTCTATGGCTGATTCATATCAATGTATGACAAAATCCACTGAAAAATAAAAAATAAAAAATAAAAAATAAATAAATAAATAAATAAAATCTGTATCTTAAAATTGAAAAAAAAACCCGGCAAAATAAATTTTAAAAATTAATATTCTTACAAAGCATTTTTCTAATACCCAGAGCATCAATTCTAATTGCTGCTTTATCTCTAATATGTGTTTTCCTTACCTCTTCACTAATATCAATAATATCTCCCACTTTAAGCTCCAGTTCATCCTCATTTTGTGGAATGTATTCAAAGAGAACTTTACACTGACGCTTCTTGGTCTCTAAAAGAAGTCACATAAAAAAAATTAAGAAAGATCTTTAAAACAAACAGTAGCACCTTTATTTACATACCGTGTTTACTGTCATAGGCTTTATATGTATGAATAAAAACAGAACATGGAAGCATTCTGAACAGCTAACTATAATCTGTGCCATCTGGCTTTCCACCTTGCCCCCCACACTAGAATCTCTTCCTTCATCCTAAAATAAATTCAAGCCAACTACATATAAGGTAGGCTCTCAGAAATGAAATCAGATCCAACTGACTATACAAAAGTAAACTTTCCACTGCCAATTTGAAAACTAGAAACACAGGCTTAAGACACTATTGGCATAAAAAATTTATCACAGACAAGTCCTTCAAACCAGTGATTTTCAGACTGCTTGATCAAAATCTACGAATACTTTAAAGACACTAAGTCAAGAGTATCTATGCTTTAAAAAAAAAAAAAAAAAAAGATAAAATGCACTAATCTAAAATGCATTTTATCTTATTTAATAATTCTATTTTCTGACAGATAAAAACACAAGTGAAGACAAAAATAATTTCACTTTAGCTTTTTAAACAAGCTTTACTTATTCAGAAAAGTAATGATCACATAATGTAGGACTTCAAAAGATGTAACTTGATTCTTTTTAATGAATATCAGTATCTTTTTAAATAATTTAAAGTTAATAGAGTATTAATTAGCACCTCTGCCCCTAAGCATATATGTCAATTAACTGTCAATTAACCTAGTGATATTTTAATCAAAAGCTTTGTTTTTGTCTTGTCTTTCACACTAGCATAATTCTCCAATTTTTTTTCCAAGACAGTATGCAAAATTATTTGCAAAGGAACTTCTCATTTTTAAAAGGAAAATCCACATTGGATAAAAATATCTAAATATCCCCTATCACTGCCACAAAATGTGAGTCATTTATTTAAAAAAGAAAATATTTTCGTATGATTCCGTATTTTTATACAGCTTACTCTTAAGTTAGAATGACTGCCTATACTGAACTTTTCTATTAGTTGGCAGCACAACTTCAGGAATTTGGACATTCTTCACATTTCAAGTGGCACATACAATGTCTACCCATACATATTGGTCAATAAATATTTACTGAATTTCTAAAATGTATCAGAACCTTTGCTAAGCACAAAAGAAAATGAAATTTAAGAGTAAAACTGTCAATAAAAGGATGTGTAGCATTCAATTTTTTAACTATAGTATTTTCTTAACCTAAGTAACCTCCATACAGCTTTTCAGAACTACAAAGAAATTAATGATTAAGTATTTCTTTAAATCAGTATTTTGTAAGTAAAGCTATTAATAAGAAAGCAAATAAAGAAGTGTAACAACAAAGGCAGTGACAAAGTTTTGTGTACCAGTATTACTCCAAGTCCTTCATAAATACTTCCCACACAAAAGAGTATAAAAACTTGCTATGACATATTTTATCAAGGAGAAACAGGAACTCCTTCCCACTGTATCAGGCTCCTTTCTTTACAGATTAGAGTGCTTTACCATAACTCATGTACTCTAGTCATGTTGGATTCTTATTCTCTGAAAATACCATGGACTTGTTTATCTTCATGGGTCTTTCAAAGGCTGCAATTCTAACTGCAACACCATACTCTCCAATTTTTATGTGAATGATATGTCCTATCTAAAGAAGAGCTTAATGACACTTTACTTGATGACTCTGGTATAGAACTGCCCTTTGAATCTGAACTGCACATTATGTATGTTTCTAGACATCAAGCAAAGAGCCAACTCATTGGAAAAGATCCTGATGCTGGGAAAGACTGAAAGCAAAAGGAGAAGAGAGCAGCAGAGGATGAGATGGTTAGACAGCAACACCAACTCAATGGACATGAATCTAAGCAAACTCTGGGAAGTGGCGAAAGACAGGGAAGCCTGGCGTGCTGCAGTTCATGGGGTGGCAGAGTCAGACATGACCTGGTGACCAACAACGAGAAGTATGGTTCTTAATAGTGTAAAACACTGCAATAACAAGC
The DNA here is from genome assembly GCF_963930625.1 of Muntiacus reevesi. NCBI lineage: Eukaryota > Metazoa > Chordata > Mammalia > Artiodactyla > Cervidae > Muntiacus > Muntiacus reevesi. The sequence goes on along the minus strand of NC_089268.1, from coordinate 22,235,934 downwards.
ACAGCCATTTAGAGAGCATTTCTTATAATATTTACTTCACATGTTAATACTGTGAAAACCCTATAAGGTAATTGTTACTATCATCCTTGTGTTAGAGTAACTTGGTATTCTCCTCTGTTAAATTGTGAGTTTTGAATCATTATCCATATCCAGTTTTTATTTGGCAGATTTGACTGTCCACATTAACATTGCTCTTATGGTCTTCATACCCACAGGTATTACAGTATTCATCACATAAATGTCAAATAATTTCAGGAAAAGCTTTTAGAAATATTTGTATTTTCAAATGTAAGTAATCACAAATGGGAAGTATTTCATGGTTCTTAAAAAAAGATCTAAATATCCAGGTCAAACAGAGTTCTTAAGTACTTCTTATATTATTTCTCATTTAAGAACACTGCTTTAATTTTTCCCATCAAATGCTAAAATGAAGAGCATATCATACTTAGAAGTTGGGAGGCTGAATGCCAAAATTTCAGAGATAGCAACAAAAAGATTCCTGATCCACTTTTAGTTTCATTCAGTTCTGGAAAGTAAATCATCAAACGTTATTACAGCATTTTCTAATGTAAAAAAAATTTTATTATCAATTTCTTTCTCCAGTAAGCAAAGGTAATCATCAAAAGTAAAGAAACATCAAGACTGAGCCATTTGCTACATGGCTGAATCTTTAAAATTTTTTTCTTATCCTCAGCAATAAAAAAATCATATTAAGCCAATAAGTGAAAAATTTAAGCTATTCAAGATTCTACCTAAACTGCTGAGATACACACTTAAGATGATCAAAATCTTAAAAAACATTATCATCATCACTGTCACGAAGAAAAAAACTCATGTACTTAGGGATGAAGTATCATGTCTAACAACATATTTTCAACAGATATATAAAGCCAATATAACAAAGCAAGCTTAGGCGAAGAATATACCACGTTTATCAGAGAATTATTACTTCAACGTCTCTGTAAGACTAAATTTTTTAAAATAAAATAAAAAATCACAACACCTTACCCCATTCATTCGAGAGGTTGCAGCCAGGGAGCAGTCATTTGAATGAGGTTTTATTCCCCTTCTAAGTCACAATATTTCAACGTCAAATAGCAGAGCCTGACTACTAACATGCCCCTTCCTTTTGACAAGTATGCTGCAAAGATGTATAATCAGTGACCAAAACTTTGATGAGATTCAGAAATTTATCTTCTTCAGTACTGACTCAAAATTGGGAGGTATGTTACCAAACGTTATCTGAGAATGAAACACTATATGGATTATATTCTGGTCAACCAACTTTTAAAGTATCATCATTTCTTTCTGTACAACTACCAATGATTTATCAATATCAATCTCAATGCATCTTTTGCATTCAAAATAACTAGATGGAAAATCACTTCTGTAGCATGAATTCCCACTAATAAGGAATACAACACGCCATGAGTAGATTCATACCTGGTATCAAGGTTTTCCAAATATAAAGTGGAATATCCACTAATAAATCACACTGCACATTATATACAATTGTGATGCTGCAAGACATCAATTCTTTACTCCAAGTAAAAATATTCTACGCCATTATCTCTGTGCCCGATTTTACAAGAGTCTCAGCAGTGATGCGATTTGTACATGTTTTTGCTATGAAAGTGTAAATTGGTTCTTTTCTATAATTTTAGCAACTTTTCACAATCAACTTTGTCCTGGAAAATTTTCTGTGCTCAATCTAAAAAATAGCTGTCTTACTAAAGAAGATGCTTACTTTACATGCAATAGCAAAAGTTTCAATGGTATCACGACCAGACTTTGCAAAAAAAAAAAAAAAAAAAAAAAAGCCAACGCTTTTTGGCTTTGGAGAGAAAAATAGCTAACAATTCCAGTCTCCAGATATCTATCACATTAACTATGTGAACTTTTCCTTGTGGTTGCTTAAAGACAAAATTCACCACACATGCAGATTTGCTGGTCTTCGCAGAGATTTGAACTGAACCTTCACAATACAGTGTTTATCATTATCAACCTTCACAATGGTTTGGGTTTTTTTTATATTAACAGTATTGATTAAAAGTAGTAGTATATATAGTAGTATATAGTATTTAACATTACAATGAACCACTTTTGAATAACTGATCTATTTCATAAACCAAGGAAATGATGCAAACTAACAGTAACAAAAAAATCTGATTAAAAAAAAATTAGCTGCTTTTCCTGGAAAAGTAATCTGAAAGCAAAAACAACCTGCATCCTGTTTTAAATGTTACTTAGCACACCAAGTGACTAATTTAGCTTTGCAGCACATGCACTTAAAAACAAGTTATGGAGGAACCTGAGGGAAAAGCCTAAGCCTCTGGGCACCAACTGGATAACGGTTTCTCCTTCTTCCAAGAAAAATTATGAACAGTGTTCTCAAAGACGGTAAAGTTCAGTGTCCTTTCCTATTAGAAGACAAAATAAACTTGACATCCTTTGTCTAGCCTCTACTTAAGAAGAAGTGTGTTCCTTTGTAGCGCAGTAGAGCTAAAGAAAGCAGTACATATATCTTACAACAGACAGAGATCATAAGTAACTATTTCATGGGTCTAAAATTCTCCTTGTGCACAGAAATTCTACGTAGAGATTCAAGTATAGGATGCGGAAATAACTCTGTTATCTATTCCCCAATCTCCAAACAGTTTCAGAGTCCAGGACAATAAGAACTACTGAACAGTCCACCTTCGGGCAGAAGACTGAAGGCAGTGCTGGTAATATCTAAGTATTGTCTGTACACTGCATTTACAGGGAGGAAAGAACAGGTAGTACCTTTTAACTGGTCTGTCTCTGGGTCACGAAACCTGTTCATTTCATGAAAACCTGATTATTTTATGAAAATAATCGAGTGATATAATCTAGAAAGTAGGTTCTCCCCTGACTTCACAGACAGTAGCGCAGAAAGTAACAGGTTTAAGATATGAGACTATAAAAATAAAAAATAATCTTATATTTATGAAAAGTATATAAACAAAATCCCTTTATGTTATAGGCTACGTGGTACACAAGGCAGTAACCAACATCAAACAGAAGGGACCCCAACATCAGAGAGACTGATGCGGGGAGTGGCGAGGGGTGGGGTTTTAAACAAAGAACGATCAAAGATAACTGTGGATAAATACTCATTTATAACTTATTAAATCAAACTGAACATAGCATTCAATCTCTAAAGGGGCCTCAGGTTTACTATGTTAAAACACTATCTGCTCCCAGGCTTGAAGTACTTCTTTGAGTAACAGTCTTTCCAAAGACTAAGTTTTTGACAACAGCAATATTACTAGTCTTTCTATTTTTTTAAACCACTTTTTCACCAGCAGTAAAACAAAATTCAAGAGTCTAAATGATCTAAGGTCATAAGACAGATTCAAACTAATGTCTGATTTTAAACGTGGCACTCTCCCTCTATATTAAACCCTTCTCTTAACATATTTACACCACCTGCTAGGCCAACCACCTTGGAAAACTGAATATCCATGTTCAGATGGCTAACCACTAAAGAAAATGTATTATCAAATGTTTGCATCTATACTGCTTAAGGATGGCAGACATTTTACCATCCCATTTAATGTTTAATAAACAATATTCAAGTAAATTTAAGACAAAGGATTAACTATCCAACAGAGCCTGTAAGACTAACAAGAAAACAAAGCCTTCCATCTTAATTTACAACTCCTATAGACAGCCCATGCTGGATTACCATATGAAGACTGACATGGGCCCATAACTAGTAACTGAAGAATAAGTAGGAAGTTTCTGTAGTCTGCTACAAAAGGTTGATTTTCCTTAATACAACTTATGAACAGTTAATTATAAAACAAACTTCTATTTTGATTTAAATGAATTAGAAAAAAATTATTTACATACTCTTCTTAATGTTTTTGGTTTGTGGAAGTGGCTGAATTCCTCCAGGTAGAAGTCCATAGGTGCTTATTCGTTGTATGAGATTTGCTACAGCCCCATGCCTTTCCCGCCTGATGGGCAAACTGTCATCCTTGGATTCTGTCTCTCTCTTAATTTCCTACAAAAGGGGAAATCAGCAAATAGGCAAATTAAGCTGTATTTTATTAAATTAAATCCTCAAATGCAAAATACCAAAACCAGGTACATTGATCATTATATAAAACAAAGTATCAACAGTTTGCAACCTTTTTGTCTGCCCACACATATCTAAAGAATATTACACACTTTGGTTACAGCTCCAACAAAATTTTATTTATAGACACTAAAATTACAATTTCATATAATTTTCACATGTCATTAAATACTGCTCCTCATTTCATTTTTTCCAACTATTTATATAACTCTTAGCTGGCATTCTCAGTTCAGAGACACTATAAAAACAGGAGGTATTCAGATTTGGCCCATGGGCTGTTGTCTGATAAACCCTATTCTAAGTTACAGGTCTAAGAGAAGATAGGTAAATCTTCATGAAAAGAAGTATGAAGTTTTACTGGAAGACATTAAAGAAGATATAGGAAAGAGAAGTTATGCCATGTTCAGATGTTGAAAACTCATTATCATAAAGATAGCATTTTTCCCCTAAAATTGATGCAATGCATTTGAATAAATACGTCACAGATTTGGGAGAGCAATTAAATAAACTAGCTCTAAATTTGCAGAAAAGGACAAATGACCAAGAACAGCCAAAATACTTCAATGAAAAGAAAGTGAGGGGATTTTTTTTTAATTAAGAAATAAAGAAAAACCATATGATACTATGAATTAGTGTGTATTGGCACAAAAACAGATATAGTGATAAATGAAGCAAAATCCATAAACAGAAAAATGATTTACAACAGGAAAAAAGGGAGGGGAAAATATTGATCTTAAAATATATGGTGCATGCAGTGTTTCACATTTAGGCAGCAGGGAATGAAACTGGATTCCTGCCTCATACATTTAATATTAAAATTAACAGTTTCTATTCATTAAAAGTAGCCAACCACAAGAAAAAAGTAAATCACTAACCAGAAGGTAATTTTCACATATAAAGCTAACAAAGAATCTATATCTCCAGGTGTTTCTGTCTACTGTAATGTTAACTAGTTGTTTCTCTAGCTGGTAGGATTTCGGATTATTATGTTTGATGTTTGCTTTTTTGGCATATCATTTTGCAAACAGAAAATTTTTTCATTTTGGAATAACTGTTAAGTTGGTGAGAAAACTGTGGAAACTATTAAAGTATAAATCATAGAAGACACACAAAATATTTCACCCTGTAGTGACTGCTTCATTTTTACTGGTAATGTATGTAAGGAAAACTACTTCAATTTGCTACTAATAATAAATGACACACCACATGAAAACTTCAGTTTTCAGATCACACTAACTTTTTCAAACTAATAAAAATATGAAATCTATTTAATAACTAGTAGCTACAATCTCAACATGCCAAAGAGTATTAATTTTGGATTCTCCTGAAGGTCTCATGAGCCACCTACATTTTAAAAAGATAAACATCATATCTCTGAAAGCTACTGTTGCCTCTCTGGTACAAGAGAACAAGAACTTGGCTTAATATTAAAATCTTATTCCTCTAGGAAAATAATTCCAGTTTGACCCAATGTGAGACAGGAGACAGATTCAGGAGACAGATACCCTGGGAGTAAATCTTCATTCTATCCTGTTCATAGGCTAAATAGATATTTGTGTTATCTTTTAATAAAAATTAACCATATAAACAGGTACGATATACAAGACAATGACAATGTCTACCACTTCTAAAAATATAAATTTACAACATATTGCTCAAGATCTAGAAACATTTTGAGGACCTTCAATATTCACTGAGAAATCAAACCTATGAATATTAGATATAATACATCTTCTGAGAATAAAAGACACAAAAAGAGGAAGAAAGCAAACAAAAAAAATATACAATCTACAGTGCCTACGGAAAACTCAGGTTTACAGCCCTCCATATACACAGTGCCAACTAAGCCACTATCTAAAGTATGAAGTGACTTTAGGGTCTAAGTAAAATTACAAATAAGGTAAGGTCCACTTTAGGACCCAACCTGCTCCATCTCTGGAACCTCTTCCTGTTACAATTTACTACCACCAGATACACACACACACACTCTCTCTCTCTCCAATCTCTCTCCCCCTTTCTCTCCCCCTTCTCTCTCCCTCTCTCTCTCTACTCTAGTCCCTCATTCCTGGACACATAATGCCTCCAAACTATTCTCTGGCTATCATCTTAAATAGCAATTTTATTGAGCACCTATGAAGGGTTAGTAAGGCTTCTACTGTTTCTTCCTTCTGCCCTTTATTTTGATGTGAAAGTGCTGCACTCAACATGTCATTAAATTTGGAAAACTCAGCAGTGGCCACAAGACTGGAAAAGATCAGTTTTCATTCCAATCCCAAAGAAAGGCAATGCCAAAGAATGCCCAAACTACTGTACAACTGCACTCATCTCACACACTAGTAAAGTAACACTCAAAATTCTCCACGCCAGGCTTCAGCAGTACATGAACCGTGAACTTCCAGATATTCAAGCTAGATTTTTTTTTTTTTTTAGAAAAGGCAGAGGAACCAGAGATTAAATTGCCAACATCCGCTGGATCATCAAAAAAGCAAGACAGTTCCAGAAAAACATCTACTTCTGCTTCATTGACTACGCCAAAGCCTTTGACTGTGTGGATCACAACAAACTGTGGGAAATGCTTCAAGAGATGGGAATACCAGACCACCTTACCTGTCTTCTGAGAAATCTGTAGGTCAAGAAGCAACAGTTAGAACTGGACATGGAACAACAGACTGGTTCCAAATCAGGAAAGGAGTATGTCAAGGCTGCATATTGTCATCCTGCTTATTTAACGTATATGCAGAGTACATCGGAGAAATGCTGGACTGGATGAAGCACATGCTGGAATCAAGATTGCCGGGAGAAATATCAATAACCTCAGAAATGCAGATGGCACCATCCTTATGGCAGAAAGTGAAGAGCAGCTAAAGAGTCTCCTGATGAGCATGAAAGAGGAGAGTGAAAAAGCTAACCTAAAACTCAACATTCAGAAAACTAAGATCATGGCATCTGGGCCCATCACTTCATGGCAAATAGATAGGAAAACAGTCGAAACAGTGACAGACTTTATTTTGGGGGGCTCTAAAATCACTGCAGATGATGACTGCAGGCATGAAAGAAATTAAAAGACACTTGCTCCTTGAAAGAAAAGCTATGACAAACCTAGACAGCATATTAAAAACAGACATTACTTGCCAACAAAGGTCCGTCAAGTCAAAGTTATGGTTTTTCCAGTGGTCAAGCATGGACGTGAAGAGTTGGACTATATAGAAAGCTGAGGGCCGAAAAATTGATCCTTTTGTGGTGTTGGAGAAAGACTCTTGAGATTCCCTTGGACTGCAAGGAGATCCAACCAGTCAATCCTAATATTCAGTCCTGAATATTATCTGAATCCTAATATCCAGTCCTGAATATTCACTGAATCCTAATATCCAGTCCTGAATATTCACTGGAAGGACTGATGCTGAAGCTGAAACTCCAAAATACTTTGGCCACCTGATGCAAAGAACTGGCTCATTTCAAAAGACCCTGATGCTGGGAAAAATTGAAGGTGGGAGGATAAGGGGACAACAGAGGATGAGATGGTTGGATCACCGACTCAATGGACATGAGTTTTAATAAGCCCTGGAAGTTGGTGATGGACAGGGAGGCCTGGTGTGCTGCAGTTCACGGGGTCACAAAGAGTCGGACATGACTGAGCAACTGAACTGAGACTGAGAATCAGCCAGTAAATAAAATATTGACATGTTAACACTGTAACATCTCTTTCCTACAAATTTCACTTCCTTTACTGACTTTGAAAATGACTCCAGGAGATGCAGTGAAAGAATGAGCCCTCACTTAAAACAGTATCATGTACTGACAAAGAAAACTAAACCTCACTGTACAAATAAGGGAAGTCTCCTACACAACAGGTAATGTCAATACAAAACCAGTCAAGAAAAAAATACAGTGTGGATGACTGCCGTATAGATAAGAATGTACTACACACTGATTTGCTTGTTTTCATAAGGATAAGAAAGTAGAGTAAGGAGTAGGAAGTAGTAAATTAAAGGAAAAGATGAAAAACATAAGCAAGTAAGAAGCAGCTTTAAAAAGGTGGAAAGGATATACTTACTCTTGATCTGAAGTAAAGAAGAATACTTAATTTCAATCACATTAATCAAAAAAAGATAAAAGGTTCATCAACAAAATTCATGAACCACTCCACCATGTTGAAATATACCTATTTTACAGTTTGAATATCTAATCATGGCCAGTGAACGACCATGATCTGAAAATAGAAAGCAACTACCTTCTAGAACATAGAAGCAAAGGTCACAAAGGATAATAAAAACCAGATTAGATGGCAAGAGCTTTCTTTTACTTCTCAGATGAAGGAGACAGATAACTTAACCAACAAATTTCTAAACAGAGTTACAGCTCTGCTTATGCTAATTAAAATCTGAGGAATACAGTAGTCCCTCCTCATCCACAGAGTCCCAAGACCCCCAGTGGATGCTTGAAAATGCAGAGAACACTGAGTCTTACATATACTATGTTTTTTCCTATGTATACATACCTAAGATAAAGTTTAGTTTATAAATTCAACACAATAAGAGATTAACAACTGATAATAAAACGATTTTAACAATATACTCTAATAAAAAGTTACGTGAATGTGGTTTCTTTCAAAATAACTTACAGATATAATGCCTTTTGCATCTTAACTAAGCACTTATCACATACTGTGGCAGTAACTTTTCCAGTCTGAGGTAAGACAGCAAAACTAGTATGAATTCGTTTTTTCTCCTTCACAATTTCACAGACAGAAGATTCCTTCTTACCGTAGATCTTAGCAACCTCAGCATATGACTTTTTCTTGCTTATTAAGCTTTCATACCTTTTCACTCATAGGAAGCACTTTATGATTCCTATTGGCATATCTGAACGGTCAGCATCACTCCTCTTGCACTTTGGGGCCATTATTAAATAAAACAAGGGTTACTCGCCCACAAACACGGGGATACTGAGACAAATGATCTGATAATCAAGAGGGCTACTTCTAAGTGACTAATGGGTAGGAGACACTGGACAAAGGGATGATCCACATCCCAGGCACAATTTAAAACATGAATTATTTCTGGAATTTTCTGTTTAAGCATTTTCAGACCACACTTGACTGTGGATAACTGAGGCTTCAAAAAGCAAAACCAAGGATAAGGAGGGAACTTCACTTAATTACTTTTAACATTCAGGATTTCCAAGTGTTATACAAAACTAGTACCTTCAACTTTATAGAAGTATAAATCAGAAGATATGGAAGTGATATTACTAAAGAAAAGAAAAATAAGCAAGAATACATGTTTACTTGATACACATCCACTGTTAAGGGTCACATAAAATCAAACTGTCACTTATTTCATTCAAATAATAATTCTTCCTATGGAAATAGTGGAATAAGATTTTAAAACTAAATCAGAATGTGATACTTTAAAAACAAACAAACAAAAAAAATCACTGAAACTCTTTCAAAGTATCCATCTCATCATCATCTTATTTCCCATATTGCTACTTAACTCTTCTTTAAAAGCACTTTTAAAAAGATGTGAATAAAGATTTAATGTCTACTTAGCCATTTAACTTATCAAATCTAGAAATAAAATGAAAACAAACATTTCTGAAGGCAAGATAAGTTGTCACACTACATAATATTTAAGAAAAAAGCAGGTGCAATGATTTGAATTTTTTTTTCTAAACCAGAAAAAAAAAATGTGTTCAGAAATTTAGGTCCAGAGTAAACAGCTGAATGATTTTTACTTACTTACCAGCTAAAGTGTGAATAACTTGTTTCCTTGTTCCTTATTATACCAGAAAGACTAAAACATATTATTATCAAGCTCTGAGAACTCTTCAAAAGGGACCAAAATCCCACTTTAAATTAAAAAATATAAAGAACAGCAATTCACTTACCAGCTCTGAAACATCTTCTGTGGACATACTCATTTATTTTTTAAAGCACTAAAGTAAAACCAGTATTACTAACAGATCTTAGAATAACCCGTAGTACCTCCACGCTAAGTATAGTGGTCACAGGAAAGCTGCTTCAAAGCTCGAACATTAGCATCTCCTACCACAAATACTGTCCTGCTAATACTCTTCAGGTCCAACTAATAAAAATAATTTCTTTTCACCTCTTTTGTATCTTATTCCATTGGTATTTCTCTGCTTTCTCCGTGCTGCCCTGTGTATCAACACTGGTCACACTGTCAAGTGTACCTTGAATAGTAATGCTCCTCCCACTCTCCTGCCCAACTTCCTCTGACTCACTCTCAATGAATCAGACCATGGCCTCTGCCATGCCCGACACTCCTCAGGGAACAGAGTCCACTAACGCTTAGTAAATGCATACAACCAGTCAACTGCACTATTAGCTCCTGTCATGGTTATCTTAACCTTCAGAAAAAGTGAAAGTCGCCCAGTCATGTCCAACTCTTTGCGACCCCATGAACTATACAGTCCATGGAATTCTCCAGGTCAGAATCCTGGAGAGGGTAGCCACTGTTTCCTTCTCCAGGGGATCTTCCCAACCCAGGGATAGAACCCAGGTCTCTTGCATTGCAAGTAGATTCTTTACCAGCTGAGCCACCAGGAAATTCCTAACCTTCAAAAGCAAGGCATAACTTAAAGGGTATCAAATATGCTTATTACCTTTTTACTGAACACTAATCTATCCTTATGTTAAAGGTAATTAATATTACATTTTCTGAAAACTAGCTTTATAACCACAGCTTAAGGGAAAAACAGCTATTCCTACATCACTTCTAAAAGGAGAAACTTCTATATTGTGAGTTTTTAGACTGTTAAAAACATGCATTATAATCTATTAAAATGCGTCACCATCTAGATTATCTTGTGGAAAGATGGAATACATATACTTTTCCCTACTTCTCCCACTAAGCAGTTTAAACTCTGAACATTACATAGACACAGAATACAGAATAAAAAAGAAAATTTAATAGCATCAAATGTTAATGAGAACATTAAAGAAGAATACTCTTTACACCACTGGTCGGAGTTTAAATTAGCATATTTATTTAGTGAGAAACCTGACCGCTGATGCGGCACATTCTTAGCTACGCATGTAATCTACAAAGGGACGGTCACTGCAGCGCTGTTTTAATAGCTAAAAACTAGAAAATAGCTAAATATTCATAAAATATGCTAAAGACATAACATGGGACACTATATGGCTATTACAAATTGAATCCTAAAGGAAATAAGCCCTGAATAATCACTGGAAGGACTGATGCTAAAGCTGAAGTTTCAATACTTTGACCACATGATGTGAAGAGCCAAAAACCCTGATCCTGGGAAAGACTGAAGGCAAAAGGAGGCGACAGAGAATGAGGTGGTTAGACAGCATCACCAACCCAACGGACATGAATATGAGCAAACTCTAGGAGACAGTAACCGTGTGCTGTAATCCATGAAGTGGCAAAGGGTTGGACACAACTTAGGGACTGAAGAACAAAGGAACTTCTACTGTATGTGCACCATATGCTTACTCCTAAATACCTGACATTCGGGCGGGGGAGGAATCACACACTGAAAAACAATGATTCTGTGAAAACTTCTGAATCAAATACTAAAAGTACCAATGATTAGGCTAAAGGTAGAATTTGGGACAGACAACTCTAAACCTATGCAAGCTTTGGAAATTGACCACTAAAAATAAAAATAAATAACATAATCGGAACCTCAAAAGATGAGCAATAACCTAAGATTACCCAAGGAGTTATGGCGAATAGATTCTTCAGGAGTTATTAAAAATGCATAGAACAATAAAGTAGAAATGGTGGCTAGTGGATACTAAGATAATGCAGACAGAAGCAGAGGCAAGCACCAGAAATTAAAAGCCCTTATCATGTTAGGACTGTGTAACTTTGAGGAAAATATCCAGTTACAGAGGATCAAATTTAAAAAAAGGAAAAAAAAGGTTTTAAGAGCCAAAAGAACTCCTGTCTACACAAGCAGGTAGGTGAGTTTTAATTTTTTGCTGAAATTAAAATTCTACACTCTATCACAGCTTACCTTGTCTAGAAAATAAACAAATACAACTTTGTCCTGACTTCATTCCTCTATTTATCAATCACTGATAAGTGAATTAGCATTATAAAACACATTTTAGCAGATGTGACTATATTATGCATCCACATCAAAATCTAAGTATTTCAAAAGCTGCAATCTGACACAGTAATTATGTAAATGTATAAATCACACAAAATAGTCTTTATTTATGCACAGGTAAATACATATAAAACTATGTGTTAGAAGGATACACACAGCTTCAGAACACAGGCAATTGGGAAAAAGAGAAATGAGAAGAGGGTAATAACAAAAAACTCAATGTTATCTGTCATGTTCTCTTTACTATAAAGTTAACGCTCTGAAGCAAAAAATAACAAAGTGACAACATTCTTACATTAAGTTCACAGATCCCTGTCCTACGGTTTTTGTAAAATATTTTCTAAATCACATGTAAAGATGAACTAACATTGCAAAGAGACACTGAAAACAGTATGTTAGCCACACAAAAAAAACTCATAGTATCTATAATGTTTCATAATAGGCTGCAAAAACGATGTGATCTTTCCATCCATCTTCCAGCCCAATTTAAATGCTGCTCTTCAGTACAGTCATTCAGAACAATAACAGGAACGTGAGTTTTCTGCAGGAAGCTTCATTCTACCGTCGACACCACAGTTCTGTGTTTACAAAGGACCATGCCAGTGTCCAACTAGAAAGCTTACTTTCCAGTAGACAAAAAATTTACAATTTTTCCTTGAATCTTCTAATACGCATCTGAAATGATAAAGTCAACTACCTTACTAAACTGGGGACTATCCACTGTTGTTCATCATCTGTGGTAAATTTTATGATAAAAATTCTGCTTTTAGCCTCTTCAATAAATGGTGCTGGGAAAACTGGACAACTACATGTAACGAATGAAATTAGAACACTTCCTAACACCATACACAAAGATAAACAAAATGGATTAAAGACCTAAATCTAAGACCAGAAACTATAAAACTCTTAGAGGAAGACATAGGCAGAACAGTCGATGACATAAATCAAAGCAAGATCCTCTATGACCCACCTCCTAGAGTAACAGAAATAAAAACAAAAGTAAACATGTGGGACCTGATTAAACTTAAAACCTTCTGCACAGCAAAGAAACTATAAGCAAGGTGAAAAGACAGCCCTCAGAATGGGAGAGAATAATACCAAATGAAACAACTGACAAAGGACTAATTTCCAAAATACACAAGCAACTCATACAACTCAACCAGAGAAACAAACCACCCAACCAGAACATGGGAAGAAGACCTAAACAGACATTTCTCCAAAGAAGACATACAGATGGCTAACAAACACTTGAAAAGATGCTCTTTTTTGCTCATTATTAGAGAAACACAAATCAAAACTACAATGAGATATCACTTCACACCAGCCAGAATGGCCATCATCAAAAAGTCTACAAACAATAAATGCCGGAGAGGGTATGGAGAAAAGGGAACGCTCTTGCACTGTTAGTGGAAATGTAAACTGATACAGTCACTATGGAGGACGGTATAGAGATTCTTCAAAAAACTAGGAGTAAAACCACCATAAGACCCAGCAATTCCACTCCTAGGCATATGCCCTGAGGAAACCAAAACTGAAAAAGACACATGTATCCCACTGTTCACTGCAGCACTATTTACAATAGCTTGAACAAGGAAGCAACCTAGATGTCCATCGACAGATGAATGGATAAAGAAGTTTGGTACATATACACAATGGAATATTACTCAGCCGCAAAAAGGAACACATTTGAGTCAGTTCTAATGATGTGGATGAACCTAGAACCTATTATACAGAGTGAAGTGAGCCAGAAAGAGAAAGATAAATATTGTATTCTAACGCCTATATACAGAATCTAGAGAAATGGTTCTGAAGAATTTATTTACAGGGCAGCAATGGAGAAACAGACATAGAGAAAAGACTTATGGACATGGGGAGAGGGGAGGAGAGGGTGAGATGTATGGAAAGAGAAACATGGAAACTGACATTATCGTATGTAAAATAGATAGCCAAAGGGAATTTGCTGTATGGCTCGGGAAACAGGGGCTCTGTATCAGCCCAGAGGGGTGGGGCGGGGAGGGAGATGGGAGGGAGGTTTGAACAAGAAGGGCTATATGTATACCTATGGCTGATTCATGCTGAGGTTTGACAGAAAACAACAAAATTCTGTAAAGCAATTATCCTTTAATAAAAATAAATAAATAAAAGGCTAAAAGAAAATTTCTGCTTTGTAATGATTTTATGCTTATAGTAGAGTTGCCAAGGTACTGCCCAGAGTTCCCACATATCTTCCACTCAGTCCCCTCTAATATTGATACCTGGCATAACCATGTTACACTTGTCAAAACTAAGTAATTAACACTAGTACATTACTATTAACAGAACCACTGACTTTATATCTGTTTCATAGTTTTTCCACTAACATCCTTTTTCTATTCCAGAATCCAATCCAGGACATCACAAAGCATTCACCACTATGTCTCCTTAGTCTCTGCTCAACATCAGTTTCTTAGGCCTTCCTTGTTTTTGTTTTTTTTTTTTTCTTTTTTCTTTTCCTTGTTTTTTTTCATGACCTTGAAATTTTTGAAAAGTACTGATCAGATATTTGTAAAATGTTCCTTAATTTGGGCCAGTCTGATGTTTTTTTTCTCACAAATGGACTGCAATGATAGGTCTGGGGGAAGAATAAATACCAGAGGCTCAGCAGACACATGATATCAACATAATTTATTACTGACGATGTTAGCCTTGATCACTTGGTAAAGGCAGCATTTGCTGAGTTTCTCTACTGTCAAGTTGCTATTTTTCTCTTTCATCTATTCTTTAGTCCAACCCACACTTAAAGGATACTTGGGGGTAGGGACAGTATCTACAAATATTACTTGGAATAATTCTGTAAGATTTATCCTTTCTATTCCATTATTTACGTAACAATCTATTTATATCAGCATTTATTTATTTAGACTCATGAATATCTATCTGCTCTTCAAATACTAGGTTATTTTGCTGCTCAGCCAATTTTCCACTTGGCATCTATGTGGCCTTGACACGGGCCATCCTTTTGTTTTTTCCAAGTTCTCACTCCCAGCACTACCGGCTGCTCCAGGCTCGTCCTGTGAAGACCGTGCTGCAGCCACAGCATCAGCCACTCCTCCGAGGAGCCTCCTTCCACTGGAAAATGATGTTCTGAGACCAAGAAGTGAGCACTGGGTGTTCTCACTGGGACTGGTGCGTCACTGCTTCCAGGCCCGCAGTGGAAGAAGTGAGGAACATAGACATGCATGTGTACTGACCGGAGTATAGACACACACATATAAAATTACTTCTGTATGTATCTGTATATATTTTAAATTAAACATGAGTTCATGTTGATGTCTCCCAACTCTAGTCCACCCTGCGGTTCATTTTAATCCCAGATTAAGCTTCCCTCCACCTCCGAGCAAACACAAACAGCACCCTCTACCAGCAGGCAGCTCATTAAACTCAAGTTCTACCATGAGCTGTGCTGTTAAGAGGGCAGGAAAATATATTTTAAGAGGGGAGTCCCATGACAGGTCATCTCCATTACCAGGACCACAGGTCAGCACCGGGACTGCCTGTCAGCACACAATTAAAAAGAGAACCATATTAATACTTCTTACCAAGTTCTTTTTGTTTTTAACCACTGTTCTATTACTTCAATATATTTTTCCTGAAAAGCCAGTTTCCACCCTTACCTCCCAAAAAAGAGAGAGAGAATGTTGCAGCTTAGTACATACAGACTACAGACTAAAGACAGGCCATTTTAAAAGGAAAAAAACAAAGACATTATGTGACTTTCCTTATATCATTCTACCAACAAAGGCAAGCTTAATTTGACTGTGTTTAAATGCAGTTATTCTACTTCAATTTTGACAGCATCTGCTTTACACTCCACTTTAGATTAGAAAAAAGTCAATTTGTAAAGTAAAAAATAAACAAAAGAGCTCAATTCCTACTACAGCTTTTCTCAGGTCTTTCAAGGGGTAAAATACAGTTAGTTCACCTTCTCGAAAACCAATTAACAAAGTATGTGTTCATACTAAGTAAAACCACAGCTGAGCAAATATTTACTAAGAATTTACACTGCACAGACATTCTAACAACTACTCTGCAAGTTGGACAAACCAAATGGGAGATAGACTCGAGCCTTCCCAGAAGAGCTCACAGCCACAAATTCCTAAGAAGAGGGATGTGCCTGAATGCAAGAAAACTAATCGAGGAAATAAAGACAACTATAGTAGTATGGTGTTAGTTGCTCAGTCGTGTCTGACTCTTTGCAACCCCACGATCTATCCACGGAATTCTCCAGGCAAGAATACTGGCGTGGGTTGCCATTCCCTTCTCCAGGGGATCTTCCCAACCCAGGAATTGAACCAAAGTCTCCTGCATTGCAGGCAGCTTCTTTACTGTCTGAGATACCAGGGAAGCTCTGGGTTAAGACTATTATAAATGGCATGTAAATATACAGATATCTTTTACTTTTTTTTTTCCCTCCTCTAAACTTCTGAGAACTTTTTTAGTTTGTAATGTATTTAAAAATCTTGATTGTTTTCTGGCAGAAGTGACAAGAATATTATTTAAAAAGGAATGTTTGGTGGTAGTTGAAGAGTATCTGTTACTATGAAATATAACTGCTGCAATGCTGAAACTTAAAAATAAGAATACAAGATTCTCAAAGGGGCTAGAAAAGCAACAAAACCCAGTAAGTGTTTTTACTCATACTTGAGTAAAGAGACAACTATCTCAGATTTCAGTTCAGATTCTGTTTTACTAGCGATCCAACCTTGGGTAAACACCATTTAACCTCTCAACCTACATGTCATTGATTTACAATGGGGCTATCGTCAGACCTACTTCCTCCACAAGACTTTTAGGCTTAAATGGAAATGTAGATAGCAAAACTCTTTGCAAATTACAAAGCGCTACCTAAATTACAGGTAGACAGGTACACGTGTACACACACACACACACACACACACACACACACACACACATGAGTTTTATAATCCCCCAGGACACCAGGCAACAATAACATTCATTACAGTGATACCTGAGTCTCCAGTTTTTTAAATTCTTCAGACTAAAAGTTTATCTAAAATATTTTAGTGTTAAAAATATGCGTATGCACCTCTTCAAGATTAAATCCTATGAAGCAACAGCTAGGAATGTAACCGAGAGTGCTTACCTTAACAAAATTGTCAGGGAACATTCCTCTCCTCCCATTTAGTTCTCCTTCCAGCCATCCTTCCTCCTGTAGTTTTCTCACGTTCCTGATGATTTCCCCAACTCGAATAGTTAACTCATCATCATGTATAGCATCATAGTCATACTCCACAATATAGTCAACTAAGGAAAAAAAAAGGGAACAAACATCTAAAAAACTTAACTCATGAAATACTAATCATATTAATAAACTTAAAACCAAGTAACCTATTTAGCAATAATATAACAAAGATACCATCAAAGCTTACCTCAGTTTTTAATATTTGGTTACATCAGCAAATTTCAGCAAACTTCGTTTTTGCAAGTATAATGCACAGTACCAGTGTTAAGGAGAAACCTCAACACAACATACAATTTGACCTCATCGGTTATTCTGCCAGTCAGCTATACATCCTTTGTGACAAACTCTAAGGTGGTTCCCACGATACCCATCTCTTGATATTCATGTCTTTGTGTAATTCTCTCTCCTTCAGTGTGAACGTGACCTATGACTGACTTCTAATCAACAGAATATGACAAAGATGACGGATTGTACGTGATGACATAAGGCTGTAATATCCCCTTACTAGGAAACTCTGTCACTTCCTGGCTTTGAAGATGCAAGTTGTTTTGTTGAGCTGGCCCATGGAGAGGGCCACAGGCAAGTAACTGAGGAAGTCTCATCTCTGGATGAGAGCCCACAAACAACCGAGGCCCTCAGTCCAGCAGCCCACAGAGAACTGAGTGATGCCGACAGCCTCGGGAGCCTGGAAGCAGATCCTTCCCCAGCTGAGAAGTCAGCCATCATCAATACACTGATTGCTGCCCTGCAGAGGATGCAGCCATGCCTGGACCGAAGAGACCACAAAACCCTGAGAGAATAAATGTGATTATTTTTATCTGCTAAGTTTGTGGCAATATTTATAGAATCGTAGAAAAGGAATACACCCTGAAATGAAGGCTGTTAAGGATTCTAAGGTTATAGGCCAGCATATAAGCACACTATTAACATTTTAACTAGTCATACCTCCATTCATCTTCTCTTCCTCCCACAAGAATGATTAAGGAAAAAGAACACATATACACAACTACACCAAAAAAGGAAAAAGAAAAAGGAGAGGAGTATGGCAGACCCTGCTGGCTACCAAACAAACAGCCATCTCCACACCGACTCCTCCTCCTTCTTCCTTTCTCACTGAATCCTGATTTTGTTCAGGTATTTTGGGACCTAAGTGAAGCTCCTCTCAAGACTCAGAGGGTTAAACTATTCTAGACTAGTACTTTTCAAATCAGGTCATCCTGTTGACCTTGGGAATCTTTCTTAAGCGCAGACTGAGCAGGTCCCAGGACACCTAACACTTCTGGTCAAGGAGACAAAGGTCTAAAGAGAACTGATTTATAGTGGGGGCTTCCCAGGTGGTTCAGTGCTAAGGGATCCACCTGCAAATGCAGGATATGCAGGAGACACAGGGGATGCAGGTTCAGTCCCTGGGTCAGAAGATTCCCTGGAGAAGGAGGAAACAGCAACTCACTCCAGTATTCTTCCCTGGGAAATCCCCATGACAGAGGAGCCTGGTGGGCTAAAGTCCATGGGGCTGCAAAGTGTTGGACATGACTGAGCATGCACACAGATCACACACAGATCTATGGTAATCTCATTCATATTCTCTCTCTCTCTCACAAACACACACACACACACAGAGACTGGTTTTCAAATACAGGTGTGATGGATCGACTCAGACCAATACAATGTAAGTAGGGGTTCTTGAAAGGTTTTATTTGACCTTATAAACAAAACACAAGGAAAGAGTATCCTCCTACAGACTTTGGATATTCTTCATTGAGAATGTAATGGCCAAAACTGCTACAACTAGATGAGACAAGAAAAACAGCAGATATGCTTAGAATACAAGAAAATAAAGATGAAAGTGGCCTGGATCTTTACTAGATTGATCCAACTGCTAAGCGAACCAGCCCTGTAACTTTTAGATTTCTTGTTATGGAAGCTGTTTTTTCCTTAACTTTTAAGTAAATTCTAGATGAGATTTGTATTTGCAGCTGAAAACATACCAATCTGAGAAGGGAATTAGCAAGAAACTTAAAATTCCTGAAAATGAATCCATAACTGATAAAGCCAGAGCTCAGAAAACTTAAGGAAACTATAACTTAGACATCAAACTGCTCTGCAGAAACCCAGAAAGGCCAGAAATTAAGAGAAGGAGCACTCATGGGAAATACAGAACCGAAAATGGGGAAATTAACATCTCGTGGAAGAGCTGAGACCCATTATTAACCACAACAGTTCTGACAGAACAATGCTACATTGGCAGGTATTTTTCTTCAAAGGTAAAATACTTAAGGGTTAATCTCAGACACACACACACACACACACACACACACACACACACCACACACACACACACAGTAGTCTGGAGGAACTAATAAGCTACTATGGATGAGTGATGGTTTCCTAGAAAAACAACTTCTGATATCCAGAATTTAGAGGTCTCCAGAGCAATGGGCGGTTTCCAACCTACTAACCCTAAAATAAACTAAAAAAAAAAAATCATACCCATATAAAGAGTTCCCAATTGGCTTTTTGCTTATCATTTATTCATAAATATGAATAGTAGACAACAGTTAACTATGAAAGATGATGATAGACTGAAAAACTACTCCTGGATGAAGCACACCTCTCCCCTTCCAGAATAATTCAGGATTAAAGTCATTAGGTACAGAAAAGCATAGTAGGGGAAGGGAGACCAAGGAGTCCGAGATGGTGTGACACAGGGACCAAAACGATTAGAGAGAAGGTATCCAAAGCTAGGGTAGGGGTGGCAGTGATGCTATCAGAGCCAAAGCAGGGTGAAAAGGGTGTCCATCTATGGCGGTTCTCCGAGTGCAGCCTATCACAACTCAAAGGTAGGGTGAGGAAGGCATCCATGCAGAGGCGACATGATATGGTATGCCAGTACCCAATCACAGTGGTGAGGGCATCCAAGCTGATGAGCAGCTTGGTGAGGAATATCAGAAGCCACGCTGTATTGGGGGTAGGGCCAGATCACCATGCAGAGGAAAGGTAACCTAGAGGGAGGGTGGAGGTCACCTAGAACAAGGTCTAACAGCCCATGCAGGAGAAGAGGGTATCCATATAAGGGTGGGGAATTACTAGTTACATCTAGGAGAATTGATCAAATAAGAAAATAAGTTAAGGACAATGGAAGCCAAGTTTCTCTATGAAAGGAAGGGCGTTACAGACATAATGGGAAAAGACTTCACTTAATCCTATGATATTAAATGGGAATGAAAGTATCACCATGAACTCATGGTTTTCAATACACAGACATTCACATATACATAAAACACAAATGTACCACACACATACAAGCTCTATCCACTGAAAGGGCCTGAAACCACCACCTCTCAATGAGCAAACCTAATGCTGAGATCTTATAAAAACCACTTTCTACTGAAAGGAACCAGGAATCCTTGGGAAGATATGCAATTCCAGGGCTTAGGCAGGAAAAGTACAAGATAAACCTGGAACTGGTGTTGTGCTAGAAAGCAAGGAAGTTCTCAAAGAAATATAAGCTGATGTCCGAGGACACAGAGAAGTAATATTGGAACAGATCCTACTGGCCAAGTCAAGACAATCTGAGCATCAAAATCAATGATGAAAAAACTAAACTAAAATAAATGATAGTGTAACAATATGCCCCACTGAATAAAGCAAAAAAAACCATGAGTCCACACATATATAAATAAATGTTAATTTCTTACATTTTATAATTGAACTGTGATTAAGTAGAAGGTCCTGATCTGTAGAAAACACTAAAATTTTCAGGAGAAAAGCATCAGTCAGGAAAAAATTCTTTGTACTGTACTTTAAACATTTCTACAACTAAATGTCTAAAAATTTTAAAAGATTAAACATGTACAAATTTTTACCCTCAAGAGATGTAATAAAGTTCCTAAAATCAGAACAGAATGTCATGAAAAAAGAAACATGAAAATAAAAAGCATTTGGAAATGTATCTTCCAACAAGTTTTATTAATTTTTTTTTTGCAAAGGCAGAGACAAACAAACCCAAGAAAATTTTATCAAAACAGGTAAAGAGACATAAAGAAAATATAAAAGAACAGACAAGACACAGATGATCAATTCAACATCCAAATAACGGTTCTAGGGGAAAAAAGAGAAAAGACAATGAAATAATAGAAGAAAATATTCCAAAGCTATAGGAAACAAATCTTCAAGTAGAAAGAGGTCTATGAGAGTCCAGTACAATAAAAAAATTAAAAAGTGACTACTTGAGGGTGGCGGGGGTGAACTCAGAGATTGGAACTGACATACATACACTACTGATACTATATACAAACAGACAGCTAATGAAAACCTACTGTACAGCTCGGGAGACCCTACCCAACGCTCTGCTGTGTTGCGTTCAGTTGTTCAGTCGTGTCTGACTCTTTGCAAACCCATGGGCTGTAGCCCGCCAGGTTCCTCTGTCCATGGAATACTGGAGTGGGTTGCCATGCCCTCCTTCAGGGGATCTTCCTCACCCAGGGATCAATCCAATGCTCTATGGTAACATAAGTAAGAAGGAAATCCAAAAAAGAGAGGCTATGTATGCATACACACAGCTGATTCACTTTGTTGTATGGTAGAAACCAACACAACATTGTGAATAACTATATTACAATTAAAAATTTATGCAAAAAACATATCCTAGAAATTTCTCTGAGAAGAAATAAAAAGTTCATATACAAAAGAATGAAAATCATATTTATCAGGAGACTTCTCACTGGCAACACCAGATTCCAAAAGAAGAAAATAAAAAGGCAAAACCACTTAAGTACTGAAGAAAAATGTATCCCATACTCAATATATAACATTTTCAGACAGACAAGGACAAAGAAAATTAATTCCTACATATGCAATTTGGCCACCTGATGCAAAGAGCCGCCAACTCAATGGAAAAGACCAATGTTGGGAAAGACTGAAGGCAAAAGGAGAACAGGGCAGCGGAGGATGAGATGGTTAGATAGCATCACTGACTCAATGGACATGAATTTGAGCAAACTCCAGGAGACAGTGGAGGACAGAGGAGACTGGCAGGCTCTAGGCCACAGGGTCGAAAAGAGTCAGACACGACTCAGCAACTGAACAACAACAATACATAGGCAATTACATGACATTATCCAACAAAATAAAAACCAAAAGAGAGGATACAAAATTCAAGAAATAGTGAAGCCAGTCTTAGAGTAAGAAAAGTTCAAAGACAGTAATTGTGCAACAGATCTAAGGAACAGTCTAGATTAAGCAGGAGACAGAAAGTTCTAGGAAGTATTTGGGGGCAAAAAAGAAGTGAGTCAGACTGTGAAACTGTATACTATCCTTAAGAATCTGGAATTCAAAGAGACAATAAAACTATAAGGAGAAGAAAAACTAAAGAGACTAGAAACTTCTGAAACAGTGTTGAAAATATAATCATCATATACATTACTTGACTGAAAAATAAAAAGTATTTACATGGTCATAATAACAGAGACTAGTTATTAATTTTAACATTGAACACCAACCTATAACAAAACAAAAAGACTATATTACGGTTACAAATATAACAAAATGTAAATATTTACAAGCCTTCACATTATAGGAAAAAGTAAATATTGCGGAGGTTGATAAAGAGAAGGGTACATCTTCATCACACAAACTGCTAAGTCCAGAAATAATGAGTTAGTTGCTGAAAAAGAAATAAAGGTATAACTGTAAAACTCAGAATTCAGAAAGATATCCAAGAGAGAAATAAAACTGTATCGGGATAAACAGAGAAGAGACGTGAGATTACAAGTAAGCTAAATCTTTACCTATCATATCGGAACCTTAAAAAATGCAAGTATCCAATCAGAAACAGCTACATAAACTTGTTGCTTAGAAATACAAAAGCCAAAAACTCAAAACTGAAAGATTAGATAGTTCTAAGTTGTTTCCCTCTGGAGAAAGAGAACAGAAGAAGAGAACAGCAAGGCAAGGAAATACTGTTTTTTTCATTATTGTACAGTCGCTAAGTCATATCCAACTCTTGGTGACCCCGTAAACTGTAGCATGCCAGACTCCTCTGTTTTTATAGCATGTGCAGGTATTACTTGTATAAAATTTTTTTAAGAGCACTAAGTATTAAAAGTGGCTTGTCCAATATTATTGTAAAGATGTTTATAACTCATGACTCTATGTTTCATAATTTAGAAGTTTACTGAGTCAAAGATAATTTACTTCTCCTAAAGAAAACACCACACGGTAAATAAGGTTAAATTCTTGCCCTTTTATTTTAACGTCTGGCCACACCACGCAGCAGCATGTGGGATCTCAGTTCCCCAACTAGGGGCTGAACCCATGGGTTCATTGGGAGCACAGAGTCTTAACCACTGGACTGCCAGGAAGTCCCTCTTGCCCTTTTAAACATTTTTAATTAGGCTTGTATATCATTCTAGATAATAAAGGTTATAAAACAAAGGTACTGTAACAACTTATTTTTGTAAAAAGAGAAGAAACAAACATGCACAGAAAAATAAAAAGAGTTACTTTCCAAAATGTTAACAGATGCCTGAAAGGATCTAAGATGCCGTTTGTTATCTCTTTTTAATATAATATTTCACCTTTAGTAAAGAATTAAAAGAGTGGGGCAATAGATTGGGATTTGGGGCTTGACACATACTCACTGCTTTACTTAAAACAGATAATCAATGAGCACCTACTGTATAACAGCAGAAAAGTCTGCTTGGTATTCTGTAACAACTAAATGGGAAAAGAATCTGAAAAAGAATAGATACATGTAGATGTATAACTGAATCATTTTGCTGTTCATCTGAAACTAAAACAACATTGTTAATCAACTATATTCCAATTAAAAAAAAATTAATCTCACCCAAAAGAGAGGATAGGACTTGGCCTCATCCTGACCTCTAGGAAGAGACTTTTATTAATTGAGGGATTCTGAAGTTCCTCAGGCACCTTTGTTACCTGAAGACTTTACCAAACAATGTCATTATGTTGGGGCTTCAAACCCTGTTGCAGCTGTTCTACCTCTGGAAGGGCTAGACATTAAAAAGGTCAGTTACCTGGGCAGTCAACTATATCTTTTCAATAAAACTCTGGACACTAAGACTCAAGTGAGTTTCCCCAGTTGGCAACATTCTCCATGTTGTCATACATCCTCACCAGGACTTAATGGTTTCCATGACATTAGAGAGACTGACATCATATCTGGTGCCTTCCTGAAATCTGCCCCGGGCTTCTGTCCCCTTGGCCAACCTTCATCTGTGTCCTTGTACAATCCGCAAGAGTACCATCTCCAATACCATCCCCATACCACTGGGGATAGAATACCATCCCCAAGAGTTTAACAGCTTTCAGTGAGTTCTGCAAGCCCTTCCAACCAACTGTCAAATGTGAGGGCAGTTGTGGGAATCCCCGAAGTCTGCAGCTGTCATAAGAGAGCATTCTTAGAAACAGTAACCCATACTTCAGGAATTTTCTACAATAAACATAGACTAGTTGGGTAAAAACAAGTTACTAGAAACTGATGCTCACTAGACAGTGTGTAACAAAGATACTTGCAGAAAAGCTGAAACAGTTTAAATAAAATCTCATTTAATTCACAAGTCCCCTATACCAAGAATCAGCATCCTCCATATTGTGGAAACTCAAAAAATTCATTATTTTAAATTTCAAATTAAACAAAACTCTTTCACCACTTAAAACAATTCTATTTGACTGACTAATTTTATTTCTTCACTTTAAATGGTTGCTTAAAGTGAAGAAATACATGTTGACTAAAAACATTTGGAAGGAAAAAAATAAAAGGAAGAGAACACGCACATCCTGAAAAACACTCTAGGATTATAAAAGGTATACAGACCCTGTCTATCACGGATGGCTCTTCCCCTTGACCTACTCTCCTACAAAACCAATCATTTAAGATGACACTTTCTGGTTGTGGATTATTCACTGTTCCTTTCAAGTGTGACTGCCACTGAAAGAGAATGCAAAACTTAAATTACTTTGGCTATGTAACAGTTTCTTTTTAAAGTGTGAAAAAAGCTATCCAATTTAAGCAGATTTGACATTTTAGGATTTATCTGATCAGTAGAGTAATAAAGATTTTAAAACACAGCAACAAAAGACTCAAAATAAAAGAACACTAGATAATCTGCACTAAATCTCACAGGATGGAATATAAAAACTCTGGATGAAATATAAAAATCACCCTCTTAGGAAGATTAAACTACTAAAAATGTAGCAATTTTATCAGATGAAATTGAAGTGAGCACTAGAAATATACAGTTTGAGATAGGACCCTAAATAAATGCACCCAAGCACTGTACCCCAGTTCAACATTATGTTGATGACTCAGGAAACCTCACACCATTCAAATGGTTTAAAACAAAAGAGAAGAAACCAAAATCGTCTCTGGGAGATGCCCTATTATGTCAAGAAATACTTTTTTAATTTACAACATCCAGAGACAAGGAAATACAAGCTGGCATGTAAAGTGAAAAAAAAAAAAAAAAAGACTAAAATAAGTACCTAGGGAAACAAGAAATAATAGAAACATTTCAATGAATTCCAAACACCAAAGTCATCACATACAGACTTTAAAACTATGGCATTTACCATGTTCAGAGATAAAAATTACAGCTTGAAAACCTGACACAAAGCTGAATAGCACAGATGGTGAGAAAATAAACTTGGACCACAAAAGTACTCTAGAATTGAAAAAGACAATAACCAAAAGTAGGAACTCAATGGATAAGTTTTAAAGTATATTAGACAAGGCTGCAGAAAACTAGCTAAAAGGCACACAGGTAAATAGAAACTAACCAAAATTAAGCCAACAAGGACAAAATATAGAAAATAGAGATGAGAATGTAACAGAAACAGAAGATATAGTAAACCAATCTAACATATTTAACTGGCATCCCAGAGGAAGAAAATAAAAACTATCTGAAAAGTTAATAGCCATGAACTCACCAAACTGATAAAAGAGATCAAACCATAGAGTCAAGAAGTCTAAGCAATTCCAAATGGAATAAACAAAAAGAAACCGGCAACTCAACAAAGTAAATCTACCAAATAGCACAGAGGAAAAAGAAAAAAAATCTCAGAAAAGACAAATTGTTAAAAGGTTACCAAGGAAGCAACACTTAAAATGGGCTTCTCAAGAGCAACAATAGAAGCCAGAAAGCAGCAGTTTCATATTTCCAAAATGCAGAAAGAAAATAAAAGTGTGAACCAGAGGGAAAAAAATCCTTCAAAACACAAGAACAGACAAGCAAAAACGGAGTTTGCCACCCTGAAAGAAACCTTGAAGGTGTTCTCTGAGCACATCAGGAAAAGAGGAACACAGCCAACATCCAGAGATTCACTAAGTAAAGGAAAAGATTGGTAAACACATAGGCAGACAAACACCGAGTAAAATAAAAAACTGATTCAAAATGGACTGAAGACTTAAAACCTGAAACCATCAAACTCCTCACAGAAAATATAGGCTGTAAGCTCCTTGTCATCAGTCCTGGGGATGATTTTCTGGACATGACATCAAAAAGCAAAGGCAGCAAAAGGAGAACTAAACAAGTGGAACTACATCAAACTAAAAGCTTCTGCACAGAAAGGAACTCATCGATAAAGTGAAAAGACAACCTACAGAACGGGAGAAAATATTTGCAAGTTATGTGTATTAAAAGGGATTAATAAGAACTCATACAGCTTAAAAGCAAAAACACAAAAAGAAAAATCAAACAAAAAAAAAAATCTGATTTAAAAATGAACACAGAATCAGAACAAACATTCTTCCAAAGAAGCCATATATATAGTCAACAGATACCAGAGAAGGTACTCAACATCACTACTCATCAGAGGAATGAAAATAAAAACTTTCTGGGGATGTAATGCACAGCATAGTGACTTTATACTGCATATTTCAAAGTTGCTAAGAGGGTAAACCTTTTACAAGTTCTCATCACAAGAGAAAAAAATTTGTAACTATGTACGGTGACAGATCTTAGCTAGAACTTTTACAAGTTCTCATCACAAGAGAAAAAAATTTGTAACTATGTACGGTGACAGATCTTAGCTAGACTTACTTAGCTAGATCATTTTTCAAAACATATAAATATCAAATCATTATGTTGTACACCTAAAATACACTGTTATATGACAGTTATATCCCAACAAAAAGCCTAAATAAGCAGAAAAAGGAGGAAGGAGACTGATTAGGAAATTTAAAATATAGGAAGATTAAAATAATAACAGCTGTATAAATCAGGAGTTAAAGGAGCTTAAGACTCTTGCATGATATAAAAGGAGAGTAAAGGCAATAATTAACATTAGATATTTAAAAGATAAACATGCATGTGATAATCACTAAAATAATACAGTATAAAAATACCAGATCTCCACTCCCTCCCCCAAAAAAAGAAACAACTTGGCTCGCGATTTCAGTTCCAACTCGAAAGCAGCTCAAAACTGTCACACTCACCCTTATAACAAGAAAAAATTTAAACAAGCTGAACAATCAATGACTTTCCTTGGACCCATCAGAGAAGTGAGGACACGGGGCAAACCACCATCTCAAGATACAGAGACACGGGCATATCCAGAGTCACAGTTAAGATTACAAGATCATCCCAAGTAGAAACCACTGGAGTCATCATTGGTATGAACACTGTATCAGGTTCCCAGGGCTATCATAAAAGTGATCACAAACTAGATGACTTCAAACAATAAAGCTTTTAAAATTCTTTCAGGCTTACAGCTTTGATGGCCAGAATACAAAATCAAGGTATCATCAGGGTTGGATCTTTCCGAAGACTGATGAAGAACTGCTCCAAGCTTCTCTCTTGGCTTTTAGGGGCTGCCAGCAATCTCTGGCATTTCAATCTCCGTTTCCATGGCCCTTCCCTTCTGTGTCTCTGTCTCAAATCTCCTTCTCCTTACTCTTAACAAGGATACCAGTCACTGGATTTATGGCCAACCCTAAATCTAGGACATCATCTTAAGATTCATAGTTACATTTACAAAAATTATACTTCCAAATAGACATAACATTTCGGGGCCAAAAAGTCAATCTACTACAAAAATTTAAAACACAAACTTCAATGAATTTCTGGAGGCCGAGTGTGGATCAGCCTAGGAGCAGAAAACTCCTGGGGACCACAGTATCAACAGGCCCCCATCTTTTGTGGGTTTTACTTCCAGGAACCCCATCAGTGAAGAGTCTATAAAGATCTCCTTGTGGTTCTGGCAAGGAAGAAAGGAAAAGCAGTCACTGTGAAATAACCACTAACGTTAGCAAACAAAGACCTGCTCTCCAGGAAAAAGACTTCACCAGGTCCTGATTCCACCACTGGACACGGCTGTAAGGGCATTTCTCTGATTCCAGTCCCCTCTTACCTTTCGGTCTCACATGCAGAAGCGGGGAGAAAAGCAAGACATCACAGACCCGGGACAAAGACCCATTCAAAGTTTAAGGTTTGATTTTAAGGTTATAGGATGCTTCCTCTCCCAGCACCTTACAACTACACTGATGGGGCTCCATTATAACAAGAGTTAATCACCACTGAAAGAGTTTACATGATGCAGATTCAGATTCTACCTGAGAAGGAGTGTTAGGGAAATCCAAGAGGGAGACACAAACAAGGACACTAAAGGAGTCTGATGCCTCTTCCACCTACAGGTAGAAGGAATGTTAAAGAGCACACTCCTTGACAGATTACTATAAGACCTCACACAAAAGACCTATTAATCTCAGTTCCTTTTATCTAATACAGCATGTCCAACTTTCAACAAAAAATTACACATCACTCACTTAGAAGGCAAAAAATACACAAAGACAAAGACAGAGTCAAAGCCAGACTCAAGTATAACAAGTTTTTTGAAATCAGATAATTTTAAATAAGTTAAGGGTGATAATGGGGGAAAAAAAAGGGTAAGCAAAGATGAGTAAGGTAAGCAGATAAAGACCCTAAGATAAGCCATCAAAAGGAAACACTAGAAATCAAAAAACACTGTAATAGAAATAAAGGATGCCACTGGTGGGTTCATCTACCAACTAGACACCAACAAGAACAGAGTGTCAAGATGCTTGAAGACAGATCAACAGAAACTTCTTAAACTAAAATATAATATTCTTTTTAAAAACAGAACATCCAAGTTCTGTTTCATCCAACAATTTCAAAAGATATAACATATGCATAACTGGAATATAAGAAAAGGAAGAATGAAGAAACAAGACAAAAGAAATAAATGAAGTAATAATGGTGGAGAAGTTTCCAAAATTAGTAACCTATACCAATACCAAACCATACATCCAGGAAGCTCAAAGGACAAAAAGAAAGAGGAAAAGCCTACACTTAAGTATACCACATTCAAATCAAAGACAGCGAAAACCTTGAAACAAAGCCGTAAGAAAAAAACACCTTAACAACAGAAGAACAAGAAAAAGCATCACAGCAGGCTTCTCTCAGCAACACTCAAGCAAGAAAGGAGTGGAGCAAACTATTTAAAGTGTTGAAAGAAAAAAACTACCAACTTAGAATTCTATATTCAGTGAAATTATCCTTCAAAAGAAAAGGATAAAGACTTTCTCACACAAACAAAAATAACAGACCTGCCATGAAAATGTTAACAGAAGTTCTTCAAATAGAAGGAAATTATACAGGTCAAAAACTTGAATCTACAAAAAACAGTAAAGGCAAAGGAATAATTGAAGTAAACAAAATCTTTTACTTTTCTTATTCTTAATTTATCTAAAAGATTAGTTTAAATTGGTAACAGTAACAAGGTATTGGGTGATTTTTAGCATATAGATAAATGAATGATAGCAATATCATAAAGGACACAGGAGTGGGGAATACTCTGGTACCTGCAATTGACATGAAGTGGGACAGTGTTATTTAAAGGTGAACTTAGATTAGTAGTAAACACATACTGTAAACTCTAGGGCAACTACACTAAAAATTTTTTTAAGTACAAAAGGACATAAATTTGAATAATATAAAATGTTCAACTGAAACCAGAGAAACAGAAAAATAGGGAAAAAACAATGAAATCAAAATTGGTTATTTGAAAAGATCAATAAAATTGATAAATCTCTAAGAAGAATGATTAAAGGAAAAAAAGAGAAGACCTAGATTACCAATATTAAGAATTAAAAGGAGTATCACCAGAGACTTCACATTAATTTTTAAAATAATGAAAGAAAACTATAAACAAGACACACATGAAGGATACCGCAAAGATTTAGTAGTTTGAGAGAGTCTGAATAACTATTTTTAAACTGAATCTGTAGTTAAAAGCCTTCCAAAAAAAGAAATCCCAAGAGCCAGATGGCTTCCCTGGCAAATATTTAAAGAAGAAATCTCCCAATTCTACACCATGAGATACTGCTACACACCTATTAGAATGGCTAACATAAAAAAAAATACCACGAAGACATGACGCAATTGACACTCTAATATACTGTTGGTGCCAATACAAAAAAAAACCACAAGGTATACACACTTGGGAAGAATTTGGAAGTTTCACATAAATAGACACTTACCATATGACTCCAAACTATACCTACTCTGAAGAAGCAAAACTCATGTTGACATAAAAACCTATACACAAATGGTTATAACAGCTCTGTTCTTAACTGCCACACACTAGAAAAATCCCAAATGCCCTTCAATAGACAAATGGACTAAAAAAAACGGATACAGTCATCCAGTGAAATACCACTCATACAAAGTGCCTCTGCTGATGCTGGAAATGCTCCCAAGAAACACAGTAAAGTTGTGACGCCAAAAAAAGTTGAATTATTTGATATGCACCAGACTGAGATCTATAGCTACGACTGACCACCGTTTCAAGATAAACGAATCCAGGGTAAGGGCTATTATTAAATTAAAAAAAAAAAAAAAAGACAGGAAATCTGTGAAGCTGTCACTCACTGCAACTGTCCCCCCAGCTTAGTGAAATCTCTGCACTTTTTACTTATATTGAAAATGCAACTTTTAATTCAGGATTGCTATAAGAAAGGCATACCGACAGACTCTAGTACGATTCAAGAAAAACAGCAAAGTCATTACATGAACACTTAAAGAGGAAGGTGAAGAATGTGAAGCTGGGAGAATTTAATGCCAGCAAAGGATAGTTTGATAATTTCAGAAAGAGGTTTGGCTTTAAAAATGTCAAGATAATTGGAGAAACAGCTTCTGTTGACCAAGAGACATCAGCAGAGTTCTCAGATGCCATTAAGAAAATCACTAAGGAGGAAGGATATCTGTCTGAAAAGGTTTTTACTGCAGACAAAGGTGCCCTATTCTAGGAAGAAAAAAAGTCACAAAGGATATTTATTAGTTAAAAAAAAGAGAGAGAGGGAGGAAGAGAGAGAAGCGAACAGCAGGATTTAAGAGAGGAAGAGACTGGCTGACGCTACTGTTCTGTGCAAATGCAGCTGCGTTTATGGTCCCTCCTCTATAAAGCTACTAATTCCTGAGCCTTGAGGGAAAAGATCAACATCAGCTGCCAATCTTTTGGTTATAAAACAAGAAGGACTGGATGAGAATCCAATCCAGAAAAAGGACTGGTTCCACTGACACATTTCCTAAATCAGGAAGTATTTGGCCAGTGAAGAACTACTTTTTAAAGTTCATCTGTTATTGGACAATGTCCCCTGGCCATTGTTATTGAACAACGACCCCATGAGTTCAATAATGAAGGCATTAGTTACCTATTTGCCCTCACACACAATGTCTCTAATTCAGCCTCTAGATCAGGGGTCAAAGGACCTTTAAGGCTCATCGTACATTAGGCTACCGAATAGGCTGGCAATACTTATAGAAGAGGACCCTGACAGAGAGATCATGAAGGTCTGGAAGGATTACACCACTGAAGATGCCACTGTTGTAATTTTTTAAAAAGCCATGAAAGCCATCAATCCTGAAACAAAAAGTTCCCAGTGGAGAAAACTATGTCCAGATGTTGTACTTGACATAACAGCATTTACCACAGAGCCAGTCAAGGAAACCATGAAAGAGAACAGATACGGCACACACAAAAAGTGGAGGGTGAAGGGTTTCAAGACAGCGATCTTGGAGAAATTCAAGAGCTAACAGACAATATGCAACAGGAATTAATAGGAATGCTTCCAAAGCAGACAATGAAAAAGATGACATAGAAACAGCAGTGCCAGAAAACAAACTGACATGAGATAATCTCACAGAAGGGTGCTGATTATTCAAGACAGCTTTTGACTTCTTTTATGAGGTGGATCCTTCTATGATACAGGCACTGAAATGAAACCAAGATGTGAAAGAAGGATTGGTAACTACAGAAATGGTTTTAGAAAAATGAAAAAGCAAAAAGAGTCAGACAAAAATTTTATCTCCGTAATGTTATACCAAGCAGGCCTGCCTCTCAGTACAATGAATCCCTCATTAAATTACTCTTCATTTTTGTCATCTTGCAGAATAACACTGAGTTGCCTTTCATATATTTTAGTCACTTAAAACCTTTATTTGAAAGTCCAACTTTCAACAATCCATATTTTTTCCAGTAAAATTAACTTAATTCATTAAAAATCAGCTTGTTAGAGCTACTTTTATATACATGTTAAAGTAGCATTCTATTTTTAGTTTTTCTCAGACAATCAAACTATATTTTAAAAAAACACTAGTATCTCATTTATTAGAGCTAAGTGAACCAGATCTTTCTGAAGTCAGTAAACTCCAAAATAAAATCATTCTGGATATTTGGGTATATTTTTTTGCCAATATACGAATAGCCCTTCTAACATCTAATATTGAAAATTATGTATATTTAACTGATGGATTCCACCAAGTGATCTCAAATGGCACTAGCACATTTATGGTTAACCCATCCCACAATCCATTTCCAAAGCATCTCAAAAGACTGAATACCCCAAAGAAGCCTGTCAGGATGAGCAATGAAAAATAAACAGAGCCACAAGAGATTACAGAACACACAAAGAGACCTGCCAACTCAACACTCTAAAAAGAGATGCTGCAGAGTTGGGTCAGACTCAGCAGTCCAGTGGGATGTGAGGACTTACGAAACTAGGCTTGTTCTTCGATATGCTATAAAGTCCCAAGCCTAAAAATCTCAATGAAATGGATAAATTTCTATTTTAAAGAAAAACTAATTACTCAAGAAATTTTTATAAATCAACAGATCAAGAATCCAGGAATAAAATCAGAAAGTGGTCTTAAAAAATGACCTCAGAAAAAGTTACTTAAAATAAAAAAGTTTGTTTTAAAGGTTTTTTCAAAACTTCTATAGAACATAAATAAGTCTACAAACCTTCACTATTTAAAAATAATCAGTATTTGAAATAATTTGAATCTTATTCAGACCAAAGATTGCACCCAGTAATGTACTCTCTCAAACAGACATGGTTCTAAATAAAATATCAACAAAGGGAATTCAAATGCATAATTAGATAATTGGCTATTACAACTAAGCAAGGTCTACCATGGGATAGGTTTAATCTTGGCAAATCTAATTTGTCATATAAATAGATGTAATATGAAAAACCACATGATCCACAGATTCTAAAATAAGCATTCAATAAAAATTAGCCTTTGTGTATCAGTCTTTCTGAACCTGATCCCCCTGGCCTCGGTAAAAAGTCCACAGTGTGAGGTTTTAACCTCAAGCTTTGCCCCAGAAAACATAGGTTTGGGGCTAAAACAGCAATTCGGTGTCTCTCAGGACAACTAGATTTAGAATATATAAATTCAGAACTAATTTATATTAGGGTAATGGTTCTCAACCAAGATAATTCTGCCCCATAGGGGTCACTTTGGAATGTCTGGAGACATTTTTGGTGGTTAAAACTCAGGGAATTCGACTGGCATCTACTGGGTAGAGGCAAGGGATGCTGCTAAGCACCCATCAAAGCACAGGACAGCCTCTCAGCAAGTAGTTTCTGGCCCAAAATGTCAACACAAAACTGCCATAAAACTCTGTATAAGGGTAACACACTACATACAGATTTTCATCTCATACCATACCCCACAGTTCTAATTGAGTAAAAGAACTCCTCACACACACTCAAACACACACACACTCAAACAAAAAGAAGTGGACGGGCAGGAGAGAAGAAAATGGAAGCAAATATCAAAATTAGAGAAAAAGAAGAAATTTCTAAACTAAAGCAAACAAACTGAAAACTGGGAAGACTAATAATTGAAAGTATTTGTAAGAACCAAAAAGACAACTATGAAAACCTAGGATGAAAATGAAGTAAAAGAAAGTGAAGTATCTAAAAATTACACTAAACCATTCTAAGAATTTAATCCTCAAAAAAATTTTTTTATATAACAACTTGGTTGCAAGAAGAAATGGGGGGAGTAGTTCTGGTGGAATATGTTTTAAACACTTAATTTAAAAATATTAATCTTTTTAAAAAAAAAATCTCAAAACCAAGCTTAAAACTTTTAAAAAAATCCCTAATTTTTTTAAAAGACCATGCACAAAAATATTAAAGATAGTAACGATAGAAGTTTTGACTGTTCTGCACTAATAATTCCATATTTTTTTGATAATGAAATACCACCTAATGAAGAAATAACGTTAACAATTCACACAAATTCCAAATAGGTTTGAGTAGTACAAGCATTCACTAGGGAATGTTTACTTTGGTTTGGATAAATACAATACAGATAAATAGCACAATGGCATCATCTAATTGGGTATGTCAAATTAACCTTATTTACATTATAACACCTACATAATTATAGGACCTAACTTTATTTATACTATAGAAACTATTATAACTTTTATTATAGAAAAGTCAAAATATAGAAAGTTACACAAAAATAAACAGAAACATACTTCCCTATAAGCTTTATTGCCAAAGAAGTAGCTGTATGATAAAAAAAAAAAAAAAAAAAAAACACTTTAATGGTTCCACCTCTTATTTCCTATTTATTTTTAGTATTTTTAGTTATTTTCAGGGTTAAAAATTTTTTTTTTTAACCATAAACCAAACATCTTTACCAGAAATTTATTTCCAGGACTATCTTCACCATAAATGGAGAAATGAAAGAACTACTGTTCTACTCTATGTGACGTCATGAACTGCAGCATGACAGGCTTCCCTGTCCTTCACTATCTCCCGGAGTTTGTTCAAACTCACGTCCTTTGAATCAGTGATGCCATCCAACGTCTCATCCTCTGTCATCCCCTTCCCCTGTTGCCCTCAATCTTTCCCAGCAACAGAGTCTTATCCAATGAGTCAGCTCTTCGAATCAGGTGGCCAAAGTACTGGAGCTTCAGCTTCAGCATTAGTCCTTCCAATGAATATTCAGTGTTCATTTCCTTTAGGATTGATTGGTTTGATCTCCTTGCTATCCAACAGACTCTCAAGAGTCCTCTCAGCATCACAATTCAAAAGCATCAATTCCTCAGCACTCAGCCTTCTTTATGGTCCAATTCTCACATCTGTACATGACGACTGGAAAAACCATAGATTTGACTATATGGATATTTGTCAGCAAAGTGATGTCTCTGCTTTTTAATATGCTGTCTAGGTTTGTCTTAGGTTTTCTTCCAAGGAGCAAATGTCTTTTAATTTCATGGCTGCAATCACTGTCCACAGTGATTCTGGAGCCCAAGAAAGTAAAGTCTGTCACTGTTTCCATTGTTTCCCCATCTATTTGCCACGAAGTGATGGGATTGGATGCCATGTTCTTAGCTTTCTGAATGCTAAGTTTTAAGCCAGCTTTTTCACTCTCCTCTTTCACCCTCATCAAGAGGCTTTTAGTTCCTCTTCACTTTCCACCATCAGAGTGGTAACATCTGCATATCGGAAGTTGTTGATATTTCTCCTGGCAACCTTCATTCTACCTTGTGATTCATCTAGTCTGGCATTTTGCGACCTTTTAACTATATGCATAATATTAGAATTTCTATAATTTACTTCCTCAAGCTTGTTAAATAAAGAACTGATAATCAGCATTTCTTAGAGCAGAGATAAGTAAATGCAGCCGTTCTTAAGATACCATACACAAAACTTACCTCTCCTTTCCGTATTTCACATAGAGTGTGAAAACTATGCAAAGTACCATATACTTTTACCACACAGTAAAAGAGAAGAAAAGAAAATGTGGTATAAAGAAGCTTTTACATAGCATTACATTCCTTTCAGTTCAGTTCAGTTCAGTTGCTCAGTCGTGTCTGACTCTTTGCGACCCCACGAATCGCAGCACGCCAGGCCTCCCTGTCCATCACCAACTCCCGGAGTCCACCCAAACCCATGCCCATCAAGTCAGTGATAACATCCAGCCATCTCATCCTCTGTCGTCCCCTTCTCCTCCTGCCCCCAATCCCTCCCAGCATCAGGGTCTTTTTCCAATGAGTTAACTCTTCTCATAAGGTGGCCAAAGTACTGGAGTTTCAGCTTCAGCATTACTAAATCAGATTAATAGGTGACAGACACCCAAAAATCAACCTGAAGCAAAGTTTAAAAACAAAAAAGGATTTCAATCTCACAAAAATTAATTAAGAATTAGCCCAAAACACATTATCATGTGCATGTGATGTCTCCTCCCAAAATAATAAATCCTAAAAACAACAAATCTACAAAATCTACCTAAAAAGCAAGTAAGTTGGAAAATTCAATTAAATATTCCTCAGATTTTTAATCCGCTATTAACTCTGAAAAAACACTAGAAATTAATTTTAACCACATTTGAAGCCAGATTTTTTAAAATACCAATAAATTTTTATCAAGAAATTTTACAGAACTCACCCCCTCAAAAAAAAAATCCTACGAGTCCCCTATTATTGACAGATAAATGAATAAAAGACCAAGGTGTAACATGGTTAAAATGTAAGTCTTTTAAGAGAAAATAGTAACCCAAGTACATGAACAATGTGTAATATTAATCCACAATTTTTAGGTAATAAATATTTAAATTTGTTCATTTTAAAATCACATTGGGGGTTTCCATGAGAATATATACTTGTTATTTAATCACAATAAATTATCAGTTATTAAATATCTAATAAAAAACTAATTGGTAAAGGCCAAAAATGGTTTATTTACATTAACAAATGGAGAAGGAAATGGCAACCCACACCAGTACTCTTGCCTGGAAAATTCCATAGACTGAGGAGCCTGGTAGGCTACAGTCCACGGGGTCGCAAAGAGTTGGACACAACTAAGCAACTTCACTTTCACTTTCTAATAGTTCAATTCCTTACATAACTATTTATAATTGCATAATACTTATAAAATATTTTCATATATACTCTCACTAGATTCATAAAAGCCTTTAAGATCTACGTTCTAAAACTGCATCATCTAGCCAGTAACCACTAGCCACAGGTAATATGAAGCACTTGAATCACGGCTAGTCCAAACTGAGATAAATATGTAATACATACTAGATTCCAAAGACAGAAAAAGAAGTACACAAATTAATGACTTTATATTGAACATATTGAAAAACAACATATCCAAAACATTTTTAATTTCACCTTTCCTGTATTTTTTAACATAGCTACTAGAAAAATTTCAATTATATATGTAATTTATCAATTTAGTATGCCTCAAAGAATGTATATATATCTGCTTCATAATATCCATTTAAGATGATATAATTTTATAGTTCAACAACATTGTTCAAGTTATTTTAAACAAACTTTTCGAAGCAAATTAAGACTTTATACCTAAATATATTTAACAGGATAAATTGGAGAATCATAAAGACATGTCTTCCAACTGCAAAATAAGCAATTTCCCCTTTATTTAGTAGAAATATGTAACCTTATTCTAACATTCATGGAGTAAGCAAGCTGCAGACTCACCTGACAAAATGTTTAACATGCTAGATTACTGATTCTCTCCTAAAGGGACTTAAGAGTCTCAGTGAGTCATACAGGAAAGATAAAAAAGTTCACAGCTGACCCCTGAACAACACAGGGGTTGGGGGTGCCAATCTTCCTCACAGGTGAAAATTCAAATATAATTTATAGTCAGCTCTTTGGACCAGCAGTTCTGCATTCACAAATTCAACAACCGCAGTTCCTGTAGTACTGTGATATTTACTACTGAAAAAAATCTACATATAAGTGGACCTGGGAAGTTCTAACGAACGGTAAACTGTTTTTTAAAAAGAAAGTGAGACCTCATCCACTCCAATTACTCCAAATTAAAACACTATTGAATCACAAACTTGGTGAACACACAGCGAGCTCCCAATTTTCTGCAAGTTACTAAGAGTGTTAAATTTTTTTAATAGTATACAATAAGTTATGAGGTCTCTGGCATACATAAGCTCCAGGCAAGTAAGATTATTTATTACATATAAAAGACAGTAATAACACAGGAATTTTTATTTAGGCTTTAAACTGTGAGGTTCTAATCATAAGTTCAGTTGGGTTGCATAGAATATAAGAAATTTAGGCAATTTTTGTGGAAAAGAAGTTACCTAGAAATTTAAAATATAGCCTTTACATTTTCATGACATTTCATTCTGAAAATTCATCGACAGATCTGTTTTCATCATGTAAGGTAACTTTTCTAACTATTTCAAAAAAGTGTGTCTGAAAAAATGGTCTAATTAAGAGGTAAGAAAAAAATGGAGTCTTCATCTTAAATACCATGAAGACATGCACATGTGCACACACATGCACACTCCAAAGCAGCAAGGCAAAATACTTATCGGTACAATCTGCTGCAGCAGAGCAGGAGTTTTAAAGTCTAATTAAAAAAAAAACTTTGATAGTAAAACACATTCTATTAATTCTAACAACAATTAGAAAGAAAATGTAGAAGAGTATACATCTGAAAGTGTGTTAGTTGCTCAGTCATGACCGACTCTTTGTGAACCCATGGACTATGGTCTGCCAGGCTCCTCTGCCCATGGAATTCTCCAGCCAAGAATACTGGAGTGGGCTGCCACACCCTCCTCAAAGCGATCTTCCTGACCCAGGGATTGAATCTGGGTCTCCTGCATTGCAGGCAGATACTTTACCATCTGAGCCACAAGGGAAGCCCATACATTTGAAAGACCAACTTTAAATATGTTTCCTAAATCATTACACGCTGCTTCGGCCAAGACTGAAGTGAAGTGAAAGTAAAGTCGCTCAGTTGTGTCCGACTCTTCGCGACCCCGTGGACTGTAGCCCACCAGGCTCCTCTGTTTATGGGATTCTCCAGGCAAGAATACTGGAGTGAGTTACCAATTCCTTCTCCAGGGGATCCTCCTGACCCAGGGATCGAACCTGGGTCTCCCGCACTGGAGGCAGACGCTTTAACCTCTGAGCCAGATGATCTCAATTTTACAAATATATATTAAATTCTATACTTAAAAACGAAAGCAAACAACTTGGCACTTGATTATTATAATAATCATGATAAATACATATACTCTAAGAATAGAACTCTGATAATTAACAAAGTCAGCCTAGATGTTAAGTAAATTCTGACCTCCTTAGTATCAGGGGCACTGATAGACACTAAGAAGGTTAGTACAGTTTTAGTACTTCAGGTAAAAGGATCTTGAAGTAATCAGTTCAAATGAAGGTGTGCTTCACTCTAAAGGTTCGGTACCAGGAGGAGAGAAAAAATATCTTGGCTACTGTCAAGGACTCACAATGTCATTGGTCAAATGAACAGAAATGAACAAATCCTATTTGCCTTTCAATGCAGGAATCTATGGGCTTCCTGGTGGCTCAGACGGTAAAGCGTCTGTCTGCAATGCTGAAGACCCAGGTTCGATCCCTGTGTCGGGAAGATCCCCTGGAGAAGGAAATGGCAACCCACTCCAGTACTCTTGCCTGGAAAATCCCATGGACAGAGGAGCCTGGTAGGCTACAGTCCATGGGGTTGCAGGAATCTATATCCTGATCTTCCTTATACTTCTATTGTATTTTGACATTTCTGATACTTTCTTAATGTACTAAATTCCCTTTCTAAATGGATTTCTGATGATCCATGAGCTAAGTTTTATTCCTATTATTATAAGTCTTATTCCTTTCATAACACTCAGCCATCCCAACCCACTGATGACACTCATCCTATCACAACACTCAGCTATCCCAACCCACTGATGACACTCATCAACAACTGGAGGGAAGGAGACATGGAAGCATTTACATCAGAATCTCCTGTGTGAAATTTTTAAAATCCAAATGACTTTAATAATACACCCAACTTCTAACACTGTTGTAAACCACTAGATATGTATGTGTCCTAATATTCCCAGCACTGAACATGCCATTAATCACATTCCTCTCATTAAGACAAATACTTCTGGATTTATCTCTCATTGAAAGCTCTTTTCTTTGACAAAACGTGACCTTGGGACAGAACCTTTCTCTTAATGTTGGTGGTAACTGTTACTGTTACCATACTTAAAGTATTTTTCCACTGGGAACTCCTAGTGATTAGATGTCACAGTCACTCCCTAAGAATTACCTGGACACTGGATCATCAAAAAGAACCAGAGCTATGTGGCATTCAGGATCCTATGTTAGTCATCTCAGCTTTGAAACTTAGATGAGAAATAAAATGTGATCATGAAGGTAAATGGAGTAAGTAAACAGAATTTTAAAGATTAAAAACACAAGTCTGGACTTCCCTGGCAGTGCAGTGGTTAAGAATCCTCCTTGCAAGCAGGGGACACAAGTTCGATCCCTGGCCCGGGAAGATTCCACATGCCACGGGGCAACTAAGCCCATGTATCATAACTCCTGAGCTGGAGCTCTAGAGACCGTGCTCCACAACAAGAGAAGCCACTGCAATGAGAAGCCCACGCACCATAGCCAAGGAGCAACCCCTGCTTGCCGCAATTAGAGAAAGCCCCAGCACTGCAACCAAGACCCAGTGCAGCCATAAATAAGCAAATAAATAAAATTTTTTTAAAAATAAATAAATAAATAAAAATAAAAACACAAGTCTACTGAAGGCAATGGAAAGGAATGATGTAGTATAACGAGATTTCAGGAAAGAGTCCATAAAACTGCCATATCTGACACTAGATCAACATTTTAAGCTAGATATCATTTTAGAATAATGAATACTTAAACAGTAGAGTTACTTATAAGAGTAAAAGCTCCTTTAAATACAAACAACCAATAAACATGCTTTCAGTTGAAATAAAAGAATCAAAGAATAGAATATTCAGGCAACTTAGGTCTTAGAAACTATCAAACAAAACCCAAGAAACAGAAAAGACGTAATGTCATTTAGTCCAAAAGAAGAAACATTTAGACCCTAGAAAGAAAATACCTAACTCACCTGGGACTAAAACCAAGTGACTATAACTGAAAAATGAAAGTCTTGGGTCAGAGAAGCCTTAGTAGGATTATGAAGGGAATTCTATGCGCTTACTAGTAGTGATAAAAGACTGTGAACTAGTCTAAACATCTATCCAACATAAGCAAACCTAAAAGAAAGCTGTGGATAATATGGAGTAGGGGAGTATGAGGCAGGGCTGAAAAGGGCAGATATACTCTACTAAAAAACAAAGCAAAACCAAGAAAGGTCGTTCTAATAACTAGCCTAATACCACGTCAGTGAAATTATTCAGGAATAAACAATTAGTACTTTCAAGTTTCTTATGGTTTACTCTATCATTGGCAGCTAAAGCTATTTAACACTGTTAAGGATTGTGCACTTGTTTCTCAAACAGAAGGGTATGCTGAAATTCTGTAATCTGCTTTGTCTTGGGTGAGAAAGGAGAGGAACAGGTGAAAAAAGCAGCCAAAAAAAAAAAAGAGCAGATGTATCAAATCCCTGAGACCAAATAAACAGAGGAAGTGCTAAACTGTGAGCAAGAAACATCCTCAAGCACTGAGACAGAAAACCTCCTTTCAGCCCAGTTACCCAGGACAACCTAGAACACACACACAGACTCAGCTGCTCACGTAGTGCCAAGCAGAAAATAGGTAAGATCAACAGTTTAAGAGTTCAGTTACCTTCTCAATATTACTGCCTGTCATCCTAAACAATCCAATAACCAAGCTCACTTTTGTTCCCAGGGAACAAATACCTTACCTTGTATCTCTCAAGTAAGATCAACAGTTTAAGGGTTCAGTTACCTTCTCAATATTACTGCCTGTCATCCTAAACAATCCAATAACCAGGCTCACTTTTGTTCCCAGGAACAAATACCTTACCTTGTATCTCTCAAGTAAGATCAACAGTTTAAGAGTTCAGTTACCTTGTCAATACTACTGCCTGTCATCCTAAACAATCCAATAACCAAGCTCACTTTTGTTCCCAGAACAAATACCTTACCTTGCATCTCTCATAAGAAATCTGGACCTTGTCTGGTTTTGTTTCTCCCTTGCTAGGTCTCTAAAGCCTACTGCTAAAACCCATTTCCTCCCTTTTCCAAGATACCAGTCTGAACCTCTCCAAGGTGCCTGCTGCTCACCACCATGCCAAGCTGGCCAACTCCGCCTGTCTGTGCACGAGCTTTTGCTATACTGTATCCCTCATGCTGAGAGGCTAATTATAGGTGTACATGGACCTTCATCCAGACTTCCTAGGCTGGCCTCTCCATTGAGAAAGAACTAATTCCGCTTGAGGTAAACCTGCCTAATAGTTGGATATCAAATTTTACAATTAACGAAGTCACAGATCCATCATAAAGATTACCAATTTACCTAAATTTCAGTCACATCATATTAGGTTTTATTCCCCTTTCTTTTCTGAACACAAACTCCAAAAGCTTTCAGATCTTTCACAACTTGCACCAGTTTACACATCTGCAGCTGTCCTGGTCTCACCCAAATCAACAATCTTCACACCTCTTTCTTTGCCTATCTTCAACCTCTTAACATGACACCACTTTTAAAACACATTAGAAAATGGTATCATACTTAAAAAATATTTCATAGAGGATATTCCATGACATAGAAGAGGAGAAAAAAAAATCAGATTGGATTACTTACAAATAAAAATTTGAAGATATTTTTGATTCACAATATGGAACGAACCAAAAGCACTTCACGTTTTATCTTCCCAAAATTTAAATCATCTTATTAAGTTAATAAGACATCATCTTACTTGGCTAACCCCTCATTTAGAGAGATACATGGCAAACTTCAAGCTGGTTTTTATGGAAAAATATATTATGAATGTGTATTTTCACCCTAAATGTGATTTTATGGAATTATATCTATCCAAATTTGAAGCTCTTAAGACAAATCTGATTACAAGTACTTACAAGTACTTACTAATTAAAGAATACAACTGATTATTTACTAGGATTCAACTTTGAAACAAAATTCCCTAATATTCCACTTTCGTGTTCTGGATTAGTTTAACTGAAGTAAATCCTGAAATTAAAAGGTGAGCCACTAGCAGGCAATTTCTAGTTGCCCTTACTTACCTGGGTGAATCAAGATTTTCACCAAACACTGAGCCAAAGAAAGAAATCACTGTATTATAGAAATGCACATATTATCTCTAAACCAACTGTGTATTTCTGTCCATTAACTGCCTCATAATTTAAACATGCTGACTTGTTATATGTCATATGAGTTCATAACTTTATTTAAAATTAAGAAAAATAGAGTCCTTAAAATCGACTTTTTTCAAAAATAAGAAGTTACACATAGTAACACTTTGTGCCAATTACTTTCTGTCTTATTACACTCCAAAATGCAGATCTGTACTTTTGGAATAAGAAATATAAGTACTGTCTTTCCATCTCGCTAACACTCTCCCTAAATTCTTTCCCAAAGAATACCTCAAATTTCCTTATAAGCATTCTTCCACATTTAACCAAATGCAGAAACTAAAAACAGTGCTTACATTTAAGATAAAATTCAAGTAAGTCTCTATGAGCACTCATCCCACTTAGTTTTTTCTAATCTACTAACCTTACTACCAACACTGGACTTTCTCACAGTATACCGAAATGTTGAAAGTTACCTATTTCTGCATTGGTACAAAATCATTTCATCCCACTGGTCTTTAAAGATAATAATACACTTCAAATAAGGTCAAACATTTTGCATTATTTTTTCAAGCTGATGCAAGAATTGGGGAAATTTATTTGAAAATTTTTATTTTTTCATTTATTTATTTTATTCATTTCATTTATTTTATCTCATTATTTGAAAATGAAAATAACAGCAACCAACACTGGCACTGTTCTAAGTACTTTACAAGTATTAACTCATTCAATCCTCCTAATAACCTGAGGTTGATAGTTTTATCCCATTTATAGATTAAGAAACTGAAGCTCAATCACAACAGCTTGTAGACAGAAGAGCCAGGATTTGACTTTAAACTGTCCCAGTTCAGAACCCATGCTTTTAACTCTAGCTGTACCACTTAAATGTCAAGAACCATCACTTAATAGGTACCCAAGTTATTTCAAAGTGAAGAAATTAAAGATTTTTCATTTTGTGATAAATTAGATAAAATACCATATAAATATTTTAAGCTATCATCTTTTTTTTTTTTCCTGGCCATGCTGCAGGGCTTGTGGGATTTTCATTCCCTGACCAGGGATTGAAACCAGGGCCCTTGGCAGTAAGG
Organism: Muntiacus reevesi; assembly: GCF_963930625.1. Classification (NCBI taxonomy): domain Eukaryota; kingdom Metazoa; phylum Chordata; class Mammalia; order Artiodactyla; family Cervidae; genus Muntiacus; species Muntiacus reevesi. The sequence goes on along the minus strand of NC_089268.1, from coordinate 22,190,988 downwards.
CTCAGATTCCTAACCACTGGACCACCAGGGAATCCCTTAAGCTGTCATCTTAAGCCGTAAGAAGTAAAGACTTATGACAGCAAAATCAAGCACCTTAGATTTATATTAAAGAAGAAACTCCTTAAATGATTTTGATAGTTTTATTATGAATATATGACCAATAAATTTAAAGTATACATTTGTATGACAATATCTGACAAATACCTTTCAAAAACTAACTGCACATGCCCCCAAGTAACCATGCTTTAAAATACATTCTGGGCAGTCCAGTAGAGTATGCAAACATCACTTTATACTAAGATAATATGGCAGAACACAGCAAAGTCATTGAGTGAAGGCCTCTGGACAACCAAAATAGACACTCCAATGTGCAAGGATGGACATTCACTATTCTCAAAAGAAGATCTCACACACTAAATAAAGGTCAACTCATTTTTTCACTTCGCAGAATTACAAATTTGATTTCCGCAGGAAAAAAACGGTGTAGGAAAAACTGGCGATGAGAGGGTGAAGGGGGACACTGATTACAGTAACAAGCACATCCAACAGCAAAGCACGAAAAATATTTACTAACTTCAAAATGCAAAGAAATCTGATCAGGAGTCCTATATACAATCCAACAGATCCTCAAGGAACCACAGTAACAAGGTCACAAATGATGACCCTAGGTCATCAAAAGATTTAATTGTACTCTGCATCCTATTTAAAACAGAAAAGCATTACACATTTAATTTTAGTATGATCTGCATTCAAAGTGGTTTTATAAATTGAAGCTTAAAGGATAAACCCTCAATTACCCAGTAAGCTCAACTAATCAATTAGAAAGAAATTCATTGGAAAGTCCCAAGTAACAAAGGTTTTACTGTTTCTAAGTTTAAGAGCACTTTGTGCACAAAAGTTACCTGAAAGCAAAAGGGAGACAGATCATAAAAGTATAAAGTCTAGGAAAACACAGAAGAGCTACTGCGACTGTCTATAAACACCATGCTTAAAGCATTTCCCACAAAACAATGTGGGCAGTAGATGCCACATCAGCAGTACTGTGTGTTTGTCCTGCTTCTAAATCATTTGTTAGTCTCATGAATTATTAATTTCAGTTAATAGTTTGTTGAGATGAAGCAGTACCAACTCCTTCCTGAACTGCGAAAAGTGACAGCGTCCTGCTGATTACAGAAAAAACATTGGGATTGCTCTTACAGAGCATGCATATGCCTTATGGTGACACCGTTTGATTTTTTTAAAAAGTTCTCTTTTAAATTGCTTTTCATTTTCAAAGGATTGAGGGAGATAGCGCCTAGCCCACATCGAACTTTTGTTATCAAAAGAATTGTTACATTACTCAACAAAACTCCCTTTCACCAGTCTGCAACACATTCCTTCTCTAGCTCCAAACAAAACTTTAAAGCACACTGTAAATAACATATAAGGCCTTGTACTTTTCTCCCCTTCTAGCGAGGAAGTCTAACTCCAAACAGGAAACTGCTTCTCAAAGGGTTCAACGCAGAAATCCTACTAAACTCCAATCCAGTTCTCAGGAACAGATTTAATATTTAAGTGCCAACACACTTGCCTGGGTAGAAACGGAGCAAATACTCAAGCTTTCCTGCCCTTGAGATACCCCTTGAAAGTTTCAGCCTGGGGGGGTGGAAAATGTCTTTTCTAACAAACAAACAATGCTTTAAAAGGCCAACCTCTAAAAAGGTTCGCAGAAGATACAGAAGTTGAAAGTGCTACTCTGTCAAGTTTTTCGATCATCCTTCCCCCATCCCAGCAGGATCTGGGACGAAAGGGACTGGGTAAAGAGGGAAGTTCGGTGCTAAGTCGAGCTGGACTGGGGGCGAAGTGATCGGACCGCCCCCATTCCCATCCCCTCACCTTTCCCGAAACCAGGAAAAGAGGTGGAAAGAAAAGCGCCAGACGGGAAAAGCACCCTGGGGCCCCGCAACCAGCTTCTCCGCGAGATGAGCCAGGTGGAAGGCAGAGCGAGGAGGGGACAGAGGGAGCGGGCCGAGTGGCAGCGCAGGGACCGACCCCCACCCCCTCCCCCGCCCCCTCCCCGCCGAGATCGAGAAAGGGAACCGCCTCCCCGAATCCGGAAGATCGGAGCGGGTGGCGAGGAGCGCACTCGGGTCCCTTACCCATGCTGGGGGCTCCGGCGGGGAGCAGCCCGGCGCCCGCTGCTCCTCCTCCTCCCGCTGCTCGCGCGGCCGCTCCGGCGGCAGGAGGCGGGCCCTCCGCTCGGCTCTAGCCCGGCTGAGCTCAGGCGGGACGCGGAGCCTCCATCCGCCCGCGGCGCTCCCCGGCCAGTCCGGTCCCCCCGGCCCGCAAGGAACAGGCGGCGGCTGCGGCTCCTCACTCGCGGCGGCCGGAGGGCCCTCCCCCGCCCTCCCAGCCGGCGGTTTTCCCACCCCCGGTCGCTCCTGCCACGGGGCGGGACCTGCCGGTTCGTTCTGGCCGCCGGCTCCGACGCAGAGCGCCAGCCCAGCCCCGGAGCCCGCCCCTGGCAGCTCCGTAGGCGCCCGCCGTCCTCGAACGCGACGCCAAAGAGTGAGGTGGTGACCGGGACAGAGGCCGGGAAGGTGCCGGGAGCTGGGCCGTGAGGAGGAAAATCTCGCGAGAATCCCCAGGCCTCCCTGCCCCGCCCCCGTTGCGTTCCGGCTCACCGCCGCGCTGGGGCTGCTGCCAGGTGCGGTGACGTCGCGACTGGGGCTCTCACGCCGCCCGCGTCCAGGTGCGCGGAGCGGATGAGGGAGACGAGCGGCGTAACTGCGGTCACTTCTCTGCCTTGAGGTTCGAAGCAGCTGGGACGGGCGTTTTGTGTGGTTTGTCGCCTCCGATGGATTCAAAGAGTTTTTGCTGATAGGCAAAGTGAGCCTGGGCTGCCCCACTTTGCACTGTTGTTTTTTGCAGTACGGCAGGCTTTGGGGGACCTGAACGAGACCGCGAGAGAGACGTGCAAGAGTAGAGAAAGAGAGAACCCACTTTCTTTCGACCTTTAGAGACCCAGCTGCAAACAGGACCTGCGGTTTACCTTGCAAAGTTCTGTATGAATTAGAAGCATTTCTTCATCGAAAAAAAAAAATCATAGGCACAGAATAAATTCTTTTACAGGATTCAACTAGTGGATTCCTTTAGTTTCTGTCTGCTGAAGGCAACTTTCTAATCCCCTTTTCTCTTTTGAAAATATAAATTGCTACCTGATGGGGAGCAGAGCGGGATAGTCATAATTTGGAATATTGGCTGGTATTTATTTTTTCTAGCCTCAATATGAAGAAGAGCATAGGATTATTGTAATCAGACGTTAAAACGGAGCAGAACCGTATGGTCCTTGCCATCCACCCCCACCCCCGAAACCATGTCCTCGGTCTACCTTTTGTCTGGGGAAAACTTTAGTCAAAGAATAAGTTTAATAAGAGAAGTGAGAAACGCGGAAACAGAAGAAAACAGCCAAAGGAGACTAAATAATAATGTAGTCATTAGGCATAGTCAAGGACCTTTAATTCTTCCTCAAGGGCTATAGATAATATTCTGAGCTACATCCTGTGAGCCATGTTATAGATACTAGAACATCAGGCGGAGAAGTGAATTGCATGATAACCAGAATGTGTGCATATATATATATATATATACATTCAGCCAACTTTTTTCTACTGTTGAAGCAAACCCAATCCTCAGACAGCAACATTTGTTGAATGCCAACTCTTGTCTAGTGACTTTGGAAGCAGTTGTGTTATTTTAAGTCTCACAATCATCCCGGCAAACCTGGATTTCTGAAACTCAGCACAACCGAGCTTTTTATGGGACTTTGGATAAATTAACCTTGCTGGATTTCAGTTTCTTGAGTCTGTTGAAAGAAATCTTTACAGTGCGAAGCACAGTCTCTGGCTGATAGTGGCAACCTCATAAATATCCATTTCCACTTATCTCCTATAGGCCTGCATTTGACATCCTTTAATCTTTTACTTCTAAATCGACTGCATAGCATACCTTTAGAACAAAAAGTGTCAGTTACGGTCAGAGACCAATAGGGAAAAGGGAAAAAAAATTAATATGCACATCTAAAAAAGATGTACATATTGGTTGTGTTGTATTGAAACCATGAAACAGTGTGACTTTCTTCAATCAACAAATATTTATTGAGTATTGTGTTCACCCTCCCTTTGCAAGCAAACAAATAAACAAACCAAAAAACCTGAAGTCCAGCCCTTATCCTCAAAGATTTTGCAGTGTAACCAGGAAGAGAGACATGAACAGATAGTTGACAGTATGAGGTATGCATGTAGCTATGGGCAAGGCAAGCTTCCCAGATGGCTCAGGGGTAAACAATCTGCCTACAATGCAGGAGAGGAGGGTTCAGTCCCTGGGTGGGGAAGATCCCCTGGAGAAGGAAATGGTAACCCAATCCAGTATTCTTGCCTGGGAAATCCCATTGACAGAGGAGTCTAGCAGGTTACAGATCATGGGGTCTCAAGAGAATCTAACAGTTCTTAGTGACTAAACAACAACAGTAAAGGCAAGCTTCAGGAGGAGGTTATAAATGGAGCTAAGGCTTGGAGGATGGCAGTAATCACAACCTGAAGGAGTCCTAGAAGTAAGGGGTGAAAGTGGAAACACAAGGGAAATATCCTGAAATCTGTCTGACTCCTGCAAGGCATAAGAAGTTCAGTTCAGTTCAGTCGCTCAGTCATGTCCAGCTCTTTGCGACCACACAGACTGTAGCATGCTAGGCCTCCCTGTCCATCACCAACTCCTGGAGTTTACTCAGACTCATGTCCATTGAGTCAGTGATGCCATCCAACCATCTCATCCTCTGTCGTCCCCTTCTCCTCCTGTGCTCAGCATGAGGGGCTTTTCCATTGAGTCGGTTCTTCACATGAGGTGGCCAAAGTACTGGAGTTTCAGTTTCAGCATCGGTCCATCCAATGAATATTCAGGTCAGGACTGATTTCCTTTAAGATGGACTGATTGGATCTCCTTGCAGTCCAAGGGACTCTCTAGAGTCTTCTCCAACACACAGTTCAAAAGCATAAATTCTTCGGTGCTCAGCTGTCTTTATAGTCCAACTCTCACATCCATACATGACTACTGGAAAAACCGTAGCCTTGACTAGATGAACCTTTTTTGGCAAAGTAATGTCTCTGTTTCTTAATATGCTGTCTAGGTTGGTCATAACTTTTCTTCCAAGGAGTAAGCATCTTTTAATTTCATGGCTGCAGTCACCATCTGCAGTGATTTTGGAGCCCCCCAAAATATAGTCTGTCACTGTTTCCACTGTTTCCCCATCTATTTGCCATAAAGTGATGGGATTGGATGCCATGATCTTAATTTTCTGAATGTTGAGCTTTATGCAACCCATAAGAAAGCAAACCATTTAAACTTTGAATGAATGAGACTGATGAGAGTCAAAAGAGGATTCATAGAAGAAAACAAAGAAAAATATAGGAAGAAAACTGAATACCTTAGTCTCCAGGATCCTAGATATTTTAAGAAGAAAGACCAATGAATAGAAATGAAGAGAGGGTCAGGAAAACAAAACAGAAGGAGGGGAAAAAAGAACACTGGATTTGACATTAAGATTACCTTTGAAGCTGTAACTTAAGAATATACATAATAGAATACATAATATATATAGCTGCATATATTCAGCACATATAGAACAGAAAAGTTAGAAGTCAGTTAAAGGTTTCAGACTAAATATAAGTGAAAAAGAAGTGAGGCCATAAGATGAACATATTTTCTTAACCATAAGTCAGGTCTCATAATCTGATAAGGTAAAAAATCTACAATCAGTTCTACCCTAGAAATCTCAAGATCTGTATGATTTCCATCAGAAACCACATATTTTAGAAGTCAGTTCTACCCTAGAAATCTCAAGATTTTGTAGTATTTCCATCAGAAACCATAAATTTTAGAAGTTTGAAAATTGAAATAAGCAAAATCACTTTGTAAATTCAGAAGGCAAAATCTGTTTGAAGTGATGTTGACATACTGGATCATAAAAGAAATTAGAAGGATCAGGGAGTAGGACCATAAGGAAGGATGAGAAAATTGAAGTAAAGCTAAGAACCATCCCAGAATTAATGCTGTCTCTTTTCCTTTTTTAATAATATCTTGTTTTTCTTGGTTTGGCAGCTCTGGGTCTTTACTGTGGCATACAGGATCTTTAGCTGCAGCATTCAGACTCTTAGTTGCAGCATGTGGGATCTAGTTTCCTGACCACGGATTGAACCTGAAACCCCTGCATTGGGAGCTCAGGGTCTTAGCCACTGGGCCACCAGCGAAGTCCCAATGCTGTCTTCAAGAGGAGAAGCCAATGGAAATCCCAATAGAAGAGCAAAATCTAGAAATATATTTTTTTAAACTTACAAGATGGTATGTGAAACTACGTTCTCAAGTTGTGAGTGCTAATAAGCAAATGTTAGCTATTAATTACTACATGGAGCTCTTTTCATCTTATAAGTCTTATCAACACCCCCCCCCCCCAGGAGACCTTCAAAGTGTGGTACTTTATTTTATACATTTTTATATAGCTAGCACATTGCTCAGCTCAAAACAATGCTTTCCTCAACAGTAACTATTAGTTGGATGATAGAAAATGTGATGAGATGATAATCTCATCATATATTTAGATTTAACCTCAAATACCTTTTTTAAGCTAAGAACACATTACTTTTTCTTTTTGCCCTTTTTTCCTTTATCTTATAATGAGCTATGGAGAAGGAAATGGCAACCCACTCCAGTACACTTGCCTGGAAAATCCCATGGACGGAGGAGCCTGGTAGGCTTGCAGTCCATGGAGTCACGAAGAGTCAGACACGACTGAGCGACTTCACTTTCACTTTTCACTTTCATGCATTGGAGAAGGAAATGGCAACCCACTCCGGTGTTCTTGCCTGGAGGATCCCAGGGATGGGGGAGCCTGGTGGGCTGCCGTCTATGGGGTCGCACAGAGTCGGACACGACTGAAGCGACTTAGCAGCAGCAGCTGCATAGTGAGTTAAGTTTTATCTGACCTCACCCTTCTTCATATTCCTAGACAAATGAACTAATACCATTCTAGTTATTCCTTTTTTTTTTTTTTTCTGCTGAATATTGACCTGGTATGAAAGAGAATTTTACAATTTCTGTAAGAATGACAATTTCAACCAGTCTAATTCATGCCAAACTGCCATCATTTCTTCCCAGTGTTTTCTTAGGAATTTATCAGAAGATATCTGTATTGAAAAACCCATCTACCTCCTTTCTTTCTGCTGAAAACTATTCTAACCAGGAAGATTATTCTGAAGAAAATTACATTTTAATTCGATTGTGTTATGTTTAAAACACTTGTTTAGCTCACATCTTAAAGGCAACAAATTCTTTTTGTTTCTTTATTCTTAGTTCCAAAGTACTAGATTTCCTGGCCAGCTTTCTTATTGTTATCTTGTTTTGCCTTAGCTAGTTTGTTGTATACTTAAGCACAAATTGCATCAATGTATATCCTCAATTTTTAAAAATCATTCTTTAGAAAATAATTGTAGGAAATAATAATCTCAAACACAATGTCTATACTGTGAGGTCAGTGAAGATGAAAAATGTCCCTGCTCAAACTGGTGACCCACCAGCTTCTGGCAAATCCGGCTACTCTTTTGGCACTTTGGGGGATATACTCAAACATATGATGGCTCTAAGCACTTTTCATTATTGTACATTAAGAAAAAGTTTAATTAAAAATATGATAAACCCATTCAAATGAATTATCACTTTGCAAGCTGAAAGGACCTTTTTAGTAATGTTATTTGAACTTTATTCGGATGGTGAAAGTGAAAGTGTGAGAGTGTTCATCCCTCAGCCCTGTCCAACTCTTTGCAACCCCATGGACTATAGTCCACTAGGCTCCTCTGTCCATTGGATTTCCCAGGCAAAAATACTGGAGTGGGTTGCCATTCCCTTCTCCAGGGGATCTTCTTGACCCAGGGATCAAAGTTGGGTCTCTTGCATTGGGTCTCCCCCATTGTAGGCAGATTTTTCAACCACCGAGCCACAAGGAAAGAAACTCAAAATAGGTCCTTTTGTCTCCCTTTAGGGGATTTGAACCCCAGTCTCCTGTGTGACAGTCGAGGATACTCTCAACTATACTAATGAGGAGAGCCTTGTCATAGATCCCCAATAATAGTCTCTTTCAAGAAGCATTACTTTTTCAAAATGTTAAAGCCAGTCTCTTTTGAAGGATCAGATATTTTAAACAACCCCAAATGACAAATATTATGCATTTACCTTTTTCAAATATCTGGCAATTCAATTATACACACAATATCCCATGAAGAATTTCTGGCTATGAGTACAAATTCATTCAACTCAACAGACATTTAGGGACCACCCATTATAGATCAGCACCTGCTCTGTCTTAAATATAGAGGTAGAAAATATAGTCTCTGCTCTTAAAAGTGCAAATATTGGGGACCTTTGGTGGGGGGCGGTGCCATTGGAGTTGCCCAACAAGGACAGGACAAGAAGTAGGCATACTATTGAAAGTCCGGGATAGCTTTTAGAGGGAGCCAGGCTGGGGGAAGATATTAAGAAGAGGTGGTAAGAATACACAGAAGAACTGTACAAAACAGATCTTCACGACCCAGATAGCCAAGATGGTGTGATCACTCACCTAGAGCCAGACATCCTGGAATGTGAAGTCAAGTGGGCCTTAGGAAGCATCACTACAAACAAAGCTAGTGGAGGTGATGGAATTCCAGTTGAGCGCTTTCAAATCCTGAAAGATGATGCTGTGAAAGTGCTCCACTCAATATGTCAGCAAATTTGGAAAACTCAGCAGTGGCCACAGGAGTGGAAAATGTCAGTTTTCATTCCAATCCCAAAGAAAGGCAATCCCAAAGAATGCTCAAACTACCGCACAATTGCACTCATCTCACACGCTAGTAAACTAACGCTTAAAATTCTCCAAGCCAGACTTCAGCAATATGTGAACCACGAACTTCCAGATGTTAAAGCTGGTTTTAGAAAAGGCAGAGGAACCAGAGATCAAATTGCCAACATCCGCTGGATCATAAAAAATGCAAGAGAGTTCCAGAAAAACATCTATTTCTGCTTTATTGACTACGCCAAAGTCTTTGACTGTGGATCACAATAAACTGTGGAAAATTGTGAAAGAGATGGGAATACCAGACCACCTGACCTGCCTCTTGAGAAATCTGTATGCAGGTCAGGAAGCAACAGTTAGAACTGGACATGGAACAACAGACTGGTTCCAAATAGGAAAAGGAGTACATCAAGGCTGTATATTGTCACCCTGCTTGTTTAACTTATATGCAGAGTACATTATGTGAAATGCCAGGCTGGATGAAGCACAAACTGTAATCAAGATTGCTGGGAGAAATATCAATAATCTCAGATATGCAGATGACACCACCCTTATGGCAGAGAGTGAAGAAGAACTAAAGAGCCTCTTGTTGAAAGTGAAAGAGGAGAGTGAAAAAATTGGCTTAAAGCTCCACATTCAGAAAACTAAGGTCATGGCATCTGGTCCCATCACTTCATGGCAAATAGATGGGGAAACAGTGAAAACAGTGGCTGACTTTATTTTTCTGGGCTCCAAAATCACTGCAGATGGTGATTGCAGCCATGATATTAAAAGACGCTTACTCCTTGGAAGGAAAGTTATGTCAGGAAGCATTTAACAGGAGGCTTCCCGAGTGTTGTTAGGGAATCTGTCAGGAAACCTTTGACCCTTATTAATTCCTGAATATTCAGGAATTAAGAGGAGAGGCCCGCCTTTCCCAGGCTGAGGAATCCAGGCATTTCCTTTGTTAGTTTCTCATTATGGTGATAAGTACCTTCTTCTCCCTTTAATAGGGATCACCTTGTGTTTTGTAAGTCTGGAATTTTAATCTTTATCTTTGCTGAGAGTAACTACAGTATATATGCCCATGCCATGTTGATTAAAACACCTTTGCTCCATCAGAGCTTTGGTCTCTGTGTCTTTCTTTCTTTTTTCTCTCTCCCTATCTCTATCTATTTTTGGCTGATTCCCTGGAGCCCGGAAGCTGGCTGTGTAACCCAGGGAATGTTAGCCTCTTTTCTTCTTTAACTCTCTCATCGTCGACTCTGGACCACCAGGTTCCGGTCCATTAAAGGACCAGTGGCGCCCAGAAACAGGGACTCTGGTACACGTGGCAAGATTCGGACGGAGGGACCCCCCAAGGCCTGTTGAGGCCGGTAAGTACTAAGACACGGGTCAGTTGGCTGGAAAGCCCCCTCCCTTTTCTACTTTACATCAGCACTTATTTAAAGTTCAGGGATTTTCAGTTTCAGGCCAGAGAATAGAGGCTTGCCTTCAGACAGTGGTTGAATGCAACCCTTGGTTCCCTAATGAAGGTAGTTCTGATAGATTTCTGGCCCCTATGGGCTCTCATTGAAGCTGTGATTCTGCCATTACAAGGTAATTCTAGCCCTCATGATATTCGGCAACAGGCAGAACACTTATTACATGGGTATGAATTAGAAGATGATACCTTATAAAAGGCCCAATTAGAACAACAAAAGATACTTCAAGATTTTCCTACCAACCCTGCCCCGGTTGCTCCAAACGCTCCTCCCCTGCCAGAGGACGCAAATCCCAAAGTCTCTCCCTTGATAAAACCTAATGATCGTAACTCCCTTAAGACACATTTTAACATTAAAACTGACAACACCTTTCTGAATAACAATAATCTACCCCCTTCTCAACAGAGGCTCTCTGAATTGCTGGCTTTGAAATCACAAGTCTCTGAAGCTGATGGTTTTCCTGCCTTTCCAATTTTAAGAAATGCTGATACTCAAGGGCAGATAATACCTCAATATGAAGATATTAATTTTTTCACATGCAACAAATGAAAAAGGCTATAACTATGTATGGCCCACATTCGCTTTTTACTAGACTAATTCTAAATGCTATGGTGTCTTCTATTGGCACCTTTATTCCCTATGATTGGCGAATTTTAATAAAAGCTCTCCTTAAACCAGGAGAGTATCTTCAATGGACAACGTGGTTTCAAGATACAGCCAGAGATCATGCTAACAGAAATGCTCCAGCTGGCGCTCCCCAAAACCAAATTACTTTTGAAATGTTAACTGGCACCAGACAATTTGATGCTATAGAAGCTCAAATATGATGCCCTCCTTAATTGCATTATCAATTAAAAACAGTGGCCCTTGAAGCTTGGGATTGAATTCCTCCCCAAGGGGAGCCTACAGGTAGCTACATTAAAATATTGCGGGGACCTAATGAAACATATGCTGATTTCTTAGCTAGATTAGAAACTGCTATTTCCTGTACAGTAATTGGAGAAGAAGCTAAAAGGAAATTAGAGAAATTACTTGTTTATGAAAATGCAAATCAGGAATGTCAAAGGGCTATAGCCCCAATTCGTGATACAGGGACTATTTTTGATTATTTGAAGGCTCGTTGCAAAATAGGATCAGAAACTCAAAAGATGCAAATGCTAGCTAAAACAATGGTCGCTGCCTTAAGAAAAGGAAAATGAAGGATGCTTTACATGTGGAGATAAGTACCATTAAAAAAAAAAAGACTGCCCTAAGAAAGTGAATTAAAAAAAAAAAATCTGTCCTCGCATTTTTTGGAATGCATTGGGCCAAAGAGTGTAAATCTACGTTTGATATTGAAGGGAAACCTATTCCAGAAATCTCCAAGCAGGAGACCCCCCAGGTCCCCTTCAACAAAAACCAGGGGCAAATTCCACCTTTCCCCTCCAATCCTCAACATCCTGCAGTGCTGCCATTGATATACCAGCCCTAAATGACTTTCTCCTTTACCCTCAGGCAGTCCCCTCTAGAATACATACTGGACTTTTTGGGCCCCTGCCCCCACAAACCTTCGGTCTTTTACGTAGCCGATCTAGTTTGACTTAAAAGGCAGGAAGGCCAGGGGTCTCCAAATGGAGAAAATAGGCTGCAAGTGTCAGACATTTTTAATCTCTCTTAAGTGGCAGGAGGAAACAAACTAGTGATATTTCTTTTTTTTTTTTATCTTCTCTAAACAAATTTAAAAAGAAGTTTCTCTTAAAATTCTGTGTTGCCATAATGACACCTGGTTCCACCCGAACTTAACTTTTCTCAAACCTTGAGCTAATCAATGCATTTTTCTTATGGAAATGTTTGTCTTAAGCTATGTTAATGAACTATGTATTTACCCTAGATTCTTTCTTCAAGTCAGTTCTGTCTTAGACTAAGAACCAACTTGACAAACCAGTATGTTTTACTCATGCAAATGTTTTCTTAAGCTATGTTAAAGAAACTGTTTGCTTGGAAATCTGCCTTTCTTCAAGTTTCATGTCAATCATTTTGTGGCTCGGGACAACTCACCTGGTGCCAAGGTTATCTCAAAATGCTTGTTGTGGGTGAGGGGCCTGGTGCTATTCTCTTCGGTTTTGAGACATTTCCTTTCTCTAATTAAGCAGACTGCTGGTAGTTATATGACACCTGGCTAAAGACTAGCAGGGGAACACTCTTTCTGCCCCCTTCTGATGCCTATGTCAGAGGCTTTCTCTATCTCCTTTATACTTTAATAAAACTTTATTCAATTTGAGAACACATTACAAACTTCTACCAATTTCCAATTAGCTTTTCTAAGATATTTTAGGGAAATTTCATTATCCTTCTGGTAAGCTGTGGAATTTCTTCAAAAACACTGAATTTATTATTTCTCACAATTCTTTTATATAGATGGGACTAAAAACGCCAAAGCTTCATTCCGGTCTCTTAAAAAATATAAAGTCTTTCATACTAAATTCCATTCTACTCAACAAAATAAATTATATGCTCTTATTCAAGTTATTTGCCTACATCCTTACCCCATTAATATAGTCTCTGATTCTAAATATTCAGTTTTGTATTAAGAAATATAGAAACCTCCACCATAAACTCCTATTTCTATTAAAACAGACAATGGCCCTGACTGTATTTCTAGACACTTCAATTTTTACCATGTTTTTCAATTAAACATATTACAGGTATTCTTTATAATCCACAGGCACAAGACACAGTTGAACAAACACATCACACACTAAAGTTACAAATAAAAAAAAAATTTTAAAGGGGGGAATACACAGGTACACTACTATCTTCCTTATCTAAAGCAGACTTTACTAGATTCCAACATAAGATATTTTCTAAACCTATAACTATTGTTAATACAGCTTTATTTGTTTTAAATTTTTTAAACCTACCACAGGGAAATATTTTAACAAGAGCAGAAAGACATTTTGAGGAATTGAAGGACACTTCTCTTCCTCTGCCCATTTGGTACCAAGACGGGTTCAATAATCAATAGAAATCTGGGAAATTAATCTTACAGGGAAAGAGATATGCTTGTATTTCCCCAGATGGACCCAACAAACTTTGTCCTCAGAAAATTCGACCCAAAGGGGCCCCCCAACATTCAAAATGGAGACGAAACAACAAGAACCCCAGGAGGAAGAAAATTCCAATACAGGCCATGGCGGCTCTAAAGATCTCCAGAAAGCATTGCCCTTGGCAGCATCAACCCTATGACCTCCCCTCTTGGGGACAGACAAAAACCCTTAATAGTGAAGCTGAAAATTTGGTCTCTCAACAAGGAATGCCTCAGAGTCCTGAATACATGTTCCTTCTAGCCTGTGTCTCCCAAACTTAACTGGGCTTACTTACCCAACCCCCCTTTATTACAGGTCATAAAATAGGTGGAGAAAAGACCAATCATATCAACCAATGACTCTGCCCATATGCCCCCCTCCCTGGAACCTTCACACCCTGGGGAGGAGGGAAAACTAATTAACATTTCTTTAGGCTATGAAGTCCTTCCATTGCCTGGGCCCAGGAAAATTATGCATAAACGTTGGCCAACAAACTTGGGCTTTCATCCTATCTGCAAAAGAAGACTTTTGGACATTGCTGCCCTTTCTCTGTCTGTGAACCATGTTTATGCTACTGTACTTTAGGGAAAGAGATAAGGAAAGAACAAAAAACACTATATATTATGCTGCTTAAGTGGCTTAAAAGGTTACTAACACTGTTGAAACATTACCATGACAAAGGACTTCTTGGCTGGCTTGACAGTGGAATGACATCCTCCTCCTCCTGGAATCGTCCTCGATAAACAAATTGGGCCTGAACTGTGAGACATATATAAAACATAAAAACTTGCTGCCAACACCAGAGAACTTGGGACTCAGACCGGACATTTCACAGGGACCAGTCGTGGTCATAGTAACTGTTTCTTTCACTATAATCAGTCATATTTTATACAAGCCTGTTTCCCACTTACAATTTAATCTGTAACTTGTATTAATTGCCAATTTTGTGTTACCTACAACTGGGAACAAATCAATTTCATTTCCTCTCTGAATGTACAATTACTGCAAAAGAAAATCTTTGAAACTTTTTCTAAACGTCTGCCCTCTTCCACTAATTTGGAAAATTTAGCTGAACAAATTATCCGGGCTAGAACCACAAGGATGGTTTCAAAGTATTACCCACAGCATCGGGTCTAGAACTGTAACTTTGGTGATTGTCTTGATAATTGTATTTGTTGTTTATCGTCGCCTTTCTATAAGGTTGGTTAATACTAACCAAACTCATTTGGTCAGGACCTTTTTTTACAAATATAATAAAATAGGGGGAATTGTCAGGAAGCATTTAACAGGAGGCTTCCTGTGTGCTGTTATGGATCTGTCAGGAAACCTTTGACCCTTATTAATTCCTGAATATTCAGGAATTAAGAGGAGAGGCACGCCTTTCCCGGGGCTGAGGAATCCAGGCATTTCCTTTGTTAGTTTCTCATTATGGTGATAAGTACCCTCTTCTCTCTTTAATAGGGATTGCCTTGTGTTTTTTAAGTCTGGAATTTTAATCTTTATCTTTGCTGAGAATAACTACAGTATATATGCCCATGCCATGTTGATTAAAACACCTTTGCTCCACCAGAGTTTTGGTCCCTGTGTCTTTCTTTCTTTCTTTTTCTCTCTCTTTTTATCTATTTCTGGCTAATTCCCTGGAGCATGGAAGCAGGCTGTGTAAACCAGGGAATATTAGCATCTTTACTTGTTTCACTCTCTCATCGTCGACTCCGGACCATCAGGTTCCAATCCATTAAAGGACCAACAAAAAAATTGGCTTAAAGATCAATATTCAGAAAACTAAGATCATGGCATCGGGTCCCATCACTTCATGGCAAATAGATGGGGAAAGAGTGGAAACAGTGGCTGACTTTATTTTCCTGGGCTCCAAAATCACTGCAGGTGGTGATTGCAGCCATGAAATTAAAAGACGCTTACTCCTTGGAAGGAAAGTTATGACCAACCTAGACAGCATATTAAAAAGCAGAGACTTTACTTTGCCAACATAGGTCCGTCTAGTCAAGGCTATGGTTTTTTCAGTGGTCATGTATGGATGTGAGAGTTGGACTGTAAAGAAAGCTGAGCACCGAAGAATTGATATTTTTGAACTGTGGTGTTGGAGAAGACTCTTGAGAGTCCCTTGGACTGCAAGGAGATCCATCCAGTCCATCCTAAAGGAGATCAATCCTGGCGTTCATTGGAAGGACTGATGTTGAAGCCGAAACTCCAATACTTAGGCCACCTGATGAGAAGATCCGACTCATTTGAAAAGACCCTGATGCTGGGAAAGATTGAGGGCAGGAGGAGAAGGGGATGACAGAGGATGAGATGGTTGGATGGCATCACCGATTCAATGGACATGGGTTTGGGTAAACTCTGGGAGTCGGTGATGGACAGGGAGGCCTGGCATGCTGCGGTTCATGGGGTCACAAAGAGTCGGACACGACTGAGTGATTGGACTGAGCTGAGGCTGGGGGAACCATGGTCAAATACCCAGTTCATGCGTCATGGAGATGACCCTGAGGCCTCGCCTTAGAAGTTACAGGTCGTTAATGATGAGCTTGAGGTAGGTGATTGCCTTGCTCTTTCAGCCACAGAAAAAAATTCACGTGTTTTAAAAAATCAAGAATAAAATATTTGGTTCTATAAGCATTGATTAAGCACCCCAGTACCCTTGATCAATTAATAAATATGTTTTTCTCTTATACTAAAAAAAATAATTAATTAAACTAACATAATATATAAGGCAGTGTGTATGTTGGGCACCATTAAAGATGCAGTGTAGCAAACCCCAACTCTGCCTTTAAGGAATGTGATTTCCATGGATGGACCTAGAAACGGTCATACAAAGTAAAGTAAGTCAGAGAAAGACAAATATTGTATGATATCACTCATATGTGGAATCTACAAAAAGGATACAAATGAACTTATCTACAAGTTACAAATGTAGAAAACGAACTTATGGCTACCCGGGGGTAAGGAGAGGGAGGGAGGGATAAATTGGAAGACTGAGGTTGACATATATACACTGCTGTATATAAAATAAGTAACTTATAAGGACCCACTGTATAGCAAAGGGAATGCTATTCAATGCTCTGTAATGGCCAACATGGGAAAAGAATATAAAAAAGAATGGATATATGAATATGTACAACAGATTCACTATGCTGTACACCTGAAACTAACACAACATTGTAAATTAACTATCACACAATAAAAACTTTTAAAAAATGGAACATTGTAAAACAACTATACTCTAATAAAAATTAAAAAACAAACAAAAAAAGGAATGTAATTTCCAGCTCAGACAATTATAAGATATGCTTACCTGCTGTGAAATTTACCTTTATTCAGAGAATCTACATTTAGAATGATCACAGCACAAACCAATAGACTAGGTACCTTCTTGTTTTTAGTCATGAATTTAGTAATGAATTAGTATTCTTATTCAGATCTCTTTGCAAATTCTAAGCAATAAATATAAATGGCCTGTTGACCCCCAACTCAGAAAATATCTATACATATCACAAGTTACTGTATCACAAGTTTCAAAAAAGAGTAGATTTTTTGAAAACAGAAATACAAGTGATCTGTGTTTTCTTCACTTGTGAGCTTTTATAAACGACAAAGAAGGAATTTTTTTCTCTTAATACTCCAAGAGAATTCTCAGCAGAGGATTCCATCTATAATCATCATCCCCTGGTCAATACCATTTCTGTGTCTGCCTAATGTGACACTAAAAGGCACTCATCAAATTATCAAAGTGTTATATTTCTATGCTTCTGCTCATCTAACCATGAAAGGTTTCTAAAACAAGAAGTAGAAAACTTATTTCAAATCTCTACTTAACCTCCTTAATGGCATAGATGACAACAAGGTTATGTCCCATCTGAGACTGGAGCGTTTAAACTGCTTGCTCTGACATCATTCTGATGTCTGGGGTTAAATGCCTGCCAAAGCAAAAGAAGCTCATGAACCAAGACATTCCTCTGCCTATTGCTGAGGATCCACATTGCTGTTCTGCCGGTTTCTGAGCCACTCCCACAACTGCGGCAGATTCTATATGTGACTCCTAAGCTGATCTCCTCCATCTCCTGAGGTCAGCCCACATCACCTCGCCCAGCACTTGCCTTTTCTCACATCACATCAATCCCTCCAGTTTATAACCAGGGAACCTGAGTCATTCTAAATGATCTCCTGCACATCCTGCCTACCTTCTTCACTCTAGAACTGGTGCTTTAACAAGACTCTGTCCCCCTATTTCCTCTCAACAGTCATATCACTGCTGGGGACTCTCATAATTTTATATTTGAGCTACTTTTTCTTCACCCTTAATTTCCTAAACTGAATACTCCTCCTTTTTTTCATTGTTCCTTCCCCCCTCTTTCTATCTTACAACATATCTCTTCTAATTCTTTTACCTCTGATTGCCAATCCAGTCTGTCCGGTCTAGTCAACTTTACATTCGAAGCCTCCCCGATCTCCTAACCCTCGCTGGTCACCAAATATCTTTTCACAGAGCAATCTTAGACCTTATTGAGACTTATTGTTGCAGTTTTAAGGTAACAAAGCTTTTATGCATTAATAAGCATGTAATCTCAATGCATTCCTTAAAATAAATCAGTGAAATAATTTCTTGTTTTGCAATATTAGTAACGAAGGCAACATTAATAACAACTGAGAGTGTCTCAGTTCAGTTCTGTCGCTCAGTCATGTCCGACTCTTTGTGACCCCATGAGCTGCAGCACGCCAGGCCTCCCTGTCCATCACCAACTCCCGGAGTCCACCCAAACCCATGTCCATTGAGTCGGTGATGTCATCCAACTATCTCATCCTCTGTTGTCCCCTTCACCTCCTGCCCTCAATCTTTCCCAGCATCAGGGTCTTTTCAAATGAGTCAACTCTTCGAATGAGGTGGCCAAAGTACTGGAGTTTCGGCTTCAACATCAGTCCTTCCAATGAACACCCAGGACTGATCTCCTTTAGGATGGACTGATTGGATCTCCTTGCAGTCCAAGGGACTCTCAAGAGTCTTCTCCAACACCACAGTTCAAAAGCATCAATTCTTCGGTGCTCAGCTTTCTTTATAGTCCAACTCTCACATCCATACATGGCCACTGGGAAAACCATAGCCTTGACTAGATGGACCTTTATTGACAAAGAGTGTCTAACCATTTTTAAGTCTTGGGCACTGAGCCATACACTTTATACCCCTCATCTGATACAGTTCTTATTACAATGCTATGAATCATTGTGTAATTATCCCCATTTTAAAGAGCTGGAAACTGAGACCAGTAATTCCCTTGCCTAAGATCACATAACTATTAATAGCAGTGCCTGTGCTTGCACACAGAGCTAATTTCACAGCTAATGTTTCAGTTGATCTCTATTTGACCCGAGTCATGATTTTTTTTTGTTTAAAGAGAAGGAGAAAAAAATAAATAAATAAAATAAGAGGAAGAAGAGAGAGAGAAAGGAATAGGAGGAGGATCTTAAAGGAATCCTCCTTCCATACTTTCTTCTTTTTAACTGGAGTATAATTGCTTTACAATGTTGCATTTGTTTCTGCTGCACAAAAGCATGAATCAGCTGTATGTACACAGATATTAGGATTTCCCTCATAGCTCAGTTGGTAAAGAATCCGCCTGCAATGCGGGTGATCTGGGTTCGATCCCTGGGTCGGGAAGATCCCCTGGAGAAGGGAAAGGCTACCCACTCCAGTATTCTGGCCTGGAGAATTCCATGGACTGTGTAGTCCGTGAGGGTCACAAAGAGCCGAGCACGACTGAACAACTTTCACTTTCAGCTCACTTTCTTTTTTTTTTTCGTAATTTTTTTTTGTTTTGTTTTGTTTTTTTTAAATATTATTTTATTAGTTGGAGGCCAATCACTTCACAACATTTCAGTGGGTTTTGTCATACATTGACATGAATCAGCCATACAGTTACACGTATTCCCCATCCCGATCCCCCCTCCCACCTCCCTCTCCACCCGACTCCTCAGGGTCCTCCCAGAGCACCAGGCCCGAGCACTTGACTCATGCATCCCACCTGGGCTGGTGGTCTGTTTTACCATAGATAATATACATGCTGTTCTTTCAAAACATCCCACCCTCACGTTCTCCCCCAGAGTTCAAAAGTCTGTTCTGTACTTCTGTGTCTCTTTTTCTGTTTTGCATATAGGGTTATCGCTACCATCTATCTAAATTCCGTATATATGTGTTAGTATGCTGTAATGTTCTTTATCTTTCTGGCTTACTTCACTCTGTATAATGGGCTCCAGTTTCATCCATCTTCAGCTCACTTTCATACATATATTGCCTGCCTCTTGAGCCTCTCTCCCACCCACCCCCCATCCCACTCCCCTAAGTTATCACGGAATCCAAAGCTGAGCTCCCCGTGCTATGTAGCAGCCTCCCACTAGCTGTCTAATTTATGCATGGTAGTGTATGTATGATAACGCTTCTCCCTTGGCTGGTCCCAACTTCTCCTTCCCTTTCTGGGTCCGCAAGTCCGTTCTCTACGTCTGTCTCTCTGTTCTTGCCCTGGAAATAGATGTAAAGGATTCCTCCTTCAGGAGTCTGTTATACAGATCAACCAAGAAAGGATCTGGGACAGAGTAGGCACTTAATGGTATTTTCTTTCCCCAGTTTTACACATTCTTTGAGGACCTACTCAGCGCCAGGAGGTGTACAAGGTGCTTGAGTAGATGGATGTAGAGAAGTGATAACGGAGATGTGAACCCAACTCTCATGGCTCCATGCAGTCTAGGGGAAGAAGTCGCGGTTCCCAAGTACACAGTATAACTCATCTATACTATTTCTCATGTGCCACCTCCCATACCATCCCTTCTTTCTTAAATGTATTCTCTCTTTCCTCAGAAACAGTCTGCTTATGCCTCTCCTAGGACACTTGGTGTATTTCCTTTTGTATACAGCTATTATCCTACAACTTGCATTTCCTGTTATGAGGGTAATGGTCTTGAGACCAGGTCTTTTTTCTTCCTATCTTTGCATTCTTGCCAGCCTTTTTTTTTTAAGAAAAGTCTTTGCTGTGTGGCATGTGGGCATGTGGGATCTTAGTTCTCCCCAATCAGGCCTTGAACACGTTCCCCCTGCATTGGAAGTGTGGAGTCTTAACCACTGGATGGCCAGCAAAGTCCCCCTTGCCTGTCATTAACGCAGGCAATTGTGTACTAAATTCAACAACAGAAAGACACTGTAAAATTATGTCTCTACCTCCTGAATGTTTCAAATCAAGGCATTATGACTTCACTGATTCAGTCATATTCTTCTTACAAATGCTATCTTATCAATGATTTATCTGCCACTTTGTGGCAGACTTTTCCTGGACATGATTAGTCAAGATGTCATTACTTAGGCACATGCGTGGTGACTAAGTGATCCCTTATCTTTTGCAGTAAAGACAGTTCCTTTTAAACAATTGTCATAAATTTCAGTTAATTTTTACATACTAGAATTTTGGTAGAAATAATACTTAAAAAAAACCTGAAGAAATATATTCAGATTATAATGCATTCTACTTATTACAGACATAGTTCTTTTTTCCTAAGAGTTACGGGGAGGGAGGAAGGAGGAAATAAATTCTGGCTGTGTGAGACACATGCTAGAAAAATCTTAACTATCCTGTGGCATGCATCAGAGCAGCCACTCCTGCAGGTGAAGTCTCATTAGTCTCACCTTTTCAAAGAAGTATATTTGTGTTTATATGCATGCGGTATTCACTTTTCAGCAGGGGACCATCACTTTCTTCTTCAAAGCTTACCTCTAACCTCTAAAAAGTGTACAAAGAATGAAGAAATCCGAGCTATTACGTCACTACAAGATTGTGCTTGAAAAGTTAAACAGTCATGCCCTGCTGATTAAGAAATTAGTCACCTCCCCTTTGCAATGTCATCTCAGATCCAGAGGAAACGAGAACGCAGGAGTGAGAGATGAGCTCAGTGTTTCTGAATCTGATTAAACTATTCAATAAACATTTTACAAAACAGAAAGATGTTGCGATCACCACACAGTAGAGTTTTGTTAAAAGTCCAGCAGTTCTCAAGGACCCAGGAAAATGATATTTTATGTCATGAGAAAGAACTTTAGAGGAATTCCCATTTCTGGTTAAGTTCACTTAAGGATCTCTCTCCCCAGATGAAAGTGTTAGAGGATCTATTTGAATATTGCTTAAACTAAAATGAAAGGGAAAGGAAATTCATGATAGACACCTTGTAGAGACAGGAATTGAAAGCCCAAGAGGACATTTTCATTTGTAGGAAAAGGACCCTGAGAAAGAGGAACTTTCTAAACAAATTTATTAAGACAGACAGACAGAAATATCAGGCAACAAAAGACCTGCAGAGAAAATCTCTCTTAATTACTCATTCTTTCATTCATCTGTTCATTTTTAGAAGAGAATGCTTTAATTATGATTCATGATTTCTTAATGTGATAAATTTAATGTGACAAAGTGAAGTCAAATTTATCCAGTGTAAATAAAAACTTGGCCTATTCTTAAATCCATATATTAATTACTTCCACATTTTATGCTTCTCTTCTGTTCTGTAAAACATGCTTGTTTGTACAGAATTCAAAAATAAAAAGAAATATGTAAAGTAAAAGGTGAAAGTCCCCCAAAATCCCATGTTTCAGAACAACCACTCTTAACAGTTTATACTGACCACATTTGTAATCATGTTCTTAAGTGCAAACTGCTTCTAATTCTTACACGTCAATTGCTTATAATTTACTACAGTGTAGGATAGTATAATGCATAGTGTAGTGTACTATACTGCCCTATACTATAGTATAGTGTAGTATAACACACTACATACATTGCTAGCAACTATAATTTTTCCACCTAATCTCACTGTGTTTATTTCCAAACCAAGTCATCGCTTCAAATGGTACATTCTATTGTTTTATTGAATCATGACCAATCTTACATCAATGAATATTTGAAGTGCTTCCAGAATTTTGTATTTTGGGATGCCATAAATCTGCCTCAGTGAACATCTTTGTATGTAAATTTTTGCACACTAGTGTTAAATTTTTCATAGAAGTACAGTTGCTAGATCAAAGTCATCCAAAAATATTGTGGCAGTGACTCTTTTTGAACAATTTTATATGGTCACCAAAGCTGAGTATTTAATGATCTTTTGAGTTTAGTCCATGTGGTAGGAGAAATGTTAAAGCTCATTGTTTGAATTTACATTAAGGAGGCTGAGAATCTTTGTAGATTGACTACTTTTATTTCTTTGTTTAAAATTGCCCACCTCCAGCCCATATCTTTGACTCATCTTCCTATTTTTATTTATTATTTTCTCATGGCTTTCTAAGAACTCTTTATTCTAGAGATCTCCGTCACTTTTCTCAGTATCCAGGTATCCATTTGCCCTGAGATCTAGTTATCTTTCTCCTCTATGGGTGTGTGGGAGATGGGGAGGGTGTTGATCTCTGCATACCCCTTCCCCAGTCAGCTGTTTTCCAGCTGAGGATAGAAGGTTGGAAGGTGTGGAAAGAAGAATAATACCCTTCAAAGATGCCTCAGTTCCCAAGACTTTTCTGGTCCAATGGCTAAGATTCTGCACACTCAATGCCAGGGGCCTGGATTTGATCCCTGGTCAGGGAGCTAGGGGTTTCGCTGGTGGCTCAGATGGTAAAGGATCTGTCTGCAATGTGGGAGACCTGGGTTCGATCCCTGGGTTGGGGAGGTCCCCTGAAGAGGAGTATCCCCACTTCAGTAATCTGGCCTGGAGAATCCCCATGAACAGAGGAGCCTGGTGGGGTTAGAGTCCATGGTGTCACTAGGAGTCAGACATGACTGAGTGACTAAGCGCACACGGTACAGGGAACTAGATCTCAGGGAACTAGACCAAGACCCAGTGCAGCCAAATAAATAAATATTTTTTTCTAAAAAAATAATTTGAAAAAAATGCTTAGGCCCTAACCCCTGGACACTGTGAACATGTTATGTTACTTCAGTTCAGTTCAGTCGCTCAGTCATGCTATCTTTGTGACCCCATGGACTGCAGTACGCCAGGCCTCCCTACCCATCGCCAACTCCCAGAACTTATTCAAACTCAAGTCCATATGTTTCTGGAAGGAAATAAAAGAAACTAGTGCAGTGGTTGCAACTGGGGAGCTGAACCGAACAGCTGGAGGATGGGAAGGGAAGGACAGTTTATTGTCATTACATAATCCTTTGTAACTATTGTGTGTATGTTTTGTTTGTTTGTTGTTGTTGTTTTGGCTACGTTGAGCAGCATGTGGGATCTTAGTTCTCCAACTCTATCTTGAAAGCATGGAGTCTTAGCAAATGGACCACCTGCAAAAGCCCAGTTTGTAACTATTTAAACATACTTTGTACATGTAAAACTAAATAATGCTTTAAATACAATAAGGCAAAACAAAACCAAGTAAACTAAAATCAATATAAAAAGATCTCTAATGATTCTGATAGAGCTGATCCACAGACCAAGATAACCATATCAATTAATACTCATTGAAATAAATGTGTTTTCTATTTGGTCTCGATGAGGAAGAACATAGGTGAAACAGTAGTTGATAACTGTTGGAATTTAGTTTTATACTACTTTTATTATTTTTCATATCACTTATATATTTCCTGTTACTTAGATGTTGTCTTAATCTTGCATTTTGCACTCACTTGCTACTTTCCCATTTCCCAGTGTGACTAGTTATAACTAATGTATACACAGAAGACTGACTTTCAGTTATCTATCACTTGAGTCAGGCTGATCAGTTCACTTCAGTTCAGTCACTCAGTCGTGTCCAACTCTTTGCAACCCCATGAACTGCAGCATGCCAGGCCTCCCTGTCCATCACCAACTCCTGGAGTTTACCCAAACCCATGTCCATTGAGTTGGTGATGCCATCCAACCATCTCATCCTCTGTTGTCCCCTTTTCCTCCTGCCCTCAATTCTTCCCAACATCAGGATCTTTTCAAATGAGTCAACTCTTCACACATCAGGTAGCCAAAATATTGGAGTTTCAGCTTCAACATCAGTCCTTCCAATGAACACCCAGGACTGATCTCCTTTAGGATGGACTGGTTGGATCTTCTTGCAGTCCAAGGGACTCTCAAGAGTCTTCTCCAACACCACAGTTCAAAAGCATCAATTCTTCCATGCTCAGCTTTTTTCACAGTCCAACTCTCACATCTATACATGACCACTGGAAAAACCATAGCCTTCACCAGACGGACCTTTGTTGGCAAAGTAATGTCTTTGTTTTTTAATATGCTGTCAGGGTTGGTCATAACTTTCCTTCCAAGAAGTAAGCATCTTTTAATTTCATGGCTGCAGTCACCATCTGCAGTGATTTTGGAGCCTCCCCAAATAAAGTCTGTCGCTGTTTCCATTATTTCTGTAGGGTAGGCTTGCAAAAATCAAACCTATTAAGCTATGAAAATATTTTGATGAGTAAATTAAATATAATGCTGAGCTTGAGAGACCAGAAAAAGGAATTGTTTAAAGAAATGGGGACATAAATGGGGAATCCAGAGGAAGTGGTATTTTGACTGGGGAAGACAAGCTGGTTTACAGAGCATGTGGGTCATTAGTCGGACAAGTCCTTTCACACAACAGAAACTGAGCAATCAGTTGAAATGAGGAACCAAAATTTATGAGGAGGCAAGTCTGCTGAATATATGCATTTAAAAATCATCAAACATATAAAACCTTGATTATAGACACAGGTCTTGACATAACCTGCTTTAGTTGGTTGGTTGGTTAGTCACTAAATTGTGTCTGACTCTTCTGTGACCCCATGGACTGTAGCCCGCCAGTCTCCTCTGCCCATGGGATTCTCCAGGCAAGAATACAGGAGTGGGTTGCCATTTCCTCTGCCACAAGCTTAGACCATACGGTTTCCAATGTACATGGTGAATGAGTCTCAGTCTTAGTAACATAAAAAGAAACCTGCTAGCAGAAGCTGAAGAGAAGTGGGAGTCCAGGGCTTTCTCACTGAGGAATGTGTGTACAGATCTCGCCACAGTCAGGTTCCTGACGTCCCTGGGCGTGTCACTGACCTGGCTTGTGGATTCCCAGAGGTTAAAGAGCTGAAGGGGAAAACAGTTCAGTCAGCCATGAAGGAGTGAAGTGAAAGTCGCTCAGTCGGGTCTGACTCTTTGTGACTCCATGGACTGTATAGTCCATGTATAGTATAGTATACTATATACTGTGTATAGTATAGTCCATGGAATTCTCCAGGCCAGAATACTCGAGTGGGTAGCCATTCCCTTCCCCAGGGGATCTTCCCAACCCAGGGATCGAACCCAGGTCTCCCGCTTCGCAGGCGGATTCTTTTACCGCTGAGCCGCAAGGGAAGTCCCTAGTCAACCATAGGGGACCACAGTAGTGATCTGGGAGAAAGCACGCTGATTTTCCTTTTGTAGCAATTGAGAAATTTCTGAGAGAGAAGGACTGTATTGCCCACCCCCACACATGCACTCAGGTTTAGGGAGATATAATTAGTGTACAAAAAACTGGACCATAACTGATGTATAATATTTGGTGATTTGGGGGCATATGTATAAAACCTTGTTACCATCTCTTTAGTTCAGGTAATAAACATACCAATCACCTCCCAAAGCTTCCTTACAAATCTTTCAAATCTTTTTCTCCTGTGGTCACATGAAATTTACCTTCTCAACAATTTTTTAAATTTAAATTTTAAATTAATTTTTATTGAAGTACAGTTGCTTTACAATTTGTGTTTATTTCTGTTGAAGAGCAAAGTGAATCAGCTCTGTGTTTACACATCTCCCCTCTTTCTTGGATTTCCTTCTCATTTAGGTCACCATCAGCCAGTTTAAGTACATTACCCATCTGCCATGCAAGGTTCAGTCCTTGGGTTGGGAAGATCCACTGGATAGGGAAGTGGAAACCCACTCCAGTATTCTTGCCTGAAGAAGAGCCTGATGGACCACAGTCCATGGGGTCGCAAAGAGCTGGACACGACTGAACACACGCACACGTAGGCACACAATTTATACAGCAAATCTTGGGAACATAGTCATATTAATTACAACGGACTCATCAAAAGTCGCAATCCTTTGGAATTGGGCCATGGCTTGATGAGGAAAAGCAGCATATAACTTGGTGTGGAATCACTTAAAACAGGTGCTCCACGTCACTCACACAAACTGGCTGTAGAAGGATTGCCTTCAAAAGTTAATCACTAACTAGAACCAAGAAGAGCATTCCCGGCTGCTCTGGATACTAACAAAGGCTTGCAGAAATCTGCATTAACCCGCATGATTCCCTGGGGAATTCACCGGGTGTGGAGGAAGAAACTGCTTCAAGCAGTGATCTGACCCTTGACCAGAAATCTGACTTCATCGAAGGTCAACACTGACCAGATGTTGGTCACTTGGTCAGATGCAGTCTCAGCCATTTAGCAGGAAGAACTGCAGGAGGCCAAAGGGCCAACTGCCTGGGGCTAAGGGAGGTGTCCAGACCCCCAGAGGTTTCAGGCCTTTGCTGAGGGGAACTGTAGGAAGGCTGCATGGCTGGTCACTTTCCTATTCTGGTCATGCGCAGCAGAAAAGCTTTGTTTTGCCAAGAATGTTTGAGGTCAAGATACCGGGAAATGTGGCTGTTGGCACCAGGTATCTGGCGCAGTGGTAAAAAATCTGCCTGCCAATGCAGGAAACACAGGAGATGCAGGTTGGATCCCTGGATTGGGAAGATCCCTTGGAGGAGAAAATGGCAACCCACTCCAGTATTCTTGCTTGGAGAATTCCATGGACAGAGGAGCCTGGCGGGCTACAGTCCACAGGGTCACAAAGAGTTGGACACGACGGAGCCCGCTCACACACATCAAATAGAATAATCCTGGAAATGCCCTGGTGGTCCATGGTCAGGACTTGGTGCTCTCACTCCTAGAACTGAGTCCAGGCCCTGGTTTGGGAACTAAGATCCTGCATGCTGTGTGGTATGACAATTTAAAAAAAAGAAGAAGAAGAATTCTGTTGTCAAGATATTCACCTCTGCAGTGTGATTTCACCTTGCTGAGAGGCTCAAAGTATCTGCTCAAAATTACTACCTGGATCTCCTCTGGAAGTTCTTTGATCACAGAGGTGTTCTGCCCATTCTGTGAGTCCCTAAGTGCTTTTTTTTCCAGAAAGAGGGAGACAGGATGCATCCCATGGTGGGCAGGGGAGGGAAGGAAAGCCAGAAAGTGACTAGAGCAATGGGTCCATTTATTATTATTTTAAGCAACAGACTCTCCTTTATTTTCCCAAATGAAGTTTTATGCACAACCCTGACCTAGAAAAGGAGACTTTTGGGATTTGAGGCTAGATGGTTGGGATTTAGGTCCTTCCTGCTGGACGCCAACCCCCCCTCCCCCGCCTTCGCCCCCCAGGATTTGACCCTCCTAAATTTTGAAAATTATTACAACTGAGATGAATTCCTTTAACATAGTGAGTGTTCTCTTTGGAGCTGTCAAAACCCATGCAGTGATGACTAGGTTAAGCCATAATCTGATTTAATAATCTTTGGTATGAATTAGTTTAAATGAGATTTCTGTTTTTTCCTAGTAACTGGCTAAAACAAATACACTGGAGAATGCTAATTTTACTAAAATAGAGGGAAAATGAGTTTTCACGTGTTTGGCTAATGTGAGGTGGGGTAGACATGATGGAATCCCTCAGGAGGGACTCGGCACTAGATTTGGTTAGAAGAGACAAAAGGTAGGATATGGTGACTGTGAGGAGCAACCTACTGCCACCTCATGTGTCACTTAAGCCATTTACTGGCTATGTGACCCTGGGCAAGTCACTTGACCTCTCTGTGTCCTGGTTTCTTCATTTATAACGTAGCCATGATCGTAGCACATATCTTCCAGTGTTGTTTTCAGATCAAACGAGTTGACATTTTTCAAGCCTTAGAACACTGTCTGAAGCTTCCTATTTTTTTTTTAATTTTTTTTTTTTACTCTTCCTATTTTCTTGGTCACACCACGTGGCTTGTGGGATCTTAGCTTCCTGACTGGGGTACTATGCCAGTGATTGAGAAATTGGTCTAAGATTTAGAGATATTGTGTAGACTCACTAATTCTGATCATCATGATTATGTTGGCTGCTACTCTCGTTTTAACTCTCCCTGTGATTCCGTAGGAGAAATGTGGAAGTAGAGTCATACTGCGAAATGAGGCCATAAAAGGCATTGAGTCCAACCACTTGTCTTGTCCTGAGGGTATCCTTGCCAAATAGAATTCAGTCTATGATTCAACCCTACATTTTTTTTTGGGGGGGGGCGGTGGGGCAATCTTTTTAAATTGAGGGAATAATTGCTTTAGAATGTGTTGGTTCCTGCCATATAATAACATGAATCAGCCATAAGCATACAGTGAAATGACAAAAAGATATGTTACAGAAGAAGGAGGAAAGTAAAAACCTACAAGACCAAATAAATGAAGAGGAAATAGGCAACCTATCTGAAAAAGAATTTAAAGTAATGATACTAAAGAACCTTACCTTTTCAACTGAGAATCAGCTACTAAAAGGTACTGACATAGTTTACACCAGAAAAAAGATGTAGTAAGCCTGTTCTGAATGTCGAGGTCTTGACTTTGTGTGTGTACTAAGTTGCTTCAGCCATGTCGGACTCTTTGCGACCGTATGAACCACAGCCTGACAGGCTTCTCTGTTCATGGGATCCTCCAGGCAAAAATACTAACCCAGGGATCGAACCCTCATCCCTTGCATCTCCTGCATTGGCAGGCAGGTTCTTTACCACTAATGCCACCTGGGAAACCTGGGATACAGTCTCAATGAAATTAAAAGATATCATGGGACAGTCAGGTATCCCAGGCAACTGATGAGACTTAAATGTTCCCTAGGTCAGAGCTTCTCTAACGATACCGTATACCCACATCATGTGGGGGTGTTATTGAAAATGCAGATTCCATAGTTGGGGAGGGGGCAGCTGAGATTCTAGACTTCTAGTAAGTTTCCAGGTGATACTGATGCTGCTGGTCCAGGCACAAGGGACCCCAATACCCTCCCCAGAGCTGGCAGGAGAATGCTAAATAACAATGTTACTAAACTTTGTTCAATGAGGTAAAGTATATGGGAAAACTATCAAGCCCCAAACACAGGCCACATACTATATTAGTAGAATCTCTTTGGCTTCTTATCTCATTTCAGTTCCTGGACTGCGTATTCACCTGGCAAACATGAAATACCATCATCAACAACAACAAAGACTTGTGTTTATTCCTGGTCCATCTGTCTCCTATCTAAAAACACACTCCCCACTGAAACATCTTTTGAGCTTTGGGAAGCTGTGAAAGGTGTGGTTATACATAAACACCAAAGAGGAAAGATGGGTACACACATGGCAGGTGGTAGGAAAAGCTGGCAGAAAAGAACCAGAGAACATTTGCTAACCAAAATAAACATCTATATAATAACTATTAATACTGTTTACCTTTGAGTTCAGACTGGGATACTCAGCTCAGAAAGTGATCATATATTTTCTACTTTTGTAAATAAGAGATAACATATTTGCATGAAAAGATGATATGAATAAATGAATTAAATATACTATAAACTACCCCTTATGTCAGGGCAGGAATGGGGGTTAGAATAGGTAATGGATACACACCATTATTGAATACCTGCTTTATAAAAACTGCTTTAGGGGCTTCCCTGGATGTCTAGTGGTTAATCTTTGCCTTCCAATGCAGGGGGTGTGGGTTCAGTCCCTGATTGGGGAGTTAAGATACCGCATGTTTTGTGGCCAAAAATCCAAAACATAAAACAGAAGCAGTATTGTAAAAACTGCTTTACATGGATATCATTTAGTTTCCACTCAACCTCAAGGAACAAGTACAGGGTTAAGGTGCCCATTTCATGGTTGAAGAATCTGAGACTTGGAGAAGTTATACAACTCAACTAAATTTATCTATTGGCAGAACCAGACTCTACAATCCATGTTTCTATCATAAAACTTCACAGTATCAGTCCAATACACTAAAAACAATAGATTTCTGTTTCAATGTCAGTTTGGTATTTTGAGAACCTAGAAGAACTATAACCATGAGCAAGTGAGGAGCATATAGGAAAGGCCATATTAAAGGCAAGTGCTTTTCAAGTTAAATTTTTCTTTTTAGTGGTACTGTGTGGCATATGAGATCTTAGTTCCCCAACCAGAGATTGAACCCTTGCCCCCTGTGGTGGAAGCTTGGGATCTTAACCACTGGACCATCAGGGAAGTTCCTGAAGATAATATAAACATAGAACATTCAAACAGGATACACATTTTGTGAAGTGAAAAGTAAAATCTCTTTGGTTTCCCTTCTAGAAATGAAATTGTTGGGTCAATGATTCAGAATCTTTAAGGATGGAGCCCCAGCCATAGGATGTTGTAAGGACCCTCCCAGTGAGTTGGAAGCACAAAGAACTCGACAACTCCACCTGAGATTCTCTCAAAGTAAATCCTACACACTGAAGCTGCTGCCACACAACCTATTTGATTTTAAGGTTCCTTTCCTTTCCTTTTTCAAAGTGATCTTGAATCTACAAGGATTCATTAAAAAAAAAAAAAGAAGAAGAAGCAAGTGGCATCATTTTCCACCAGCTCGTGGGTGATATATCTGAAATCCCAGGACAGAGTTGGTGAATAGATCAGGAGCGTATCCACCTGTCTGTGTTCCTAGCAGAAGCATCATGTGTCTGTGAGTCACAAGACCTGGCTGGCTGCTTCTGGCACGTTCCCTGAATCTCAAATCTGCAGCTGATAGGGAGGCTGCAAATGAAGCACTATGTTTTTTTTAATTTGTTTTCCTTTGTTTTGTTAATTTTTTATTTTATTTTTTTAATGATCCTGGATAGAAATTTTATTTGATGTGTTCTTTCCTAGAAACTGTGAGCAAGTTTGTGCGTTTTCAGGGATTTCTAATGGCTTCTTGTTGGATGCCAAAATGACACTGAAACTGTGGTAGTCTTGGTTACCGTCTTAGCGGTCAGTGATTGAAAATGACAGTGGGGTTTTGAGCAGACCGTGATGCCCTGAGAAAACAAGTGGAAATACAAAGCACTTTGTCAAAGTCTCTTTGATAGCCTAAAACTGAAGATCACCTCTTTACCACGTAATTTAACATAGCAATTATTCACTGACAATAGTTCTTAAAACAGCGAAGACCTGAGAGTTTTCTTCTGCCAGTCACAGTTAGTAAAACTCGGTTGAGAGGATTAAGTTCACCTTGTTATGTGAACACTGAGAGTAAAGGGGAAAAGTTATGGCTGCATCGGCCGCCAAGTGGCACACTTTCTAGTCCTTGCTGGCAACACTTAAAAAGCAGGACACATTCTTTTTACTCAGTCTTGTCTTCAAAACTCCATGAAAAAAGTAGCCCTAGAATCACAAAATGAGGGAAAGAAAGCAGAACTGGAGTCCGTGAAGCATGAATATTGTTAAATGAAACTTAAATGCATTTTCCTTTTCAGTCTTTGAGCAAGTAGGTAACATTTTTTTTTTTTTTTTTTTTTTTTTTTTACTTTTCTTCAAGGGGATATTTATTGCATATTTTTTTATTTTACAGCAAACTTAAATGTATTCACTTTTCACAAATGGAAAGTGGAAATCAAGGTATCTCTCAAATGTATATGCTGAACCAAAGTTCTGTTTTCAGAGTTTAGCAGTCAATCATGATTTTGGTCCAGGGCCACTAGCCCATGATTTCAAATAGTTGATGATCCTGGCAGTAACTGGAACAAAATCTTCTCTATATGTGACAATCGTTTCCACATAAAAGCCTTTTGGGGGCTCAGATAGTTCGTTTCTTGAGGCATCCTTTTGTTCTACTTTATCACCTGGCTGCTTGCTCTTTTTCTGACTCAAGAAAATCAAGGAGCCCAGCAGGGTCCAGGCGCCCAGTCCGTAAACGACTGACATCCGCCGGTACCAACTAAGAGCTTGTGCCGGCCGCATGACGCCGCCGCCTAGACCCCACTCCTCCGAGTCTCGGTAACATTTTTTTAAAAGAATTTTTTTGTTTCTGATATAAAGAAAGAAGGCATAGAGTATATTAACGTGCAAAATCAACTGGAGCGTCAGGGAATAGTCTTGTCTAACTTCAGAGATTGGTGTTCTTAATACTGAAGATTTTTTTTTTTTTTTTGAACATTGGGGATTTTAAATCGAGGAGGCAGAAATTCTGGACTGCAATTTCTAGAGTATTCATATCCAATTTCTAGACTTTGGTTTCTAGAAAAAATATGAGTGGTCAATACAGTTGTCAAGTAGATCGACACTAAAAACATGATAATTTTCCCCTGATTATAATGAGGGGAATGTCATACATTTGGATGTAATATCAATTGTATTTTAAGGTAATAGGCAATTTAAACCCCCAAACAATCGTTTGAAATCATGAGAACAAAGACAATGGCAAAAAAAAGAGCTAACCATGAGAAGAATGTGTGTGCATAGTCGCTCAGTTGTGTCCAACTCTTTGCAACCCCATGGACTGTATGTAGCCTGCCAGGTTCCTCTGTCCATGGGATTCTCCAGGCAAGAACAACTAGAGTGAGTTGTCATGCCCTCCTCCAGGGGATCTTCCCAACCCAGGGATCAAACCCAGGTCTCCCACATTACAGGTGGATTCTTCACCATCTGAGCCACCAGGGAAGCCCATGAGAAGCATATAGAAAGTTGGAGTTTTTTTAAAAATAAATTGCACATAGTCAAAATCCTTCTGCTGTATTTGTATCAATAGCTCATATTCTTCTCTAGTTGCCAGCTTCGGTAGCTGCAGCTCCCAGACTCCAGAGAACCGGCTCAGGAGTCATGGCACACGGCTTTAGTTGCTTGGCAGCTTGTGGGATCTTCCTGGGCCAGGGATCAAATCTGTGTCTCCTGCATTAGCAGATGGATTCTTCACCACTAAGCCACTTTGAAACTCATAAATAGGAAGGCAATGAAAGAAATAAACGGGAAGAAAGCTGGGTAGGGGAGAGTCCCTTCTAAAGAGACTAAAGATGAAGCTACAGGGAAGGACAAAAAACTGACCTACTGACACCAAAAAGCTAATTTTCAGGTCCTTTCTGTTCTAATATTTCCAAGCCTCTCTTTAGCCTTCCTGGATTTGTCAGAGAAAAGTGAATATTTTCTTCTTCATGTTTATAAAACACTTTACTTGTACTTTTCTTAACGCTCCTACCAACTGTGTATGTATTCTCAATCTTTTTCTTTTTTTTCATTTTTTTGGCTGTGCTGCATGGCATGCATGATCTTAGTTCCCTGCCCAGGGATCAAACCTGTGCCTCCTGCATTGGAAGTGTGGAGTCCCAACCACTGCACCACCTGGGAATTCCCTCAATCTCTTTTTTTCTCTTAAATTTTTGCTATTTTTATTTTAAATTGAAACATGGTTGACATATAACATTATGCTAGTTTCAGCTGTACTGCATAGTGATTTGACATTTACATACATTATGAAATGATCCCATGGTCTAGTAACCATCTGTCCCCATAGAGAGTTATGATAATATTATTGACTGTATTTCTTGTGCTGTATATTATACCCCTGTGGCTTCTGCGTACCCTCTATCTTGAACCTAGTGTTACTAATCCAAACTGGCTCAATCCAAGAGATGAGGTGTTGAGGCAAGGAATACAACTTTATTCGAAGAGCCCAATGACTGAGGAGATGGCAGATAGTGTCTCAAAATAACCATCTCACTGAGGTCTGGATGCCAGGTTCTTTTATAGATCAGAGACATGGGGTGGGGGGGAAGGTGAGGGAACAAAATAAGAAAGCCATTAATCTTGCAAATATCTTCTAGAAGGGCAAAACTCAGGCAGGGAGTATGTTAATTTCTTCCTTTCCACCATCTACAGGTTGACAGAGTTCTGAACAAACGTGCTTAACAGTCAGGCAGAGGGGCAGGGTCTCTGAGGCAGGCCATTATGTATGATTGCTTTAACAAAAACAAGTCAAAGAAACATTCCCAACATGAAGTCAGAATTGACCTCCCTGCAACACTAGATGTGATAAGGAAGGCGCATTGTTTTGAGTTATTTAATCTACACTGTTGTACATCGGACAAGTTACTTAAATTTGAAGAGGCCTCCCTGGTAGCTTAGATGGTAAAGAATCCGCCTGCAATGCAGGAGACCCTGATTCTTGGGTTGGGAAGATCCGCTGGAGAAAGGATAAGCTACCCACTCAAGTATTCTTGGGCTTCCCTAGTGGCTCAGCTGGTAAGGAATCCGCCTGCAATGCGGGAGACCTGGGTTTGATCCCTGGGTTGGGAAGATCCCCTGGAGAAAGGAACATCTTACCTACTCCAGTACTCTGGCCTGGAGAATTCCATGGACTGTATAGTCCACGGGATCTTAAAGAGTTGAACTTGACTGATAGACTTTCACTTTCAGCCTCTCTCTGTGAAATGAATGGATAGGTAACACACCAAATACACTAAAGACTGTAAGTAACAGAAGAGTTGGTCTGAGCTGGCTTAAACAGAGGTGTATTGGCTCAATAACTGGAAGTCCAGAGACTGAGCAGGCTTTGAGGTTGGTTTAATTAACTCCAGCTCCTGTTTCCTCATTTCCCCTGGCTATGATCATCTCTGAGGATTGCCTCATTGTCAGTCATAGTATCATTTTTGATGACAAAACAATGGCAAGAATTTACAAGCTTCACATCCCTGTTTCACAATGTTGAGAAGAAGAAAGAGTGTGTCTTCGGGTAATCTCCTTTAAAAAAGGGATGTTATTTTCCTCCCTCAGTCGTGACCCCATGGACTGTAGCCCACCAGGCTCCTCTGTTCTTAGGATTTCTCAGGCCAGAATACTGGAGTGGGTTGCCATTTCCTTCTCTAGGAGATCTTCCTGACCCAGGGATCGAACCTGGGTGTCCTGCGTGGCAGGCAGTTTGTTTACCGAGGCTTTATTTTCCTTAAGGTTTATAAAAAAAAAATCTCTCCTTTTTGGCTCAAATTGGGTTCCATCCCAAAGCCTAATACCATAGTATCAGTTTGCTATGGCTGCCATAACAAAATACCACGGGCTGGGTGGCTTAAACAACAGAAATTAATTTTCTCCCAGTTCTGTAAACTAGAGTCTGAGATCAAGTGGTCAGCAGGGTTGGTTTCTCCCGTACTCTCTCATTGGCCTGTAAATGGTCATCTTCTCCATGTATTTTCACATTGTCATTTCTCTGTACATGTCTGTGTCTGAAATCATAACGAATTAAGGCAAGTCTAATAACCTGATTTAAATTTAAGGACCTCATTAAAGGCCCTATCTCCAAATACAGTCATGTTTTGAGTCACTGGCAGTTAGGACTTCAATGTATGAATTTGGGAAGCTCCCAATTCAGTCCATTAACACCCATCTAATAGTAGGGATCTGGGTGAGCAGATTGGCTTAGGCTGAGATTCCAAACCAGTGAGGTCATTCCCACCACTAAGTCAAGCCTCTGGCCAAAACACATTGGCAGCATCTGAAAAGGTGAAAGACTGGGTGAAAATTGGACTGACAAAGGGAATTGGAAGGCAACAGTGTTAACTATGGGTTTCCCTGATGGCTCAGATAGTAAAGATCCTGCCTTCAATGCAGGCGACAGGGGTTCAGTCCCTGGGTTGGATAGATCCCCTGGAGAAGGAAATGGCTACTCACTCCAGTATTCTTGCCTGGAAAATTCCATGGACAGAGGAGCCTGGTGGGCTACAGTCCATGGGGTCACAAAGAATCAGACAGGATTGAGCAACTAACACTTGAGTGTTAACTCTAAGAGGGTTGGTCTAAGGGGTTGCTGAAATCTTTCTAGCTCTAAAACTCAATGACTGACAATCCCAAGTACTTTTCATCATAACGTACTAAAAGCTAGTACAAAGCAATAGCTGGCGATTTGATGACAATAAAGCAGAAAAATGGGGTCAAATATTATACTGCCAGAGAATCCAGCAGGGCAATATGACATTCTCTTAGAGATAATGGCTCTCTGTGTTTTGATTGTGGGAATGGAAAACAAGACCATGACTCCAGGGGATGACTCCAGGGGCTGCATGTATGGAGGGCAAGAGTCTATACTTCATCACTGCACAGTCTATACTTCATCATGTAGGATATGGTAAGAAGTATACAAATATCAAAAGATGCTGGGACTTCTCTGGTGGGCCAGTGGTTAAGAATACGCTTGCCAATGCAGGGGACCACGGTTTGATCCCTCGTCGGGAAGATCCCACGAGCCGGGAGCAGGGAGAAGCTACCCTGCACCCACAGCTAGAGAGCAGCACCCTCTCCCACCCAACTAGAGAAAGCCCTTGTGAGGCAAAAAAGAGCCAGCACAGCCATAAATGAGTAATAAACAAATTAATTAATTTAAAAAAGGATGCTGATAAAAACAGTTGACAAATTTTTTCAGCCTTGGACTCAATCTTCAATTATATTAGTTTAAAGCGAGAGAAATGAGTGTTTCATAGATTAAAATAATTAAATATCAACAGCATCATGGTTCAACCTAATAAAAAAATTTTCGCATAGACCTTAAAGACACACAGCCTAAGACAAAGCAACAAATACAAAGAGTTTGTGAAAGAAAAGATATTTCAGAGCATGAATTCACTTTTGGTCTGATAGACCCCGATAGACTCCATTTACCATACAATATAAAATGTTGATAATGGCAACCTTAACTAACAGAGAAAAAGCTTAATTATATTTTGTATGGCCTGTTTCCTTTATCTAAGGGCTATAGAATTCATCTAAAAGCATATAAAAAACTAACAAAAATCATGGCTTTTTTTTTTTTTTAGTCTTGGCTATTTTAGATATCTTTCCTTATTTACACTAAATAACTGAATCCCCAGCTATAAATGGGAAAATATGATTTAGACATTTTTTAAAGAAGAATTTTTCTTTACTAAAGTTATTTCACTTTTATAGAAATTTTAGGTTGAAGAAATTTCTATTTATTATTTAATATTCCCCTCCTTAAAATTATGTTTAAGGGACTTGCCTGGCCATCCAGTGGTTAAGAATCCATGCTTCCTAAACAGAGGGTACAGGTTTGATCCTTGGTAGGGGAACTAAGATACTACATGCCCCTTGGAGTGGCCTAAAAAAAAAAATTGTTTGATGTATGTAGGATTTAGATTAATTAGGAAAAATTGGAAAGCTCCCCAAAATATTTCCTATAAATTTTCATTAATAAAAAATCACTTATGGCTCCTCAATGGAGAAGTTGCTCGGAAGACTATCAGCAAAAGTTTTACATTCAGATTGCTTTGTTTATTTATTTGTTTTCCAAGAAAAATATAGTACTATCTACACAGAATCTGAGAAACTTCCATTTCTGAGATATTTTTTTTGCAATACAGCAAGATTATTTGTTGCTAAGCAAAGTTTTGGGCCAGTGCTATTGGTAGAACAACAGAGTGCTTAATTAAAACACAGAAGGATTCTTTCTATTTGAGAAATTAAAGAAAATCACATTTTTCTTTTTCATTTTCCTTAAGGTGATCTCTAAACAATGTTATTTCTGTTATTCAGTCACTAAGTTTGTTGAAGTTTAATTGCTTATGTGGCTCTGATTGACAGAACCAAAGTGCAAAAGTCATCTTTTTCCTCCACACAGATTCAAATGCTGGTCTGTATTACAGCTCAACGTGGGAGGTATTTATTCTGCAATTAAATGAGAGTGAGAAGAATGTTCTGAAGTTATTACTTTAGTGCCTCTCCCACCAACCTACCCCCAACAACTTTTTAAAGATGATTAAAATCAAGGTTGAATGTGATTTTGGTAAAGTAAAATCTAGCCTTATATAAATTAGTTGAAAGTTAATAAAGATAAGTATTTGCATTTAGGTTCAAGTATGAAATGAGCACATGACCTGGAGGTAGGTTGTTCCAAAAATTCTGAAGATTTTGGTCAATCTAAAGCTTAAAATTGGGACTTCCCTGATGGTCCAGTGGCTAAGACTCTATGCTCCCAGGTCAGGGGGTGTGAGTTCCATCTCTGGTCAGGGAACTAGATCCCAGGTACTACAACTAAGACCCAGCACAAACAAATAAACATTTAATTTAAAAAAAGTCTTCTGTTAACAACAAAAAATAAAGCTTAAAATTAGTCCAAGTATGACAAGACTATCTGGTACTGCAAAAATAGAAGTATACTAAGACACTGACAAGTAAAATTCCCACTGTTCTATGAACTAATCAGGTTGCAACTGGGGCATCTTCATAATCAAATTTTAAGAGCAATATTAAATTGATAAAATGAAGTGAGTGGGCAGACCAGAACACTGAGTTATGTGAGGAACAGTGTATGAAATGAGAGATGCTGAGGCTGAAGAAGAGGAGACTAAGAGGAAGAAAACCATTAAGATCCAATTAGCATCTTTTGTTCCAGGGAACTGTATTAGATGCCTTCTAGTGAAGTGAAAGTTGTTTAGTTGGGTCTGACTCTGTGACCCCATGGACTTTACAGTTCATGGAATTTTCCAGGCCAGAATAGTAGAGTGGGTAGCCATTCTCTTCTCCAGGGGATCTTCCCAACCCAGGGATCAAACCCAGGTCTCCCATATTGCAGGCGGATTCTTTACCAACTGAGCTATCAGGGAAACCCAAGATGCCTTCTAGAACCTTGGTCAAATCTCAAAGTAATCCTTTGCCATAGGATTATCATCTCCATCTTTCCAGTAGCTTCTTATGATTAGGCACCTTGTCCCAAAAGTCTTCATTAGACAGTGACAAGAGTTGTGACTCCATCTCCTGCTTGTCTGATATCAAAACCTGCATTTACCCTCTCACAGGCCACCATCACTGGTTCTAGGTTCCGGAGAAAATTATGCCTCAAGAGTTGCATCCTTCGGCCCTTTGTTCAACACTATTTAGGGCCCCTGAGTATACGACGCAGCATGCCAA
Source organism: Muntiacus reevesi (assembly GCF_963930625.1). Taxonomy (NCBI): domain Eukaryota; kingdom Metazoa; phylum Chordata; class Mammalia; order Artiodactyla; family Cervidae; genus Muntiacus; species Muntiacus reevesi. Next base: position 22,151,709 of record NC_089268.1, on the reverse strand, counting down.
GAATTCTGCCAAAAGTCAGCCTCTGGCTTCTTAAATGAAAGAAAAATATGTGCCTCAATAACAAGAGTGATGGGTGGGAAAAGTAACATGAGCAGTACAGTTAATGTGCTTCAGGGGAAGAAATACTGCTGCTGAAGAAGAGATGTGGCATTTGAACTGGGCTTTCAAAGACAGAGGGATTTGGATGTGTTGAGATGAGGCGGGGAGGGCTTCCCAGGCAGAAAGCAAACCGTGACCACGGGGAAATGCAATGCATGTCTAGGGAACATTAAATAATTTACCTTTTGCTCTAACAAAGAGGATGAGAAGATTAATGAGGAGTGAGTTGGAGAGATGGATTGATCTAGAGGACAGCAGGTCAGAAATGCCAAGCTAATGAGTTCTGTAATGTTCTGTAGGCAACGGGGAGCCACGACTGATTTTTTTTTAAATTAGGGCAATTACAATGGCCTCTACAGGTTCTTTGTATAGAGAACATGCTGCCGAGCAGAAAAGAAAGTGGAAGTTGGAAGGCTTTAATTTCCCAGCACAAGTTAATGAGAGCCTGAGTGATTGTACTGAGCAGGCTTCCTCCATTTCTTCCCTTTTTTTTTTTTTTTAATGATATCTTAAAGACAAAACTTCCATTTTTTTTTCACTTAGGTTATGATGCTTATTTTTTATTAAAAATTTTAAAATTTTTATACAATTTAAAACATTTTCATTTTAAATTAATTTTTATTGGCTTATAGTTGGTTTATAATGTCGTATTAGTTTCTCAGATGGTAAAGAATCTGCCTGCAATACAGGAGACCTGAGTTTGATCCCTGGGTGGGGAATATCCCCTAGAGAAGGGAATGGCAATCCACTCCAGTATTCTTGCCTAGAGAATTCCATGGACAGAGGAGCCTGGCAGGCTACAGTCCATGGGGTCACACAGAGTCAGACACAACTGAGTGACTAACACATCACATTAGTTTCCGCTGCACAGCAAAATGAATCATTTAAACATATGTCTACTCTCTTTTCAGAGTCAATTCCCATATAGGCCATTACAGAATATTGAATGGAGCTGTATTGAATATTGAATGTGCTGTACAGTAAGTGTTTATATAATTTCTAAAGGCTACTTTCCATTGGCAGTTATTACAAAGTATCCCCATGTGTACAATACATCCTCGATCTACCTTACACTCAATAGTTTGTATCTCCTATTTCCCCACCCCTCTACTGCTCCTTCCCCACTCCCTATATGTAACCAATAGTTTGTCCTCTATATCTATGTCTGCCTCCATTTGTTTTTAAGCCCTTTGAAGCCCACACAACCCTCATTCATACCACCCAACAGCTGTCCCATCAAATGGAGTCTTGACCTGCCTTACTGCCTTTTGTTGATCTCCTTTGCCTTTCTCCCCTTCCACTAATCAAGATTCTTGGTTCCCTGACTTCTGCCTTCAAGTCTGGGCCTCTTGAGTTTGACCTTCATCCTCACTTTCCTGCTCTGTGGACACCAGCTTTCTCCCATGCACGATGCTTTGATCCACTTTCATCCCTGAACCTTTCCATCATCTCTGGCAAGTTCAGCCTTGCCTCAGTTTTGGCCTTAATCCTCCATTCTGTATTAGTCAGGATTCAAAACTGCAAACGGAAGCTACTCTAGTGAGTTGATGACAAACATTTTTTAAAGTTTAATAAACCATGTTTGGTACCTCGTGGAATTTCGAAGACTGCCGGCCTAGAGTCAGTGCAACCAGGATCCATGCCCGCATCATACTGTGAGGGCTGCTGAAGGGAAGAGGGCTTTACTGCTACTGGGCACAGAGACAACAGCTCCAGTGACTCCAGAGAATCAGCACAAGTTTTGCCAATAGAGCTGATACCTCTGCTGTCATTGTTGGGAAATGGTAGATTACAAGGCCTCCTGCTTCCTAAGGTTGTTCACTTCTGGAGTGAAATCTTTATGACTGTGTCTGATGGGTGAAACCTGACCATCTGCAAAGATGGACGATGCACCACGGAGCTAATGATGCTGCAGCCCCAGGACCCCTTACATGCACAGACCCCTTCCAAGGTCCTGGGACAGTCCCAGGAATGGTATAGATTTTGCACAATTTGCACAAGAAAGATACTGTGATTGCAACCCTGCTTCCTCTGCCCTGCTTACTAAATTTACACAATGTGATCAACTCTATGTTTTAAAGCTTAAAGAAACTTCTCTAAACCCTTGATCAAAAAACAAAAACAAAAACAAAAAACTTTGACCAACCTGGCTAAAGAACAATCTCAAGTATCTTCCTATTCTTTTACAAAATATATTATAAAGCCATTGCCTATAAAAAGTCAATCAAGGACTATGCAGCTAAAATAATAAATATATAATAAATAATCATAAATAAAAATATAAAAGTGATACATTAGGCAATTAATTTAAATTACATCATTTTTCTAGATTTGTGAATGTATGGTACTAATCATTTTTTAAATTAAAAAAATTTTTTTTCTCATTCTAAAAAAACTACTTAATTTTTAAACCTAATTTTAAGTTCATAATTTTGCTGCTTTTTTTTTTTAATGAAAGAAATTTTCCCTTAATTGTACTAGCTTCAAGCCCTACAAAATCAAGATCTGCCCCCTGGCAGAATCCCCGAACCCTCACTAAGCAGGCTAAGCAAACTAGGGGGAATTCCCCAGACATAAGAAGCATGTTTAAACATGCCGAGTGGCCCTAAACATGATGAATGTCTTTTCCTTTGTGCTTGAGCATGTGTCTGGCATCTGGGAAGAGCAGCTCTTTTGAGGAAAAATACTTAGATAGGTTTTGGAAAAGGCATGGGGAGTCAGGAACACGGAACACAAATATTCCATAGACATGATGAGAGATAAGGTTGTGCAGGAGGCCAAAGGACCCTAAGGATTAGCAAAGGTAATGATCAGGATATGAATGCTAATAGCCAGGACAGAGATCTCAGAGCTGATTCCGATTCAGGGAGGACCTGGGAAGACAACCTTAGTTTTGAAACATCCTAGGACTCAAACTGTGTAAGCCTTTAAAAAGACTAATTAGTAGATCTGCTAGTATTAACTCAGCATCTCATAGCACTGAATGAAAGAGAGCAACGTTTAGAAATATAAACTGTTAATTACATGTTAATTACATGGCAGCCAAAGGAAAATAAGATAACAGATTAGTTTAGAAAAACACCAACCAATGGAATGGAAGAGCAAGGATAACTAAAAGGCAGATCAGGAGCAAAGTAAGTCCAAAAGAGGAAAACAAATACATATATATATGGAATCTAGAAAAATGGTACTGATGAGCTATTAGCAGGGCAGTAATAGAGACGCAGGAGTAGAGAATGGACTTGTGGACTTGGGGAAGAATTGAGAGAGTAGCACTGATATATAAACACCACCATGTGTAAAATAGCTAGGGGAAGCTGCTGCATTGCACAGGGAAGTCAGCTCAGCGCTCCATGATAACCTAGAGCAGTGGGATGACGAGGGTGGGAGGGAGGCTCCAGAGGGAGAGGATGTGTGTGTGGACACGTGGCTGACTTTTCATGATGCTGTGTAGCAGAAGCGAGCAAACATTGTAAAGCAATTGCCACTATTCTAAGTCGCTTCACTCGTCTTGGTGTCTGACTCTTTGCAACCCTATGGACTGTAGCCCGCCAGGCTCCTCTGTCCAAGGAATTGTTCAGTCAAGAACACTGGAGCAGGTTGCCACGCCTTCCTCCAAGGGCTCTTCCCTATCCAGGGATCAAATCTGTGTCTCCTGCTTTGCAGGTGGATTCTTTCCCACTGAGGCACTGGGGAAGCCTGTAAAGCAATTATGCTCCCATTGAAAAACTGCTGCTTGTGATTAAATTCTAGAGATTCTGCTTTGATGTTAAACAAATTTTAATCTTTTTATGGTAAAAAAAAAAAAAAGAAAAATAGTAAAACTAAGTAGGATTACCAAAACATGCTTGGGCTTATGGAAACAGCTGTAATAGCAGCAGGTATTTATAGAGGGCTTTCTACACTCCATGTGTTATACTAAAAATTTATATATATATATTACTTACATTATTTCTTATAACAATCCACTATCACAGTATCATTATTCCCATCTCACATATGGATAAACTGAGTTTTAGAGTGGCTAAATTACCTGCCAGTTTACAGACCATGATCTGGACTCTGAAACCTGAACCTGAGCATATAACTAGAGTATTATATTGCTCTATGCTGTTTGGCTACCTTGTCTTCATTATTTTGTTGAAACACACCTATGTGGAAAGCATTATGTAAATATACGCGCTTTGCTCCACCACGAACATGGAAGTTAAATTCATCTTTGACAGTCTCACACTCATCCTAAGGAACAATGGCTCATTCAGAGCTTCACAGAAATCAATGACCAAGTAGATTGGATTCCCGAATGGCTGGCTTTTGGCAGCCTTGCTGCTTAGGGTGTAAATGTTGTTTAATGTAGGCAAGATGACTAATGTGAGTCTATTTGAAAGAGAGGAAGAGGGAAATTATCTGTACACTGTGGATTACGTTCAGTCTTTCTTTTTCCTTTTCAGTTTCTGATGGGAGATTTAAACACCAGGCTTCAGGGAAAATGGGACTTGAGCTTTGAGCATCCATACCCACAGCTCACACAGGGGTAATGAGATAGCCCTTCATTCCCAGTCCAGCTGAGGTAGAGAAGAAAGAAAAATAAGGAGAGGCTGTAGCTTGTTTCTTTTCATTCTTTCAGTCAGGGCAAGCACCTGGGTGTCAGTATCCAATGTAACACACCCCAGTTTTTAGTCCCTTTAATGCCGTTCATTTTATTCGTCACAATTATTTTTCTCATTTGTTGTCTTATTTCTCTTTCTCTTATGGTATGCATTTTTCAGAGGGATAATATCACCCCAAAAGGGTAAAAACTGGTTCCTGGAGGGGCAAAAAAAACCCAAAAACAAACATTCCTCTATGTTTAAAGCACAGATATGCACAATACACAAACAGACTTACAGTATAGTTATGGTATTAAACACAATATATAAACAGAGATACCGTGTATCTGCAGTATTAAAATTCCACAGTGGAGCCAGTTAGGAAAAAACACTTTTTTCTTTTATATATATATATATATATATATATATATATATATATATATATTTGGCTGCATTGGGTCTTAGTTGCAGCTTGTGGCATCTTTGTTGTGTCATGTAAGATCTTTAGTTGTGGTTTGGGTTTAGCTGCTCTGTGACACTTGGGATCTTAGTTCCCTGACCAGGGATTGAACTTGCGTCCCCTGCATTGCAAGGCAGATTCTTAATCACTGGACCACCAGGGATGTCACAGAGAGGGGAAAAAAATTCTAATAAGTTTCCTTGGGTCGGGTGTAAGCATGAAAAAGCATAGAGAAAGACTATTCTAGGAGGTGAGTTTCAGAAGGGCAGGAATGACAGAATCCTTGTAGATTGTAGCCCCGAAGTCTAGAAGTGACTTGCACAGACTAAGGACATAATAAATATTCTAATGGCAGAAAGTGAAGAGGAATTAAAGGGCCTCTTGATGAGGGTAAAAGAGGGGAGTGAAGAAACTGGCTTAAACTCAACACTCAAAAAACTTAAATCATGGCATCCAGTTCTATCACCTCATGGCAAATGGAGAAAAATGGAAACAGTGACAGATTTTATTTTCTTGGGTCCCCAAAGCACTGCAGATGATAACTGCAGCCACTAAATTAAGACACTTACTCCTTGGAAGAAAATCTATGACAAACTGAGACAGCATATTAAAAAGCAGAGACATCACTTTGCCAACAAAAGTCCGGGTAGTCAAAGCTATGGTTTTTTCAGCGGTCATGTACAGATGTGAGAGTTAGACCATAAAGAAGATTGAGTGCCAAAGAATTGATGGTGTGGAGCTGGAGAAGGCTCTTGAAAGTCTGTTGGACAGCAAGGAGAACAAACCAGTCAACCCTAAAGGAAATCAACCCTGAATATTCATTGGAAGGACTGACGCTGAAGCTGAAACACCAGTACTTTGGCCACCAGATGTGAAGAGCCACTTTATTGGAAAAGACCCTGATGCAGGGAAAGATTGAGGGCAGGAGTAGAAGAGCGAAACAGAGGATAAGATGGTTGGATACCATCACTAACTCAATGGACATGAGTCTGAGCAAACTCCAGGAGATAGTGAAGGATAAGGAAGCCTGGTGTGCTGCAGTCCACAGGGTTAAAAAAGTCGCACATGACTTAGCGACTGAACAGTACTAAATATTCTGAGGCATCAATGCTTCATTTGCCTTGTTAATGACACATCAGGTTTTGTTATTGTTTTAAAGGAGGGGGAAAGAGAATGGGGAAAAGAGGACATTTTTTTCCCCCTAGATGTAACACAGCAGGTGGGGCAAGAAAATATAAATTATCAAGGTGTCAACTCAGAAGTGAAGTTGCTTCTCTATTTTTTCAGAAATCTACTTGTCACCATTAGCTAGTGTTGACTTTTAGATATCACCATGCAAAATACTTAATTTAAAAAATGGGCGCACAGTGTTTCATTCAGAACTTTGTTGTCATTCTCATGCTTTGCCTAATGTCCTTGCTAGTATCATTATTATCTTCCACATGACCCCAGACTTGAATTTGGTGAGCTCAAAGTCCAGACTGCCAAGCAGTGCTGGTGAGTAGGTGTAAAGTGTATGGGAAGGGAGCACCAGTGGCTTCCATCCATCACATAGTACCCATTCTTGGCCACACAGATTCCATGCCCTGCCTCCTAACAGACTAATATTGGGTTCCTTTTAGTTCAGGGTTGTGACAACTAGAGATAATTGAGACAGTGGGCACTTCTTGTGGTTTCTTTCCACTTCCTCAGTTCAAGACTTCTTCCTATAGCTTCCTCTCATGAAGTAAAAGTCACAACCTCAAAGGGTTCTGCAGAAACAGAAGAAATGCTACAGCCATGAACTGGTGCTAACTGATTTCTCCTCACCCCTATGCTTCAAATGCCAATGGTCATACAGGGAAACTTTCAACACAAGGATCTTCAAGGACATTCCATTCTACGGTGTTGGTTCTGTACAGCTCAGATGGCATGAGATTCCGTACGTTGACTTAATTACACAGAAATACTCTTTATAACATATCATACTTAGATGAAATTTCTACATATTGATTAGAAAGCCTCTTGAGTAAAGAAATAAGAGAAAGAGATAGGAAATAATAAAAAGAGATAGGAAAAGATAAAAGTATTTGTTTCTTCTGAACGAAGTAGCTGAAAAATGTTTTAACAAACAGATGAATCATGAAAATATGTCCCCACAGTTCTTCATCCATGTGAAAATGATCTAAAGGTAACCAGAAATCATTACACAAGGATAAATGGTTTTGGAACATATGGAAATGAGTTCCATTGGATAAGAGGAGATTTTTGACTTTGATAAGTTGCTAGAATTCAGAGCACACGGAGGATGGTTAACCTTTGAGAAGGGTCTACTCTTCTCTGAGACTTTTGGAGAAGGAAAAGATGAAACAGGGAAATAAGAAGATGGGATGTTAGCCAGAGTTTTCATGGTGGGTGTCTCTTGATCTGACCCAGAAGGAACTTTCTCAAGATCTGGCCTCAGTAGAGCTCATATTCAACATTATTTTTCCAAATAATGCGTCCATGCAAGTAAATGCTCCCATGAAGCTCCTGATTCACTCCATCATCCACTGTGTGTTTTGTGAAATCAGTGAACTCTTGAAACACTGATGGTCAGAGCTGGCAGCTTGCTTCCAGTCAATGGAGATCTTAGCCACACTAGCGCTCCATATGCTGTCCCCTGCCACCTCTCCCCTGGCAAGAGGGTAACAGAGGTCGTTACCTTTAAGTGAGAGCAATGAGGAGGAACTGAGAACTTTGAATTGGGTCAGAGTTTGAAACAGTCCATTTGGGAAGTATATCTGTGAACTCGTGTGCCCTGAAAAAGTGTTACTGATTTTCAGTAATTAAAGATAAAAGACAGTTATACAGAGACTTTTTTTTTTTATCCAGAGAATTCAAAAAACCAGAATGTATTTTTTGAAGAAAGGGTAAAACTTTTGGAACTACAGGAAGCTCTCTTAACAGACCTCCATTTAACCAAATCTCCAAATTACCCAATCCTCTCCCTTCTCTCTATAATTCTGGCAGATGCCCATGAGCCTTCGGTCACTACTGGTTCACTGCTTTTTGGCTCTCTTCTACTCCCATCAGTTGAAGTGTCTGTGCTGAGAGCATATGTTATTGTAATTATACATTTTTTTTCAAGTTTAGTATATTAAAATTTACTTTTAGGGGGTACAGTTGTATGAATTTTGGCATATTACATTGTATGTATGGATTAGCATGCCATAGTCTACCAGAAAATTCCATTGCCCCCCATTCCAATTCCATTGTTGGTATTTTTACAGTCATTCTAATAGATTTGAGGTGTTATCCCATCATGGTTTTCATTTTCATTTCACTAATCACTTAAGATATTGAATATCTTTTCGTGTGTTCATTTGCCATCTACAAAGACTTTTTTGATTAAGTGTCAACCACTATTTCTTCAAATATATTTCTAGCACCACATTCATACCTCTTTCCTTCTTGGACTCCAGTGAGTCAAAGTTAAACCTTTTGTTAATATTCCACAGGTTCCCAAGGCTAAGTCCTTTTTTTCTCTCAATTCTTTTCCCTGTTATTCAAACTGGATAATTTCTATTGATCTGTCTTTGAGTCCATTGGCTCCAGCTCTATTATCTCCATCCTGCTCTTGAGCCCAGCAAGCGAGTCTGTTTATTTCAGTTGCTGTATTTTTCAGTTCTAAAATTCCCTTTTGGTTCTTCTTTATATCTTCTCTCTTCTTGCAGAGAACTTTCTGTTTGATCCAAATGTGTTTGTGATCACTTTCTTGAAGCATTTTATCATAGCTGCTTTAAAGTCTTTACTAGGTACTTCTAACATCCATGTTACTCATCTTTGGCATCTGCTAACTGTCTTCTCCTAAATTCAAACTGAGATTTTCCTGATTCTTTGATAGAAAGTTATTTTTGATTGTATCTTTGACCTTTTGAATATTATAAGATTCTGGATCTTTTTTAAACTATATGGAGAAGGAAGGCTGCTATTTTTGTTTTAGTAGGCAATCGGTCTGGTTAGGTTCAGGTCACAATCTCTAACTCACCTCCAGTGGGCTATGTTTTTAATGCCAGATCAGTTTCATGTCTTTGCAACGCTCTTCGAGCCTGTTCCACATGTGCATTCTCCAGCAGCCAATCTGTGTTGTGGGCAGGTGGCCTGTTAAATTTAAATGTTGACTTGAGTCCGATCTGAGTATGTGCTACTTTGACATGAGCTCAGGATTCAGAAATAAATTTATGGGGTCACCTTCCTGAGCAGTCCTCTCTTCCAGATATCCCGGTACTTTCCAGTTTCCTGAACGCCCATTTTGGTTCTCACATCTGAAAGGTGGGGCTCTCTTAAACCACCCTGCTGCCAACTTCTACGACTTTGCCCGCTTGTGGGGCTAAGCCTTGAGAAGACCGGCAAAAAAGATGCAGTAAATTTAGCAATGCTTCAGTCAGTGGTATTTCAAATTCTAGGCTTTTTCCTTCAAGTTTTGCCATTATTTACTTTTTGGACAAATAGCTGCTCTGTGTGTTCTGTTCAGAGACAAAAGTGTGCTCATTCTTATCTGGAAACAAACTCCATAGATTCTGATAAAACACGGTGTAAACCAATGTCATATGAGTACAGAAACAAAAGTGGTTGAAGTTCTTCACAGTTTATTGAATATTTCTGAGGGTGTGCATAGAGATGAGTTGGTAACAAAACAACTTATCAAATCTGCAAACAATAGCAAAAGACAAAGTCATTGAAATCTAGGTGGGTTCTGTCATTGTTTCACAATGTATATAAGTTCTTTCTCCACTTTACAAAAATCATATCCAGGAAACCACAAATGATGCATTATAAGTATGCCTATTCTAAAAAGAGAACTTAGAATGACAGCAGATCCATCTTCAATTAAAAGACCTTGGCTCTCTAAGAAAGAACCCTCATGCACTGTTGATAGGAATGTAAATTGCTATGGTCACTATGGGAAAGAGTGTGGAGGTTCCTTAGAAAATTAAAAAATAGATGATCCTGCTGAATCCCTATGACCCAGCAGGTCCACTTTTTAATATTTATCTAAAGAAAACAAAAGTGAATTTTAAAAGATGACTGCACTTCCATGCTCATTACAGCATTATTTACAGTAATCAGGATATGGAAACAACTTATGTACTCATCAGTGGATGAATAGATAAAGAAATTGTGGTTTCTACACATGCAGCAGATTGCTACTCAGCCAGGAAAAAAGTAGGAAATCTTGCCATTTGTATCAGCATGGATGGACCCTGAGGGCATTGCGCTAAGTGAAATGTCAGACCAAGAAAGACAAATGCCATATAATCTCTCTTATATGAGAAACACATATAACCAAGCTCACAAATGTAAGCGAACAGATTGGTGGTTGCCACAGGAAGGTGGTGAAGGGTGGGAATAACAGATGAAGTGCTCTTGATTTTGTTTTTAGGTTTACATTTTAAAGAGAGAGCAATAACTTGGGCGTGCCTGCCACTGCACAGTAGCAACGGGAATGGAAAGAAAAGATAAAAGAAAAAGGAAGGACCAGCTAGACTATAAACCTGTTGGTGGTAGGGAAGTATGTGATGGAGAAATTGTCACGATGACTCTCAGCTTTGCAGACTGAATGGCTGAATAGTGTGCCCATAACAACATTAGGAAACTTAGAGGGAAATATTCATGAGAGCAGAAAGATAAAAAGAATAAGGACTTATTCTTAAAACAAGAATAAGATGAGGACTTAAGATTTATACCTGTTGAATTTGATGGGATGCTTATGTACCCAAATTAAAGTATCAAGCATGGAAGAGTGATTCTATTTCCAATCTCTTCCTCTTATCTAGTTTGACATCTCCTGAGACTAGATGGATAGAAAGTGACATTTTCCACTGTAGCTTCAGAGTGGAAAGGCAACACACGTGTTTTTCTCATAATATTAGTAGATAATGGAAAAAATGCTAGGAAGAGGTACATCTTCAGGGGGAGAGTTTTGAGCATTTTTTTACGCATTCTGTTCTGAAACTGATCACTTTGAGGGTTCTTTTCAAGCCTTGGTCAGAGCAGCCCTTACTGCCAAACACATATACTCAATCCATCCAATGGCAGTGGCAGACGTGTCTAACAATGACTGACAACTCAGGCAGAGGAATAATAAAGAGCACATAGGGTGATTGGCCTCCAACTAATAAAATAATATTAAAAAAAAAAAAAAAAAAGAGCACATAGGACTTTGGAGCTGGAATCTGTGGCTGGGGCATACTTTTTACCAACCCCAGCCCCCTCTTACCTGGCCTTTCCTTTACTGAAGTCCTTGCCTTCTCAGATTCCCTGGTAATTAACACGGCCATGTGATTTAGTTTGGACAGTGAGACACAGACGAGTAGAAATCATCTCCTTCTTGCTTCTTTCTACTTGGAATGTGTAGAATGTTCGGGACTGCAGCCATCGGTGCTAAGGAATAAAGAAGTAGGAGAATAAAAGATGCCTAGTTCCTTAGAGCAAGGCTTGGATCACTTACCTCTTGGATTCTTATTGGTTTAGGTAACCAATTCCCCAATCAATCCTAGTTGGGTTTTTGCTTTACACATTTGAGCACATCCCCTATAAGTGCTAAACGTTTAAAAAGAATGGAAAAACTATGTGTGAGAGGTGAGAATTGGCGCAGGAGGAAAAGGAAGTCGAAAGGATGCTGTCTATTCAGATAGGGAATAGCCTAGGGGTACACTCTGAGGTTCTAGAGCTCTGCCTCACTCTTATGGACAACACATGGGAGAATGATCAGAACACTAAGTTGAAAAGCCACTCTCCAGGGTTAGAATATGAGGCCTGACTCAGAGGTGCTAGCTGGCCATCCTCTGGGATTCTATGGGGAATGCCTGACCAATGAACTCTTATGTTGATTTCTGACAGAGTGAACTTAAAGACTTCCTTCCATGATAAAGTGGAAGGATGCTCGGGTCAAAACAACGGGTGATAAGAGAGGGTAAGAACGGAGTTGGAAAGAGAGGGTATTTATTTGTAACTCATCATCATAGTAATGATATTTTCAGCTAGTTAATGATATCAAGTCCAATGAATGTTACACAATACATTTAGTATTTCCTATATGAGTAAATAAGTGAGAGTTAATATAGACATCAAGGGACTTCCCTGGTGGTCCAGGGGTTAAGACTCTGAGCTCCCAATGCAGTGGGCCAAGGTTCCAGTCCTGGTCAGGGAACTAGAACCTGCATGCTGGAACTAAAGATCTCTCATGCCACAACAAGGATCCCATGTGTCACAACTAAGACCCAGTGCAGCCAAATAAAATCAATCAATGTTGGAAGGCAAGTCTATGATCCCTTTTAAATTGAATTACGCATTTATTCTTGGCATTCTCCTATCTCAGAGCCATACCCACACAGTCCCTCTGCCTGGGAACTCCCACCTTCCTCTCACCTAACCATGTCCCTCTTTGCCGTTAAAACTCACTCTGTTAGAAAAGAATTTCTCTTTCTCACCCCCATATAGCCTCAGTCACCCCACCAACCACACAGTCACATGATACTAACTTCCTACGGTGTCACTAACTCCTATGTTTAGTTGTGAATTTCAGCATTTTAGATAAAACGAAAGTCTTTACTTGTATTCTCTTCATGGATTGAAAGCTGCCCAGAAGAGAGAGACATTAAAAGCAAATTTTATTGAAGTATAATCGATTTACAATGTGGTGTTGGTTTCTGGGCTTTCCAGGTGGCATTAATGATTAAGAACCCCACTGCCAATGCAGGAGACTTAAGAGACCTGGGTTTGATCTCTGGGTTAAGAAAATCCCCAGGACGAGGGCATGGCAACCCACTCCAGGATTCTTGCCTGGAGAATTCCATGGACAGAGGAGCCTGGTGGGTTACAGTCCATACTGTTGCAAAGTTGGACATGACTGAAGCGACTTAGCATGCATACATGCACGTTAGTTTCTACTGTAGAGCAAAATGAATTAGCATTATATATATATATAATCTGGGCTTCCTTTGTGGCTCAGATGGTAAAGAACCTGCCTGCAATGCAGGAGACCTGGGTTCAATCCCTGAGAAGATCCCCTGGAGTATGGCATGGCAATCCACTCCAGTATTCTTGCCTGGAGAATCCCCGTGGACAGAGGAACCTGGCAGGCTACAGTCCATGGAGTCACAAAGAGTCAGGCATGACTAAGCGACTGAGCACAGCACACAGCACATACATATATCCACTCTTTCTTAGATTTTTTTCCCATTAGGTCATTACAGACTACTTAGAAGAGTTCTCTGTGCTATACAGTAAATCCTTAATATCTATTTTTTAATATAATAGTGTGTATATGTCAATCCCAGTCTCCTAATTTATCCCCCCCAACTTTCCTCCCTAGTAACCACGAGTTTGTTTTCTCCATCTGTGACTCTATTTCCATTCTGTAAATAAGTTCTTTGGTACCATTTTTTAAAAAAGATTCCACATATAAGCAATACCACATGATATTTGCCTTTTCTGGAGGCTATACATTTTTTATTTCCATTATATTTCCTCATACTCCTCCTTTGGAAAGTGTAGCTATTTTTCACTCGGTAAACATCATTAGACTGACTCATGCTGGGACAGGATTCTTGCATTTTCATTTAACAAGAAATATAAACGGTCAGCCAGATCTAGTTCTTTATTCACTAAATAAAGGAAGGAGAATGATCATCTGTGCAGCATATCTCTAAATAAAAACATAATATTTAACATCAGACTTGGTGAGTGAAGGTCACTCAGTAGTGTCCGACTGTTTGCAACCCCATGGGCTACTCAGACCATGGAATTCTCCAGGCCAGAATACTAGAGTGGGTAGCCGTTCCCTTCTCCAGCAGATCTTCCCAATCCAGAGATCAAACCCAGGTCTCCTGCGTTGCAGGCAGATTCTTCACCAGTTGAACTATCAGGGAAGCCCTGGAACCCTTTGTAAATTTGGACTGTAACTCTGACTCTTTTAGAAACCCCCAAAAGACATTTAACTTCCGGGTTTGAGTTCTTGCTTTATTTTATAAGATATGAGCCATTCCATGGATTATTCAATATATACAAAGTCATCTCTAACTACCCTGGGTAAGGAAAGTTGGAATATGGGAAATTAGAAGCCTCTTCTGAAAGGGAGAAATCCCATTAGGAGCAATTGTGTAAGTAAATTTCTAAAGATAGGTCCCATCTCTGTGGTTATAAGTTCTTAAAATATTACAGAAAGTAATATTATAATAATCAGCTTTCATGGAGCGCAAATGGTTTGAGGCCATTGAACCCAAGTTCCTAATGTAACATACAAGGGAACTTCAATACAGAGGAGTTTTGCTTTCCTTTCCATGATGTGGTTAGATGAAGTCTGTAGTAGTTCATATTCAGCTCTCAAAATGAGTTTATAGATCATGCAGAGAGCTTCTCTTTCATACTGTCTTTGAGCAAATGCTGAAGAAAGTGTTACTGGTAACACTGGGTTATGTATAGTGAGATCTTTATACAATGAGAACTTTCTACAGAACACAAGATGGACAGACTTATATCAGATTCAGATCCTCCGTGTGCTAAACTCAAGTATGGTTTAGCACCAGTAAAGATAAGAAGAATTTTCAGCAGGCTGCCACCATGTGGAAGTGAAAAGACCAACCTTGTGCAAAGCTAATTAGACTCAACTCTCAACTGCAAAGAAATGCTCTATTATTGACAGAGGAAGACGCTGAATTCTGGGGGGAAAAAATCAGCAATGGGGAATAAATAGTAAATGCTCTTTGCCTAGAGAGTTTGGTTTTATTTTACTTTGGGTAATGGGTTATTTTGATTACTTTTTGTCTGTGTCAAGAAGCAAATTGAAGGAAGAATATGAACTCCAGTCCTGGTTCTACTATTGATTATCTATGTAATCTCATTGATCTGTTCAACCTCTGCCCACCCTCACCACACACACACACACACACACACACACACACACACACACACTTTTTTTCCCTTCAAATACCTCTTAAGACTGAGACATTAATGCTAAACTAAGGGTAAAAACCAATAAAAATGGTTGTTAAGTGTATATATAAATATATTTACATTAACAATCAACTCAGTGGAGGAAGCAATTTAATAATAATGATAGGCATGCAAACATTTTACTTTGAATGTTTTTACTATTAATGTAATTTTACTCATATTAACATTGTAATGCATTGGAGTCCTTAAGCACAAGTGAAGTTATATTACAGGGAGTCAGTCCAGAAATATAATGGTAGAAGGATGATATCTCAAGAGCAAAGGGCTATGGAAAGTTCAGAGTTGATGTATGTGCATAAATAATGGAGCAGTGTTTACTGCCAGCACCAGCTGTCGCTATTTCAGTTCCTTATTGAGACATGTCTTAGGGGCTTCCCTGGCGGTTCAGTGGTAAAGAATCCACCTGCCCATGTAGGAGACACAGCTTCAATCATGCCGTGGAGCAACAAAGCCCATTCGCCACAACTATTGAACTTGTGCTCTAGAGCTCGGGAGCCACAACTATTGATGCCCTTGGGCCCCAGATCCTGTGCTCCCCAAGCGAGGAGGCCACTGCAATGAGAGACCCAAGCACCAGAGCTAGAGAGTAGCCCCCCCGCTTGCCCAACTAGAGGAAAAGCTCATGCAGCAATGAAGACCCAGGGTAGCCAAAAATAAAATAAATTTAAAAAGAAATGCATCTTTTTGCAATAGAGCTGGACAGGTTGAAGGAGACTCTAAGAGAGCCCTCAGCAAAAACTTTCATATGATAGAAAAGACTTACAGAAGCATGAACTGTTCTTTTATTTATTTTCTGTGCATTTTTTTGTTAATGAAATTTTTTATCGGAGTATAGCTGCTTTACAATGTTGTGTTAGATTCTGCTGTATAGCAAAGTGAATCAGTTATACATGAACATGTATCTCCTCTTTTTTTTGTTTCCTTCCCAGTTAGGTCACTCTAGAGCATTGAGTAGAGTTCTCTGCTATCCAGTAGGTTCTATTTTATACATAGCAGTGTACATATGTCAATTCCAATTCGTCCCACCTCCACTTCCCCGTATGAACTTTTCAAAGTTTCCTGGTGGTTCAGAGTTCTTGGCAAATATGTCAAATTCTTCCCACAGAGAGAGGGTTTTTCCCAGGAGGGTAAGCCTGAGGGCCAATGCAATGAGATCCCTGTTTGGTTCAAGATAATTTCCAGAGGTTGAGATAAATTCGGCGGGTGTGAACATATTTATGGTGTATTCCATTCCACGGAGATGACTCAGAATTCAGAAGGTTGGTGCTTCAGCCACCCACAGCTATTTTCTGGGCAATTTCAAATATTTGAATCCTGATGCTACTATTAATTAAGCATTTTATCCAATACCTGGAACTCATACTTCTTCCTAACTGCCCACCAGCTACAGAGCCAGTGAAGTGTGGAGAAGGAGCAGGTCAAGAATCTGGCCTGCTTGCTCTTTAAGCAGAAAGTAATACACAAAACACAAAAGAGAAAGAGGAGGGGCGGAGGCTGGAGATGCTGTTTGTTTTCTCAGCATGCTGATAAAATATTTGCCAAGATCTAAAGCAGGAAATATTGAAGTTGAGTTTCTCTGTAGAAAGTTTAGAGCCAAATTCAGCTAACAAAATATAAATTTTTGGCATCATTGCTAAACATAGCATAAGCACTGAATCTAATAAATGTGTGTTGGTTTATTATTGACTTTTTGTTTCATTTTCCTGCCTTTCATCAATTTGTTATTAATTTGGGACATGATAACTAATTGCTTGATCATTTGGACTATTTCTTGGGAGAAATGAGGAAAGAAAGCCCACATTATCCAGTTCTAGAAAATCAGAATAAATCAAATTTGCTTTTAACTTGTTCTGCCCTGTTTTTCTCTGGCTGTAGTTCTGGGAAGGGAAAGTCAACGTAATCTGATTGTAAACGATGGGGATTTGATATGCTAGTTAAAGATTATCCATAGGCGAGGAGGGTTTGCCAGCCTTGTTCAGACCCAAAACATTTCTGGACAAACAGCAGGAATAGCCAGAGCCAAGGAGCATGATAATTAGGGGAAATTCTATTGGTTGTAAGGCATAATAATAGTATAGGAAAGACATTTAAAAAGTGAATTGCCTCTATGTACCTATCCCTTTGTTTATTTCCTTTGCAGGAAACATTACTGGTTCTAAACTTTAGAGAGGAGAGAAAAGCCAATGTGGGGATACCTCTAGTTAAACTAGAAATATGTGGTTCTGGAAGGTTTACCCCTACTTAACTATTATTTTTTTTGATGTCATCTCCCGCCTATGACTTGTTGAAATACTAATCTTTCGTAAGGAATCTTCAGGTTTAGAAAACACATTTCATTATTTCCTATTCTAGCTGAAAGGCAGAGTTTTTAAAATGATTTTCATTTCCTTCTTTAGAATTTTAAATTATTTAAAATTTTTGACTGCACTGCACAGCATGTGGGATCTTAGTTCCCCAACCAGGGATTGAACCTGTGCCCCCTGCAGTAGAAGTGTGGATTCCTAACCACTAAACTGCCAGATCAGTCCTCTAGAATTTTTATAAAATCAAACTGTTTTGCTAAAGCTCCAACCCCAAAGTTCTAAACAATTAAATGTTTTAAAGTTGTTTTTTTTTTTTTTCCACAAAACCTAAGAACGATTTGAGGTTTAAAAATAAAATGCCTTGGGACTTCCCTAGTGGTCCAGTGATTAAGACTCCACAATTCCAATGCAGGGGACAGAGTTTTGATCCCTGCCTGGGGAACTAGGGTCCCACATGCCGCATGGCTCAGGCAAATAAATAAATTAATTAAATTTATATTAAAACTACACAACTCTTAGAAGAAAACAGAGAAAGGGAATTCTCTGGTGGTTCAGAGGGTTTTCATTGGGGACATGGGTTCAATCCCTGGTCAGGGAACTATGATAAATCACACATGATATGAAGTGTGGTCAAAAAAAAGGGAAAGGAAACATACAGGAAAAGCTTTCTGACTTTAGATTTGATGATGAGTTCCTGGATATGACACCAAAAGAACAGGGAACAAAAGAAAAATAGGTAAGTGAGACTTTATAAAAATGAAAAGTATCAAGAGAGTGAAAAGACAACTCAGAGAATGGGAAAGAAAATTTACAGACCATATATCTGATAAGGGGCTAATCTCCAGAATATCTAAAGAATTCACTCCCAACCACTCAATAACAAAAATACAGATTATCTGACTAAAAAATGAGCAAAAGACTTGAATTTACATTTCTTCAAAGATGATACACAAATGGCCAATAACCACAAGGAAAAATGCTCAAAATCACTTATTGTTAGAGAAATGCAAATCAAACCCATAATGCGATACCACCCCCTGTCCATTAGGATGGCTGTTACAAGCAATGACAATAACAACAGAAAATAGCACGTGTTGACCAGGAGGTGGAAAAATTGGACCCCTGTGTATAGTTTTTGGGAATGCAAAATGGTGCAATCACTGTGGAAAACAGTATGGTGTTTCCTCAAAAAATTTAAACACAGAATTACCTTATGATCTGGTAGGTATATACCCAAAAGAATTGATAGCAGAGGCTGGAACAGATACCTGTACATGAACATTCATAGCAGTATTTTTCACAATAACTGAAAGGTAGAAATAAATGTCTGTCAGTGGATGAATGGATAAACAAAACATGGTCTATACATACAATGAAATATCCCTCCCCTTTAAAAAGGGATGGAATTCTGATACATGCTACAACATGGATGAACCCTGAAGACATTCTGTTAAGTGAAATAAGCCAGATACGAAAGAGTACATATTGTATAATTCAACTTATATAAGGTACCTAGAACAATCAAATTTATAGAGAAGAAAGTAGAATAGTGTTTATCAAGGACTGTGAATTATGGGGATGGTGGAAGAGGGAGGAGGCAATGGGGAGTTGTTGATGGGTACAGAGTTTTTAGTTTGAGACCATAAAAAAGAATTCTGGAGGTGGGTGGTGCTAATGGTTGCACAACGATATAATGCCGCTGAACTGCACACTTTAAAATGGGTGAAGTGGTAAATTTTGTGTTATGTAAATTTAACCACAATTTTAAAATCCATTTGTTTATGCACTCTTAATTTGGATTTCCCTAAAGACAGACGCTGTGGGACAAGGATTTAAGAGGATGTGGTTTATGTGGGATCCCGAATAATATTGCTGAGTGGGGAACAGAACCAAGGGGGAGAAAGCACCAAGACAATGTGAATCATCAAACCGGTCACCACTCTGAACACCCAAGACCTAATCCAGCTGGCAACTCTGGGATCCAGCAGAGAACAGACCCCAGAGGTAACTCTCTGCAGATGAAGGAAATGAATATTGCTCCACTAGTTTCCATCAATCATTTTTTTCCAAACTACAAACTGTATTCAAACATCACCAGTTTTCACTTGCATCCTTTTTCTGTTCCAGAATTCAAGACCCCACATCGCATTGAGTCATCATGTCTCCTTAAGCTCTTCTTACCTGTGACAGCTCCTTATTCTTTCCTTGCTTTTCATTACCTTGAAATATCTGAAGAGTCCTTGTAAGTTATTTCCTAGCGTGCTTGCTCAGTCGCTCAGTTATGTCTGACTCTGCGACCCCATGGACTGTCACCCGTCAGGCTCCTCCATCTGTGGGATTCTCCAGGCAAGAATACTGGAGAGAGTTGCCGTTTCCTCCTCCACGGGATCCTCATGACCCAGGGACTGAACCTGTGTCTCCTGCATTGTAGGTGGATTCCTTACCGCTGAACTACCTGGGGAAGCCTATTTTGTAGAATGTCCCTCAATTTGCATTTCTCTGGTGTTTTCTCTGGTTAGACTGGGATCATGGCTTTTGGAGAAGAAGCAAAGTGTCCTTATCATATCACATCGCATCCGATCACAGGGTGCATGATAGCAACATGACGACACTGGCGATGTTGGCCCTAGGGACTTGGTTCCGGTGGTACTGACCAGGTTTCTCCAATACAGTAAAGGTCCCCTTTCCCCCTTTCTATACTGTTTGGAAGTTCTTTTATGTTTTTTGGAAGTTGAGCCACTAAGACCTTAAGAAGAGGGAGTTAAGGTCTACCTCCTAGAGAGGGGAGTGTCTACATGTGTTCTTTGGAATTCCCGTTAGTCATTTTTTAAGGGCTACTACCAAGATGTCCAAGTCCTTCGAACCAGGTGCAACAGAGAGGACTCCAGTGTCCAGAGAAAGTCACTGGGCAGAGGCATCCTGATGCTGGCAGCAAACTAGATGACATTATTTAAAATTGAAAGAGATTTCTTGATTAGGCAGATCTTGAATAAAGTACTAGAGGACTTAGTGGATGCAAAGCATACATCAGGTATCATATTATCCCTTTCCTGAGACTGATTTTGGACTGTCTGCAGCATCCTCAGATTTGGCCTAAGTCTTCACTTCCCAATCTGCTCCTCACCCCTTGCTCTAGTAAGAAAAAATGCACAACAGCCTTCTTTTCTGAAGAAGGAAAACTTGGACCTCCCTCTGCCCAAAAATCTGTTTTCTTCAAATATACGCCAATATCTTGTAATAATCTATAAGGGGATATAATCTGCAAAAATTCTGAATCACTATGTTGTACGCCTAAAACTGACAACATATTGTAAATCAGCTGTACTTCAATTTTTTAAAAAAAGAAAGAAAAACATGTTGTCTTTTGAATGTAATGAAATCTTTTTTAAAAGAATGATTTATTTGGCTGCACCAGGTTGCAACATGTGGGATCTAGTTCCCTGACCAGGGATTGAACCCTAGCCCTCTGCCCTGGGGGCATGGAGGCTTAGCCACTGGACCACCAGGGAAGTCTGAATGTAATTATATCCTCTTTATATAATTATGTATATAATTTATATATATTATAAATTCTTCATATTTATATATTTATATCTTCTTTATATAATTACAAGTTATTTTTGTATTCTCAAACTGCTATATGTATCTACAGCTTTTCCTGTAAGTATTGAATAAATGAAGGAGGTGGGGAGGAAGTCAAAGATGATGGACAAATTTCTTGGAGGACAAGAACTGGACAGGACTCTCAGGAAGGAAGGTAAACTGTAGAACAGTGAGAACCATCAAAGGTTAATTTCATTTACATTTCAGAGAATGCCAGGGACAACTCTTTTTGGGAGACTATTTATTGTAGAATCCTTTGAAACTTTGCAAATACCCTCTCTGATGTTTTGACCCCTTTCCTGTTTCCTGTTACAATTAAACAGCAAAACCAAACCTAACCAAACAAAAAGTCCTCAGAAAATTTTAACAAGGTTCTGTGGTTTCAAGACAGTCATGGGGTCACACGGATTTTTCTGACGCGTGGGGGCACCGAGTGGGCTAAGATCCCCGAAACATCACTGGAAATGAAGTTGATGGCCCCACTCTGATGAGATGGGAAAAGAAAGACTCCACCAAACTTCCTATCTTTGACCTCCACTACAACTTGCTACTCCGGCTTGGAGCTGAAGGAACCCACTCTACCTGGGGGAATGTGAAAATTAGACCACACTCTTTTGGCATAACTAAGTTGAATTAAAACATTCCCCATAGAAATATTTTTAGATATGATGGTTAGGTTCTGAAGTGCTGACAGCAAAATTACAGCTTAAATAGGTTTTGTGGATTTCAAACATAATGACTTACCATTTCTCACTTTTGGGACCAAACCCAATTTCATGTCAGGAAATTCCTCAACTGGAAGATTGGGTGAGGAAAAAAAAAAGTTAATGTTAAATCATTGGGGAAATTTTGCTTTCACTTACCTGCCTGACTTGTATTTTTTGATTTATACAAGTATAGGTTTATACAAGCCCTTTCTGAGATAACAATATTTGACTTAAAAGTATCCTATATGACTAGGACCTACTGTATAGCACAGAGAGCTCTACTTAATATTCTGTAATAACCTATATGGGGGAAAGGATCTGAAAAAAAAAAAAAAAGAGATACCTGTATATATATAAGTGAATCACTTTCCTGTACACTGAGGCTAACACAACATTAGTAAATCAACTATGCCCCAGTATAAAATAAAAAATAAATTTAAAAAAGTGTACACTATGAGGTATGAAGCAATTAATAGACATGGAGGAAACTTAAATGCAAATTACTTAAGCAAAAGAAACCAATCTGAAAAGGCCACAAACTGCATGATTCCAACTATAGGACGTTCTGGAAAATGTAAAACTATGGCTACAGTAAAAATATCATTGGTGGCCAGGGGTTAGAGGAGAGGGCGGGATGAAGCGACTAAGCACAGAGAATTTTGAAGGCAGCAAAAACACCCTGTTTGATACTTTAAAGGTGAATACCTGACATTATACATGTGTCCAAACCCATAGAATATAAGACACCAAGAGTGAACCCTAATGTAAAGTTATGACTTGGGGTGATAATGATTTGGCAGTGTAGGTTCATCAGTTGCAAAGAAGGTACCATCCTGGGGCAGGATGAGGAGGAATGTTGATAACGGAGAAGGGATGTGCGTGTGGGGTCACAGGGTATATGGGAAACCTCTGTGCCTTCTGCTCAAAATCGCTGTGAACGTAAAAATCCTGCAAAAAGAAATAAAGTTTATTATTATTATTTTTAATGAACTGTGTTTAGCTATTGCGTATTTACAGGGGCTTTTCTGACGCAGAAGAGCAGGATTGTCTTGGGTGGATGTTGCCACCTTGTGGCCAATATGGGAAATTGTCAAAAGGAAGACTAGAATCCCTGATAAGAAATGGAGCAGCCCCTCATAGTCAACAAGAGTCCAAAATGCAGTACTTGGGGGCAATCTCAAAAACGACAGAATGATCTCGGTTCATTTCCGAGGCAAACCATTCAATATCACAGTAATCCAAGTCTATGCCCCAACCACTAATGCTGAAGAAGCTGAAGTTGAACGGCTCTATGAAGACCTAAAGATCTAGAACTAACAGCAAAAAAAAAGATGTTCTTTTCATCATAGGGGACTGGCATGTAAAAGTAGGAAGTCAAGACATACCCAGAATAACAGGCAAGTTTGACTTTGGAGTACAAACTGAAGCAAGACAAAGGCTAATAGAGTTTTGTCAAGAGAACACCCTGGTCATAGCAAACATCCATTTCCAACAACATGAGTGATGACTCTCCACGCAACCACCACCAGATGGTCAATACCAAAATCAGATTGATCATGTTCTTTGCAGACAAAGGTGGAGAAGCTCTATACATTCAGCAAGAACAAGACCTGGAGTTGACTGTGGCTCAGATCAGTTCCTTGCTGCAAAATTCAGGCTTGAATTAAAGAAAGCCTCAAAAATCAGTAGGCCATTCAGGTATGACCTAAATCAAATCCCTGATGATTATACAGTGGAGGTGATGAATAGATCTGGTAGACGGAGTGCCTGAAAAACTGTGGACAGATGTTGGTAATATTGTATAAGAGGCAGTGACCAAAACAATCCCAAAGAAAAAGAAATGCAAGGAGGCAAAATGGTTGTCTGAGGAGGCTTTATAATAGCCGAGGAAAGAAGAAAAGTGGAAAGCAATGGAGAAAGGGTAAGATACACCCAACGGAATGCAGAGTTCCAGAGAATATCGAGGAGAGATAAGAAGGCCTTCTTCAATGAACAGTGCAAAGAAAGAGAGTAAAAGAGAAGAATGGGAAAAACTAGAGATCTCTTCAAGAAAATTAGAGACATCAAGGGAATATTTCATGCAAGGATGGGCATGATAAAAGACAGAAATAGTAAAACCTAACAGAAGCAGAAGAGATTAAGAAGGGGTGGCAAGAATACACTGAAGAACTATACAAGAAAGATCTTAGTGACCCAGAAAACCATGATGGTGTGGTTGCTCACCTGGAGTCAGACATCCTGGAGTGTGAAGTCAAAAGGGCCTTAGGAAGCATTACTTGGAACAAAGGTAGTGAAGGTGACAGAATTTCAGCTGAGCTATTTGAAAGCCTAAAGGATGATGCTGTGAAAGTGTTGCATTCAATATGCCAGCAAATTTGGAAAACAGCAGTGGCCACAGGACTTGAAAAGGTCCGTTTTCATTCCAATCTCAAAGAAGGGCAATGCCAAAGAGTGTTCAAACTACTGTAAAATTGCACTCACTTCACATGCTAGTAAGGTTATGCTCAAAATCCTTCAAGCTAGGCTTCAATGGTACGTGAATTGAGAACTTCCACATGTACAAACTGGATTTAGAAAAGGCAGAGGAACCATAGATCAAATTGCCAACATTTGTTGGGTCATGGAGAAAGCAAGAGAGTTCCAGAAAAGCATCTACTTCTGCTTCACTGACTATACTAAAGCCTTTGATTGTATGGATCACAACAAACTGTGGAAAATTCTTAAAGAGATTTCCACCTCTTTATACTAGATCATCTTACCTGCCTCCTGAGAAACCTGTATGCAGGTCAAGAGGCAATAGTTAGAGCCAGACATGGAGCAATGGACTGGTTCCAAATGGGGAAAGGAGTACGTCAAGGCTGTATATTGTCACCCTGCTTATTTAAGTTATATGCAGAGTACATCAAGAGAAATGCCATCACAAGCTATAATCAAGATTGCAGAAAGTAAAGAGGAACTAAAGAACCTCTTGATGAGAGCGAAAGAGAGTGAAAAAGCTGGCTTGAAACACAATATTAAAAAAACGAAGACCATGGCATCTGATCCCATCACTTCATGGCAAATAAAAGGGGAAAAAGTGGAAGCAGTGACAGATTTTATTTTTTTGTGCTCCAAAGTCACTGCAGCTGGTGACTACAGTCATATAGAAAACGTTTGCTCCTTGGAAGGAAAGTCATGACAAATCTAGTTTCCAGTATGTGCTCAGCCACTGAGTCATGTCCAAGTTCTTGTGACCCCATGAACTGTAGCCCTCCAGGCTTCTTCTCTCGATGGGATTTTTCCAGCAAGAATGCTGGAACAGGCTCCCATTTCCTCCTGCAGGGGATCTTCCTGACCCAGTGATCGAACCCGAGTCTCTGGCGTCTCCTGCACAGACAGGTGGATTCTTTATCATTGAGCCGCCTGGAAGCCCTGACAAACCTAAACAGTGTATTAAAAAGCAGAGACATCATTTTGCCAACAAAGGTCCATATAATCAAAGCTACGGTTTTTCCAGTAGTCATGTACAGATGAGAGAGTTGGTCCATATAGAAGGCTGAGTACCGAAGCACTGATGCTTTCAAACTGTATTGTTGGAGAAGACTCAAGAGTCCCCTGGACTGCAAGGAGATCAAACCAGTCAATACTAAAGGAAGTCGATCCTGAATATTCATTGAAAGGACTGATGCTGAAGCTGAAGTCCAATGCTTTGGCTACCTGTTTGGAAGACTCATTGGAAAAGACTGTGATGCTGGGAAAGATTGAAGGCAAAAGGAGAAAAGGGCAGCAGAGGATGAGCTGGTTAGATAGAAGCACTGCCCCAATGGACATGAAATTGAGCAAACTCCAGGAGATAGTAGAGGACAGAGGAACCTGGTGTGCTGTAATCCCTGGGGGCGCAAAGAGTCAGACATGACTTAGCGGCTAAACAACAGAGTGAGACATGGTGAACTTAAACTAAGCTTTCTTTCAGATATTCTCTACTCATAGCTCAGGTGCTTTACCTATATAATAAATGCTGGGTACTCACAGATACAGAGAATAGACGGCTGCTTGTCAGAGGTGAGGGGTGAGAGGTGGGCAAAATGGATGTGAAGGGAGTCAAAGGGGACAAAATTTCAGGTACAAAGCAAAGGTCATGGGAATGTAATGTACAGCATGGTGACTATGGTTAATAATACTGTGTAGTACATTTGAAAGTTGCTAAGAGAGTAGGTCTTAAAAGTTCTCATTAAGGAAACAATGTTTTTGTAAACTATGCATGCAAATGGATGTTAACTAGGTTTATTGTGGTGATCATTTTGCAATATTCATAAGGAATCATCATGCTGTATACTTGGAGTTAGTATAATGTTCTATGTCAATTATATCTCAGTCCAGAGAACTCAATAAAAACCAGAGCTTTGTTTTAATCAGTATGTCCCACTACAAAGGAAATTAAAAGTGATGAATTTTTGTTTACAAAATCATCTTGTGTTAGTCATTCAGTCCTGTTCAACTCTTCGGGACGCCATGGACTGTAACCCACCAGGCTCCTCTGTTCTGACGTATATTCAGATTCCTATTAAAGTTCAAAGAGTTCCAAACTTTGAGAGGCTTTTTTTTTTTTTTTTTTTTTTTTGAGAGGCTTTTAAGCAGGATATACGATTCCATTTTGGGTACCCTATTATCTGCCACTAATCCACAAGTCTATTTTTACCAAGAGGTCTAATCTTAGGGATTCATTACATTCTCAGAACTGGAGGGAGCACCCACAGAAAATTAGCTTTTTTTAACATGAAGTTTGTAACAGATGCATGATTAAGAAAATAAATCTCTTAAGATAACAATTTTTGGATGGTTCTACATCCTCCAGAATCCCTTGTCTGATTTAAGCTCCTTAATAAATCAAAACATTTGTTCTGAGGTTGCCAACAACCTTGGAAGGTTTCAACAGATGGGACCTCAAATAGCTCTGGGATACTTCAAATTATGTGAAATGATACAAAACAATATAAAAGATCACTACAATCTTCTCAAGGCTTTACAACATTATAAAGGAAACGATGAGTTGCTTAGCTATGGATTTCTGCCTGACCTTGTTTGCAGAAATACTTTTGAGACCTGCCTTTGTGATCACCGAGATATCCTACGTCTATGACTCAAGTATTATGCCCAAAGCTCTTGCTTTCAGTTTCTTGTCAGGGGCGAAAGTGATTTTTTGTGGTTGTAACTCTTTTTTTTTTTTTTAACAGATGACTTTTTCCCCCCACTGCACCAGGCAGCGTGCAGGATCTTAGTTCCCTGACCAGGAATCGAACCTGTGTCCCCTGCAGCAGAAGTACAGAGCCCTAACCACTGGACAGCCAGGGAAGTCCCCGTGGCTGTAGCTCTTTATAGATGTCACTCTGCTGATGCCATCACAGTTGCCATCTTCTCCAAGTTGTGTCTGTGATTTGCAAAGATGGTGAAAGCAGGGAACTATAGTGCCTCTGCCCCATCCCCAGTAACATCTTAGAGACCGACGCAAGACACCCACATCCCAGGTGAATTTTTATGTTATGGTACCTTATGTCCATGGGCTTCCCTGGTAGCTCAGCTGGTAAAGAATTCACCTACAACGCAGGAGACCCCGGTTTGATTCCTGGGTTGGGAAGGTCCCCTGGGGAATGGAGAGGTACCCACTCTAGTATTCTTGGGCTTCCTTGGTAGCTCAGAAGGTAAAGAATCTGCCTGCAATGCAGGAGACCTGAGTTCGATCCCTGGGTTGGGAAGATGCCCTGGAGGAGGTCATGGACACCCACCCCAGTATTCTTGCCTGGAGAATCCCATGGACAGAGAGCCTGGTGGGCTACAGTCCATGGGGCCACAGAGTCAGACACAACTGAAGTGACTTAGCAGGAATGCCTCTTAGGTCCAAAGTGCTCAGTGCAATCTATGAAAACATGCTTGCATTCATCTCAGGAACATGCCTTTGCATCCATATACTTTACACTAATATTTCCTCTACTCTATACCCACATGACCAAGGAATCTTGCCAGTCCTTCTGACTAAGTAATTAAGAATTTATGTGCGACATCCTTGGGCCTGTCATTGTCCTTCATGGAGTTTCTGGTTGAGACCATAATAAAAGGTACCTCGTCAGATTCTTTATGACCTAGAGTGAATCTGATCCTTAGCCAAGAGGACTGAGCAGGTAACATCAAGTAGGAAGCTAAGTATCTTTTTTTAATTGAACTACAGTTATTTTACAGTGTTGTGTTAATTTCTTCTGTACAGCAGAGTGATTCAGTTATACATATACATACATTCTTTTTAAAAATATTCTTCTCTATATGGTTTACCATGCTATACAGTAGGACCTTGCTGTTTATCCATTGTATATATAATAGCTTACATCTACTAACCACAATCTTCCATTTAGGAAGCTAAGTATTTTGAATGATCTTTTTTCCTTTTGGTTGCACTGCACATCTTGTGGGATCTTAGTTTACTGACCAGGGATCTCACCTGGGGCCTTGGCACTGAAAACAAAGAGCCCTAACCACTGGACCACCAGGGAATTCTCTTGGAATGACCTTTAAGGACTGCTGTTTCCTAGGTTTCCTTGGCCCTCTTCTCCTCCTCCCAGCATATGCATTCTAATAGCTTTAGCTTCTATTTATATGTTTCTATTTATACTATTTATATATTTATATGTTTATTTATTTGTTTCTATTTATAATGCAATGGGTAGCCTTTCCCTTCTCCAGGGGATCTTCCCAACCCATGGATCAAACCCAGGTCTCCCTCATTGAAAGTGGATTCTTTACCAGCTGAGCCAAAGGAGAAACCCAAGAATGCTGAAGTGGGTAGCCTATCCCTTCTCCAGGGCATCTTGCCAACCCAAGAATCGAACCAGGGTCTCCTGCATTGCAGGCAAATTCTTTACCAACTGAGCTATCAGGGAAGCCCATTTATATGCTGATGACTGTCAATTCTATAATTTTAACCCACAGCTTTCTCTTATGATCCAGATCCACATAATCCACTGACTCTTCAGCACTACATCTTGGATGTCTCTTGACTACCCTATGGAATTCATCATTCCTTCCCAACATGTTGCTATTTAGAGGGTATTTCTTATCTCAATGAATAACACACCATCCACCCAATTTCTCCAAGCAAATATTAAACTTGACTTTTTTCCTCCAAAATCCCAACATGCACACATATACAAACATTCTCTCTCTTTCTCTATGAATCCAGAATCCATCTAATTCTCTTCATGTCTACTGCTACTATCATCACCTTCACCACCCCTCTAAAAGCCTGCTTAGGACTTCCCTGGTGATCCAGTGGCTAAGACTCCGAGCTCCCAACGCAGAGAACGAGATCCTGCATGCCCTAACTAAAGATCCCATGTGTCACAACGAAGATCGAAGATCCTGAGTGTCACAACTAAGACCTAACACAGTCAAATAAATAAATAAATATTTTTTAAAAATAAATAAAAGACTGCTTATATTTCCGGCCTCTGATCTTTTCCTTTTCCAGTTCTCCTACTGCAACTAGAAATATCTTTCTAAAATACAATTTAGATCATATCACTCCCTTGCTTACACTCTTTCTACAGTCCTTCTTTTACTCCTTTTTAAAAAAAATTTAAACTTATTATTTTCTATTGGGGTAAACAATATTGTGATAATTTCAGGTGAGCAGTGAAGGAACTCACCCACGAATATATATGTACCCACTCTCCCCCAAACTCCCCTCCCATCCAGGCTGCCATATAACACTGAGTAGAGTTCCACGTGCTAGACAGTAGGTCCTTGTTGGTGACCCATCTTAAATATAGCAGTGTATACATGTTCATCCCAAACCCTCTAGCTATCCCTTCTCCCCATCCTTCCCCCTTGCAACTTTAAGTTCATTCTCTAAGTCTGTGAGTCTCTTTTTGTTGAGTTCATTTGTTTTTAAATTCCACATATAAAGGATGTCATACAATATTTCTCCTTCTCTGTCTGACTTTCTTCACTTAGTATGATAATCTCTAGGTCCATCCATGTTGCTGCACATGGCATTGTTTTTAATGGTCGAGTAACATTGTACATATGTACCACATCTTTATCCATTCTTCTATCAATGGACATTTAGATTGCTGCCATATTTTGGCTATTGCAAATAGCACTGCAGTAAACACTGGAGTGCATGCATCCTTTTGGATCATGTGATCATGTTTTTCTCTGGATATATGCCCCGGGTGGGATTACAGGCTCTATTTTTCACTGTTTTAAGGAAATTCCATACTATTCTCCATAGTGGTTGAACCAAGTTACATTCCCACTAACACAGTGTAGGAGGGTTCCCTTGTCTCTACACCCTCTCCAGCATTTATTGTTT
Source organism: Muntiacus reevesi (assembly GCF_963930625.1). Lineage (NCBI taxonomy): Eukaryota > Metazoa > Chordata > Mammalia > Artiodactyla > Cervidae > Muntiacus > Muntiacus reevesi. The sequence continues at coordinate 22,121,629 of NC_089268.1, read as the reverse complement.
GTGTATTTTTTTTTTTTTGATGATAGCCATTCTGGCTGGTGTGAGGTGATAGCTCATTATAATTTTTATTTGCATTTCTCTAGAGTCCTTTTTTGCCATCTAACTAAACACCATCTCAGCAGCCTGTAGTTCTCACTGCCTTCAACACTGTCTACCTCCTCCTCACTTTCACCTGGCTGACTTCTATTTAATTTTGGGGGTTGAATTTTTTAATGCTTCTTTTGGGAAATCTTCCCTGAATTCTTCAGACCATATTAACCACTCCTCACAGCTCCTTATGTTTACCCTTCATAGCACTTATGTTATTTTATATTAACTTGTCTATCTCCTTCATGTACTGTAAGTTCCTTGGTAGAAGGAAGTGTGTCTAGTCAGCACTGTAACACCAGTGCCTAGTAGGCATTCTGCAAATAGTTACTGAATGAATGAAGGGCCTGATCCATCTCAAGCATAAATCATCAGCCCTGAGAAGTCATTTATGTATGTACATGTGCTCTACAGGAACAGAATAAAATATGAACTGGGCTAAAAAGGGAACACTGTGGGACTGCCCTCATGGTCCAGTGGTTAGGAATCCATCTGCCAATGCAGGGGACACAGCTTCCATCCCTGGTCCAGGAAGAGTCCACATGCCGTGAAGCAACCAAGCCCATGTGCCATAGCTACAGATCCCAGGTGCCTAGAACCTGTGCTCCACAACTAGAGAAACATGTGTGCAGCGATGAAGACCTACTGCTACCAAAAATAAGTTAATTAATTACAAGGGAGCAGTGTATCAGTGATACTCCGAAACCACAGTCAACATAAGCTCACCTTGGAAGGGAAAAAGAAAATGAATGGTATGCCAAAGCTGCCTGGAAGGATACATTTTTATTTGCAATCCTGGCATCATAAATGCTTTAGGGGGGAAAAAAAATCACATCTTCATGAAATAGTTAAAAATGATCATGAATTAAAATCATCAAGCTGCATTAGCAGATAAGGAAAGAATGTTGACTTCAACATTTCATTGACCAAAAACTGGTTGTCAAAGAGAGACTGCATTAAATTGAGAGTGAATTAGTTTTTAATGGACATTTTACAAGTTCTGGTCAGGTGACCATCTGTGCACATTTCAAGGAGTTGATGTCACGCAGAGGTAAGCCAAATGGTTTGCATCAGATGAGAGATGAGGAAGTGGCCTGTCAAAGGCTTTTGCTCTTGAATGAAACAGGGCTTATTCATAGGGTGTGTGCCCCAACATAGGAGACAAGATTAAGGCAGTCTGGAATTAAAAGGTTGAAAACATCTACATCTTGAAGTTAGAAAACCAAGGAGAGTGGATGCCTTAAATATCTCAGTTGCACTCCCATGACCCCAGTTTCCTGGAGCTCTGAATACCCATGGATGGGTTTCACACGTCCTAGTTTTATACTTAAGAAGGTTACTGACCTTAAAGGACTTCACATGTGCAAAAAGTTACACTGTAGAGTTTGTAGATTGCCTGTTGAGGATAGTTGTTATGTTATTATAATTTTATGTATACATACCTGAATTATACTATTACATGTATCTACATAAACATACACATTATCACATATACTGCTGCTGCTGCTAAGTCACTTCAGTCGTGTCCGACTCTTTGTGACCTCATGGTCTGTAGCCTGTCAAGCTCCTCTGTCCATGGGATTCTCCAGGAGAGAATTCAGTTCAGTTCAGTTCAGTTGCTCAGTCGTGTCCGACTCTTTACGACCCCATGAATCGCAGCACACCAGGCCTCCCTGTCCATCACCAACTCCCGGAGTTTACCCAAACTCATGTCCATCGAGTCAGTGATGCCATCCAGGCTTACTGGCAAGTAATTACTGGCAAGTTACTATAGTAACTTGCCATGTTCTCCTCCAGGGGATCTTCATGACCCAGGGATTGAACCTGGATCTCTGATGTCTACTGCATTTGCGGGTGGGTTCTAGAGAAGGAAACAGCAACCCACTCCAGTATTCTTGCCTGGAGAATCCCATGGGCAGAGGAGCCTGGCAGGCTACAGTCCACGGGGTCACAAAGAGTTGGACACGACTGAGCGGCTTTCACTTTCACTTCTTTACCACTAGAGTCACTTGTCACTATTACATACACAAGCATACACATTATCCATATACATGTCACTATTACATACTTATGCATACACATTATTTACACATGTTTCACTATTACATAAACATATATACATTACTATAACCACTGGGACTAATTTCATTAATAAATCAGACTATACCTCAGTCAAACTTTGGACATGATTTTCCCAGTCTTTTTGATTTTATAGTCTGTAAAAGTGGGCGGAAAAAAGCTTTTCTTCTGTCGGTTGTTTAGTAGAGTAGCAGCATTATTGTTTCTTCAAGTAGAAAAATCACATGTTGCACCTCATCTCAGAGATTCAAACAGCTTTTAATTTATATGTTGATTTCATGTGATCTGGACTGGAATGCAATGGAATTAATTAGGCACGCTCACCACAGTGAGAGCAAAACACCCTGCATTTTCTAATTATATGAGTACTGAAGCTTGGATGATAGATGCTGGGGGAAAATCCCTAGGCAGGAATTTGGTGTGCTTTCTCATTGTTCACAGCACTTATTTCCTTTAATATACATTGTGAAACATGTGCCTTCTTTACTTCGACTGTTCCCCTTATCAGTGATGTGAAGCTGGTCACCTGCGTTCTGCAATTCTCTGTACTTGCTTCAACTCTGCGAGGCTTATTTCCTTTCTCAACTGCCCACTTTTAGAGATAAGGGATTAAGGATATATTGTAAAAGAATGTATAACTTATTTTATTATTATGAGTTGCATTTGAGGGTACTCTGTATGTTTTAGGCTCTTTTAGAGATATATGTGATTTGTTTAGAGATATATGTGATTTGAATTTGTTTACAAACACAATTTTCTCAAATTTGGGATTATGACCCCATTTTGCAGTGGAGCTTTTAATGTTGTGTGCCTGATACACAGTGAGGCCAAACAAACTGAAAGGTCAGAGTTTGGAGCAGAGTAAGGTTCATTGCAATGCCATGCAAGGAGATCCGTGGCTCATGCCCTGAAAAGCTTCTCACTCCCGGAAGAGGTTTCATCAAAGCATCTTAAAATGGCAGGTGGGATGGGAGGAAGTCTCAGGGTACCTGATCAGCTCGTGCACAATTCTCTGGTTGGCTGGCGGTGAGACAGCAGGATGGTGTCACAGGGGTTAACAGTTTCTGTCCTTAGGCTTCAGGAGGCCTAGGGGTATGTGCTTAGGGTCCTCAAGTACTTCCTCCATTTGGTGGTGGTGGTGGTGGTGGTGGTGGGGTGGTTTCACATTTGCAAAACAACTCAGGAAATTTGCATCAAATGCTCTTTTCTAGGTACTTCACAGAGGAGCTAAAGCAGAGGATATGGGGGAAGGCCTGTCTTGGGAAGATCCCCTAGGTCCTGCTTGATTACAGAGGGGATGTGCTGTGTGTATGCCTTGTCAAGGTCTCCTTGCTGGTCTGTAAGGAGCCAGGGTTAGAAACCAAAGTCTGATGGCAGAGCCTGCGTTCTTCCTCCATCACTTTCTGAGTAAACCATACTCCTCCTCCAGGCCAGTCACTCCAGCATCAACAGGGTATCCAACCTAAGGTGATTACTCAACAGATGCTTTGGAACTGATGCCAACCCTAATTGTAGACTTGCTCACCTTACTACATGAACAGGCCTTGGCAGGAAGTGGAAAGCAAAGCAGACACACAAAGAGGTGAACGTGGGCCCAGAAAACCACATGCCGCTTCCCTCCCCGCTTCCCCAGCCCAGAGGAGAAAGACTTCAAAATGACCCCAAATTAATTCTGCATAAGTAGGACAAAGAATGCAAAGCCACTATTGCCAACTCACTTGAGAGATGGCTAGGAATGAATTTGGTTCCAACTGAGCAGAAACTGAATTTTGGCATCCACTCAGCTCAGAAATAAGGTCAGTTGTTTAAAACTGTGTCCCAAGAAAAGCCTGAGTGTCACAGGTGATTATCTTCAAACTTTTGCAGCATCCCGGGGGACCCAATATCAGTGGTAGCCTGCGTTCCCCGAGAGTGTTTGCATAAGCGTTGATGAGAGCCTTACTCTCAGCTTGGTTTTTATATTCACGGGGCTTACCCTGTCATTTAAACATCTCATTTCCCTACAGTAACAATTTTTGGCTTGTGTCCATCTTGCGTATCCTTCTCAGGGCAGACAAGTCATCATTCTCTTTGTTCTTAAGAAGGCAAACAATTATGGCTTTTTCTACTTAGGACTCTGAAACATAGCATTTGGGACAAGCTTACTTTCATGCACAGCTCCCTAGGGCATAATCTAATTACCAACAAGGTACGCAATGCCCACAGTTATGTGGAGAGCCCTGGAGTAAATGCTCTGTATTGACCAGAGACAGAAATAACAGATAATTAATTCATGAGCCAGCATTTAATAAGCACACCAAACCTTACTGAGTATTAGACATGCCACATGGTGGTAGCTAAATGGGGAAAATTCTCAAGAGATTCCCCCAGTGGCTTGGTGGGACCAAGGTCCCATCCAGTGCTGATGGAGCCATAGGGTTTAGCCAACTCTGCCCTGCTCATGTTTTAGTGAAGACAAATAGGTCCTATCTACTCTTCCACTGGAGGGACAACAGCAAGTTCCCCAAGAGGATGCTGGTTGTCAGGTACGGAGAAGAAGGGAAAAGAACAGGTATGAGGGTTCTTGGATGCGGGGGTTAAAGACCAGCTCTGTTGGGAGTCAACCCTTTAGCAGTGTCCAGTCTTCCGTCCAAAAAATCTCCATGGAGGAGCTGGATGTAATTTCTCCCTCCTGAGAGTTATACAGCTTAAAGTTCCCAGAATGAATTTCTAACACATATGTGTGTATTTGTGCAGGGCAGAGGGGTGGTTCCATATGTCCAAGTAATTCTCTGACTCCACTACGGTGTCCCACAATTCAACCCAATTCTAACACTACAGTTGGTCCTTCCAGTCTGTGGGTTCTGCATCTGCAGATACGAAAGACCTCCTATGCGGTGCCATAGCAGGGATTTGAGTATCCTCAGAATTTGGTATCCTAGAGGGTCCTGGAACCAATCTCCATATGTGTGGGGATGACCTGGAGACAGGTCACATCCCACAGGTTTAGGACTCAGTCTCCCCATCCAGTTCAGACACCCACTACAAGCCCCAGTTGCCACTTGGGCTTCTGACCAACGGGCTGTAGATCAAAGGTTCTCACAGCCCCTTCCTTGGGTTTGATTAATTTGCTAGGGTGACTCACAGAACTGGGAATGTTTTACTTACTAGATTATGGATTATAACTCGGGAACAACCAGGTAATATCTGACAATTGTCCTTAGAACTTTTCATCTAAATAACAGAATAACAAGACAGACACTTAGAAAAGACACCTTTACATTGAAAAATAGCATAGTGTCAAAAATGGACAAATTTATTGTCCTCATATTTGAGGTTCATGAAAAAAAACAAAAAACTGCCACCTTCCACCAAGATAAATAGATACAAATAGCCTTTGTGACAGGGGTTAGAGAGGACAGGACTTTCAGAGTTGATCTCCCTGCGTCACTTAGTCACCCTGCCTCTGGGATACCTGCCACTTTCAGGCTCAGGCGACACTCCCTGGGACTTCTTGTCCCTTTCTCGTGCTGTGCTGTCCTTAGTCGCTCAGTCGTGTCCAACTCTTTGTGACCCCATGGACGGCAGCCCACCAGGCTCCTCTGTCCATGAAGATTCTCCAGGCAAGAGTACTGGAGTGGGTTGCCCTTTGTTACACAGGAACACAAAGCAAGACTTGCCTCGTCGGATGCTTCAGCTCTGCAGGATCTGGGATGAATTGCACTTCTGCAGAAGGGCAGAAAGTGTGCAGCTCTGCACCAGCAAGGATCTCACACCTATCAATCCCATCTCAGGCAAGGCCCGTGCTGTTATGAGGATAGCAACAGGGACAGGTGGCATAGAAGACGAAGACAAAAAGATCTCAATTCTGCTCGGTCACTAAATGGTTCCTAGTGCTGGACTGTAATCATTTAACTTTTCTGGCCCTTAATTTCCTCAATATTAATCAGAGAATTAAACGAAAAAAAATTGGAGAATAATGTGTCTAGTAGGGTCCCATTTCCTTTTTTGTTTTGATAATATTAAAAACCCCTTTATAGGAATTCCCTGGTGTCCAGTGGTTAGGATTTGGTGCCTGGGTTCAATCCCTGACTGGGGAACAAAGATTCCGTAAGTTGTATCCCAAAACAAAAGCCCACTCCCCCGCAAAATCCCTTTATTACCAAGAGAAGGAGGAGGATGGGATGAATTGGGAGATTGATATTGATTTGTATACATTACTATGTATAAAATAGGCTTCCCAGGTGGCTTAGTAGTAAAAAATTCGCCTGCCAAAGCAGGAGATGCAGGAGATGCGGGTTCGATCCCTGGGTCGGGTAGGTCCCCTGGAAAAGGAAATGGCAACCCACTCCAGTATTTTTGCCTGGAAAATCTCGTGGACAGAGGAGCCTGGCAGGCTACAGTACATGGGGTCACAAGAGTTGGATATGACTTAGTGACTAAACCACTACCATTATTCTTGCCTGGGAAATCTCATGGACAGAGAAGCCCAGTGGCTCATGGTGTTGCAAAGAGTTGGACATAAGTGAGCATGCATGTGTATAAAATAGATGATTAAGGAGAACCTACTATATAGCATAGGAAACTCTACTCAATGCACCTTGGTGACTTAAATGGGAAGGAAATCTAAAAAAGAGGGGCTGTACGTATACATATAATTGATTCACCTTGCTATAGAGCAGAAACTAACCCAATGTGTAAAGCAACTATCCTCCAATAAAAATTAATAAAAACCTTTCAAATATGTGTTATGTGTATCACACACACATACTGTATATATATAGATACACACATAGAGAATGCATATATACACACACTGATACACACAACATCAATGCTAACATCTACACAGAGATACAAATATGCACGCAGGGATAAACACAAAGAAAGCTTTTAAGATAAGTTATTCTAGAGGGACAAGCAGAAAGCTTAGATATTTGGTCCCTGGATCTTACTTAGCATCACTGGCAGTAAGTGGGCTGAGTCAAGGACGGCTCCTCCTGGGAGCTGGGGTGGTGAGTCTTCAACTCAATTTCTCACAAGGTTATCAGGTGCTAGCAGATAATGGTCCTGGAAACCTGGGAACAGTTAGCATCTATGCTCACCCTTTTGGTACCCAAGGGCAAAGTTATTTTTTCCTACTTGCAAGCACATCCCAATACTTGCCCCATAGAGGTAGGATCCTTCTTCTGGAGCACAACCCCATGGTATGTCTGGTGATATCTATCCCAAACTTTCCATTTATAGAAGGAAAGGGACCCCTGAGATAACTTCCTATTTTCCCTGAGGTCCAGCCTGCAACTAAAGGATGCTTGCAGGTATCCATGAGCCCTTAACTTGATTGGCATTCAAAGTGCTGACCTGAAAGTGGGAGTGGGGAGTGCTGGTTGGGGAGTGGGGATGAAGGTGGTGAGGGGTGAGATTGTTAATGTTTACTATACTTTTATAGCATGTGTTCACTATGCTTTTACTTGTTAAAATGAGCACACATGTATAGTCAGAAACCTCATTAATAAAAGCAGGCACTAAGTATGCTTTCCAAGTGCAAAGTATGGCCATTATTTCAAGGAACATGCTGATTTGCTGTCCTGTGACTTTTCATGTTATTAGAAACACTTGGTCAAGCATTTGGGTTTTGCTTCTGCTGACAAGCATTGATCAAGACTCATTGTTACCAGATTCGCAAGATAGAAATAGAGACATTTCAATATTCATCCAGATCTTCTAAGACATCGAGAGTTTAAAGATGCTTTTAAAACATGAGGTAATGTTGGAAAGAAATTAAAGCTCCTGGTTACCCTAGCCAAGAGTCAATTTGAACAAAGAAAGAGGTAATTGGATTAAAACTGAGTTAAAAAAAAAAACCAACAACTGACTTTCAGAGCTAAGAGAATCACAGGGGGGAAGAAAAAAACAATTTGACTCTGAAACACCCCAACAGTGTCTGATCCTTCTGACCCTTCAGTTTCTTGTTCTTCTGCATAGATTCTTCAGGAACACACCCTTTACAACCAGTTCTAACATTGCAGCTCTCCGTGAATTAAGAAGACAAGAAAAAGTATATGTGCCACATGGATTAATCCTCTAAGAGAAGGATGCATGTGGCTTTTGTATCCCTGACATTCAATTCAAGCAGGACTTGCAGGACTTATTCTTAATGGTTTCTTAAGCTAATAGGATAATATTTTGGAAATGGATCAACTGCTTAACAAAATGTCGTTCGGTTACCACATCTCATTTTCTCATAAGGCCATAAAGATAGCTGTGTCAGGACATATGATGATTTTCCAGATGGTTCTGGAATAAGCCAAATCGTAGTCTTCAGTCAAATTGGTTAATTGCTCTAGGATTCAAAAGTGGGGAACTTCTTGGTACTTTACATGAATAAATAAAAAGAAAAAAGCTTGCCTAACCTCCACAAGCAGCTAATTCGTGAGATGGAAGAGAGGAAAGAACGAGGGGGGGCGGGGGGAAAGGAAGAAAAAACTCATTTGACCTGTGCCTATTTATTAAATTTACTTGGTTGTATTGAGTCTTAGTGGCCACACGTGGCATGTGGGATCCTAGTTCCCCAACCAGGGATCAAACATGAATCTCCTGCATTGGAGGGTGGATTCTTAACCACTGGACAACCAGGGAGGTCTCAGATCTGTACCCCTTTAGAATCAAAAGTTAACAAGGTCCTCTTAGCTGCTGTGGATGCTCTTTTCCTGGATTCAGGGTGCAACTCTCCTACTTCTCCCAAACTGGAAAATACAGCAGTGATCTCCCTGCTCAGCGATCTGTGTTACTCAGCTTCTGAAAGTGAAAGTGTTTAGTCTCTCAGTTGTGTCCAACTTCTTTGTGAACCCATGGATTGTAGTCTACCAGACCCCTCTATTCATGGAATTCTTCAGGCCAGAATACTGGAGTAGGTGGCCATTCCCTTCTCCAGGGGATCTTCCTGACCCAGGGACGGAACCCAGGTGTTCTGCATTGTAAGCAGATTCCTTACCCTCTGAGTCATCAGGGAAGCCCACTCAGCTTCTGAGGTGGCTGTCAAAGGCAGTCAGCTCATTCAACACTGTCACTTAGGCGGCATTTCAGATTTGGAGATAGAATTGCGTCAATGCCATTCCATTCAAAGTTGAGGGCATGACTCCAGAAGTATGTCTGCACCAAAAAGTTGAGATTTTTGCCTGGTTTCCACAGATTGGATAAAATAATCCAATAATTAAATGTTTTTTTCATTTGAGTAAGTCTTCTTGAGAGGAAATTTTACAAAGACCTGACCTGAAAAATTGTGTGTGTGTGTGTGAATTTTAATGGCAGGCAAATAATCAACATGGATTGTGTAAAGTTACCACAGAGGCTTTCTGTGGTAAATATCCCAACATTTCAAAAAATGTACTTAAATTATTACTAAGATTTCTTAAAGATCCCCTGGAGAAGGGAATGGCTACCCACTCCAGTATTCTTGGGGCTTCCCTGGTGACTCAGATGGTAAGGAATTTGCCCACAATTTGGGAGATCTAGGTTCGATTCCTGGGTTGAGAAGATCCCCTGGAGAAGGGAATGGGTACCCACATCAGTATTCTTGCCTGGAGAATCCCATAGACAGAGAAATCTGGGGGGCTACAATCCACGGTGTCTCAAAGAGTCAGACACAACTGAGTGACTAACACTTTCACCCTCATGGCCTCTTAAAAGGATCCAATCTATTATCTATCCCCTTGTCTTCCTTCTCAACTGTTTGAGAAACATTTTGGCAAAAGTAACATTTTTCATTTTCCCTTCTGCATTTGTATTTTTTCAAGTTACTGTTTTACAGATGATTTATTTATATTGGCTGCTGTGATTCCCAAACACCAGAAGGCTCATGTTTATGCATTTATATCCCCTGGGACTCCACAAAGCAACTGCTTTCATGGCATTTGAATCCATCCTTCTCATACAGATGAGTTTCTATGAGAATTTTCACAAGGTGAAAATGCTAGTGCATTTTCCTGCAATTTTATCTTGGAATGATTTGGGGCTTGAGAAGAGTCGTTAAAAAGAAAAGAGAAGGAGAGCTACCCATCTATGGTATGATTAAAATAATTAAATATGAGTGCTTTAAAAGATAATTTTTTCCCAGTGCTTCGTAATTTCCAAAAAGTTAAGAAAATATAGCATTTGAAGTTTTGTTATTAGTTTGGTAGGTACCCAGAAAGTGCAAATCTGCTGTGAGATAAGGATTGACTTTTCCAAATTACATCTCTTGGTTCACATTCCTGATGGAAGTGGTTGAGGTAATCCATCTTTGAAAGCTATACCTGAAAATATGAAATATGAAGTCATTCAAGCATTCAAAATTCATCTATTGAGTGCCTCACTGGGGAAGTTGAAAGATGCTAAGATGAACTTAGCCATCATATCGTTCTGTGATATCTAAGTGACATCTCTCTTTTAGGATACATAATTGGCTTATTTCTCTCCTTAGGATCTTATGTTGCACTCAGCCCGATATCATCTGCCTTTTAGTGGTTGCTTTCTGTTCTCAGAAATTTTTAGTGTTATTTGTAGCCGAGGAGGGCTGTGCTCGAAGATTTGGGTACATCCCTTGCTGCATCACTGTCACACTCCATCTTTCTTTGTACCTCCTGCTCTCAGGCCATCTAGGGTCGTTTGGGAGACTAGGGACAGGTATGGATTGTTTCGTCTGCTTACCATACTTCCTCATCCAACTTCTTTAGATTATAGCACTCCTTTTCTTTTTTTAAATTTATTTTTATTAGTTGGAGGCTAATTACTTTACAATATTGTAGTGGTTTCTGCCATACATCGACATGAATCAGCCATGGATTTACGTGTGTTCCCCATCCTGAACCTCCCTCCCACCTCGCTCCCCATCCCATCCCTCTGGGTCATCCCAGTGCACCAGCCCTGAGCACTTGTCTCATGCATCCAACCTAGACTGGAGATCTGCTTCACACTTGATAATATACATGTTTCGATGCTATTCTCTCAGATAATCCCACCCTCACCTTCTCCCACAGAGTCCAAAAGTCTGTTCTATACATCTGTGTCTCTTTTTCTGTCTTGCATATAGGGTTATCGTTACCATCTTTCTAAATTCCATATATATGCGTTAGTATACTGTATTGGTGTTTATCTTTCTGGCCTACTTCACTCAGTATAATGGGCTCCAGTTTCATCTATCTCATTAGAACTGATTCAAATGTATTCTTTTTAATGGCTGAGTAATATTCCATTGTGTATATGTACCATAGCTTTCTTATCCATTCGTCTGCTGATGGGCATCTAGGTTGCTTCCACATCCTGGCTATTATAAACAGTGCTGCGATGAACATTGGGGTACACGTGTCTCTCAGATCTCGTTTCCTCTGTGTGTATGCCCAGGAGTGGGATTGCTGGGTCATATGGCAGTTCTATTTCCAGTTTTTTAAGGAATCTCCACACTGTTCTCCATAGTGGCTATACTATGCATTCCCATCAACAGTGTAAGAGGGTTCCCTTTTCTCCACACCCTCTCCAGCATTTATTGCCTATAGACTTTTGGATAACAGCCATTCTGACTGGCGTGTAATGGTACCTCATTGTGGTTTTGATTTGCATTTCTCTGATAGTAAGTGATGTTGAGCATCTTTTCATGTGTTTGTTAGCCATCTGTATGTCTTCTTTGGAGAAATGTTGGCCCATTTTTTGATTGGGTAGCTTATTTTTCTGGAATTGAGCTTCAGGAGTTGCTTGTATATTTTTGAGATTAATCCTTGGTCTGTTGCTTTGTTTGCTATTATTTTCTCCCATTCTGAAGGCTGTCTTTTCACCTTGTTTGTAGTTTTCTTTGTTGTGCAAAAGCTTTTAAGTTTCATTACATCCCATTTGTTATTTTTGCTTTTATTTCCAATATTCTGGGAGGTGGGTCATAGAGGATCTTTTGTGATTTATGTTGGAGAGTGTTTTGCCTATGTTCTCCTCGAGGAGTTCTATAGTTTCTGGTCTTACATTTAGATCTTTAACCCATTTTGAGTTTATTTTTGTGTATGGTGTTAGAAAGTGTTCTAGTTTCATTCTTTTACAAGTGGTTGACCAGTTTTCCCAGCACCGCTTGTTAAAGAGGTTTTCTTTTTTCCATTGTATATTCTTGCCTCCTTTGTCTAAGATAAGATGTCCATAGGTATGTGGATTTATCTCTGGGCTTTCTATTTTGTTTCATTGATCTATATTTCTGTCTTTGTGCCAGTACCATACTGTCTTGATGACTGTGGCTTTGTAGTAGAGCCCAAAGTCAGGCAGGTTGGTTCCTCCAGTTCCATTCTTCTTTATTTAGACTGCTTTGGCTATTTGAGTTTTTTTGTATTTCCATACAAATTGTGAAATTATTTGTTCTAGTTCTGTGAAGAATACCATTGGTAGTTTGATAGGGATTGCATAGAATCTATAGATTGCTTTGTTTAGTATACTCATTTTCACAATATTGATTCTTTCAATCCATGAACACAGTATATGGTATATTTCTCCATCTATTTGTGTCCTCTTTGATTTCTTTCATCAGTGTTATATAGTTTTCTATATATAGGTCTTTTGTTTCTTTAGGTAGATATACTTCTAAGTATTTTATTCTTTTTGTTGCAATGGTGAATGGTACTGTCTCTTTAATTTCTCTTTCTGTTTTCTCATTGCTAGTGTATAGGAATGCAAGGGATTTCTGTGTGTTAATTTTATATCCTGCAACTTTACTATATTCATTGATTAGCTCTAGTTATTTTCTGGTAGGGTCTTTAGGGTTTTCTATGTACAGGATCATGTCATCTGCAAACAGAGTTTTACTTCTTCTTTTCCCATCTGGATTCCTTTTATTTCTTTTTCTGCTCTGATTGCTGTGGCCAAAGCTTCCAAAACTATGTTGAATAGTAGTGGTGAGAGTGGGCACCCTTGTCTTGTTCCTGACTTTAGGGGAAATGCTTTCAGTTTTTCACCACTGAGGATAATGTTTATACAGCACTCCTTTTCTTTGGATAATTGTTCCATTTTTTTTTCTTATTATTCTGGTGGGGCTTCTCCCCCACCCCACCCCAGGATGCAGTAATGGTCATGTGACCCACTCAAGGCCAACCAGAGCCCTATTTGCAATTCATTTGGGAATGGAGAGAAGTCCTCTCTGTGTCTGGGCCTAAGGCTAGGGGTCCTCTAAGCCAGCTTCTCTACTGTGTGGGGGATAAAACCAAGGGGGGGAAAAAGCAGGAACGGGTGATGGAAAAGGAGGTGGTGAGTCCTGGTGTCTGGGAGCCCCTCTGCCCTCAGAGTGGATTCCTGCAGCTTACTTCTTAGACATGGGAATTGCCCCAGCATCCTTCCCTAATAAGTGAACCAATACATGTTATTTTTATCCCCTTCTTAAATTAGTTTGATTTGGGTGTCTGTTTCTTATGATCTAAAGAGCCCAAGCTAATAGAGTCATTCCTTACTGAGCTGCCCCATTACTGCCCATTTTACCATGAATAGTTCAATTTTCAGGTAACTATATTACTCTCTTCCAATCCTTCCATAATGTAATCAACTCTGTCTTTTCTGGTGTCCTTTCTCAGTCTCTTCTCCCATCTTTCCAAAGGGGCAGCTAAGATAATTTACACCAATGTCTTGACAGCCTGATCTTTTCCAGTAACATGTTTAAACACTCTGAGAGGGGTATATATATACCCCCAATGTATTTGGAGAAGGAAATGGCAACCCACTCCAATATTCTCGCCTGGAGAATCTCATGGAGAGAGGAGCCTGGCAGGTTATAGTCCATGGGATTATAAGAGTTGGACATGACTTAGCAACTAAACCAATTTATTTATTTATTTAATACAGCGATGGGAGCTACAGATGCTGTGGCAAACCAGTGAAAGAGATGCTTGTTACCCTCAAAGACTGGATTGTAAGTCTCTGTAAGACCCCTATAACTGTGTAATTCAGTCTTACATAAAAGAGCCATGGGACTTTTCCAGTGGTCCAGTGGCTCAGACTCTGTGCTCCTAATGCAGGGGGCCCAAGTTTGATCCCTAGTGAGGGAACTATATCCTATATGCCTCAACTAAGAGTTTGTATGCCAAAACTAAAGAACCTGCATGCCACAATGAAGACTGGAGATCCAGAGTACCACAGCTAAGAGCTTGCACAGCCAAAGGAAAAATTTAATATTAGGAAAAAAAAAAAAAAAAGAGCCATATGGTACCACTTCACAGAGATGCCCAGACACTCTCAGCATGGAATCTCTTTACTTTTTACCATGAACTGGAGGGTCTTTATTTTCATAGTAGCCAGTACAGGTATTGTTATAAGGTGAGACCCACCATTATCGAGAAGATGCTTGGTTAAAATTATTTTTCAAAATGAAATAAGTTTCCAAGATCCGAATAAAGAACAACTATTCTGCAGATGGGGCTTCCCTTGTGACTCAGTGGTAAAGAATCCACTTGTAATACAGGAGACACAGGTTTCATCCCTGGGTCAGGAAGATCCCCCGGGAAAGGGAATGGCTACCCACTCCAGTATTCTTGCCTGGGAAATCCCATGGACAGAGAAGCCTGGTGGGCTACAGTCCATGGGGATGCAAAAGAGTTGGGCATGACTTAGTGACTAAACAGTAGCAACAATTCTGCAGATAACAGAGGGAAAGTGTGCATAGCATTCCAGGGCCGAAGAGGTAGGGAGAATGGGTGGTGGGTATTAAGGAATCACTTAGGAATTAATTGAAGAAGGAAATGGCAACCCACTTCAGTGTTCTTGCCTGGAAAATCCCATGGACAGAGGAGCCTGGCAGGCTACAGTCCATGGGGTCGCTAAGAGTTGGACACAACTGAGTGACCTCACTCATTCACTAGGAACTTATAGAAGATAACCCATGATAGGGCCTAATTGGTATTTTGGAGTTACAAAATGCCTGGTGTGAGTGACATTCATCTGGAAACTGCTAAAGGACTGGACATCCTATAGCACAGCATGCTAAGTTGCTTCAGTCATGTCTGACTCTTTGAGGCCATGGACTGTAACCCTCTAGGTTCCTTTGTCCATGGGATTGTCCAGGCAAGAATACTGGAGTGGGTAGCCTTTCCCTTGGCCAGGGGATCTTCCTGCCCCAGAGATTGAACTCATGTCCCTTACATCTCCTGCATTGCAGGTAAGTTCTTTACTACTTTGGTAAAGAATCTGCCTGCAATGCAGGAGACCTGGGTTTGATCCCTGGGTTGGGAAGATCCCCTGGCAAAGGGAAAGGCTACCCACTCCAGTATTCTGACCTGGAGAATTCCACAGACTGTATAATCCATGGGGTCGCAAAGAGTCAGACAGACACAATTGAGAGACTTTCACTTTCACTTTCTTTACCACTAGCGCCACCTGGGAAGCCCTATAACACAACAGCACCTGTTAGTTGGTGATGCTGGAGAGAATAATCTCAGGGAATTGGCAGCAATATTAGGTAATACCCGCATATGCAGGCAGACTTCGAATTCAAAACAATTTACTCGATAACTTCTTGGCAGCATGGTGTCAGAAACCTCTGCCTTAGCTTGAATTTGTTCCCAGGGGCAAGTTGCTGAAACAGTAACTGTATCTGTTGATAAGGGAAAGCAGGTTGCTAGTTTTAATCTTGTCAGCAAAGAAAATGATAGGATTTCCATGATCAAAAAGCTCTTGATGGCATCTAAAAACCTCAGGCAAAAAGGGCCATTTGATTACTTCCTAACTGGCATACTGTCAGGAAATCTGTGCAGATTAAAGATAACCTATTTCATCCCTCTGGATTAGAAGCACTATGTGTCAGTTTATTAACTCTTTAACTTTTGTCATAAAAGAAAAGAAAAAGGAAAAAGCAAAAACAAAACAAGAAAGGGCTGAAACAGAGGTCCATGAAGAGGCAATGCCTTTATCCCAGTAAACCTGTCAGCTTAGAGAGGGAGAAACCAAGGTCTAGTTCATTGCCATGACTTTGCAGAATCTCAGTTTTTACTTCCCAAAATTTCACAGAGTAAAGTAGCAACGAACAGACAAAATTCTGTGAGCTAAGTTAAATTCTGAGAGCTGGTCTCACTTAAGCTGAATGAGACCAATGGGATAAGGGTTTTTCTTTGACAATAAGAAGAAAAGAGGACCAGAGCAAAATGATATAAGATGGTAAGGATTTACTGAGAATACATGAAGACAAGAACAGATATTTGTTTCTATTTTTAAGGCTTAGTGGACAGGCTTAGTACAGTTTCATAATTCTTGATCAAGTTAGCTATTTTTACATGCAGTTCTACTTTTATTTTATTTGTGCCAAAATTTCCAAATCAGGCAAACCATATCCATGGCAAAAGATTCTTCTTTCTCCAGGAGTTTAACCAAACTGACTATTTTCCTAATGTCAGAGGACCTTCAGTACAAGCAATAGAGCTCAGGAGGAAGCTGCCTTTCTGGCACTGAGTTAACAACCTAAAAACACATCAGTAGTGGCTGAATTCCCACTCGCAGACATCTTTGTTCTTTTCCTGTTATTCTAGCAACTTCTTTTTCTTAAATTCAGGTGACCAGCAATGTGGGAAGCTGGAATCCAGAGGAACCATTATGATTTTGATTTCCAACTGTGAGGACGAACATGAGTTAAGTTGTCACTCAGCATTATATTTATGAGGACAAGGGCTACAAAGATCATGAACATGACCTGGTGTGTCAAGGTTCTTGGTTGGATACTTCTTGACATGTGTTCCTAGGGAGAGCTAGCCACCGGCATCTTCTGCAGAGCCAACAGAAATGAATAGGGTCTGCCTGAAGAAATTTCAAGAGCTGTTGTTGTTCAGTCTCAGTTGCGTCCAGTTCTTTATGACCCCATGGACTGCAGCATGCCAGGCTTCTCTGTCCTTCACTATCTTCCCAAGCTTGCTCAAATTCATGTTCACTGAGTCAGTGATGCCATCCAGCCAACTCATCCTCTGTCACCCCCTCTCTTCCCACCCTCAATCTTTCCCAGCATCAGGGTCTTTTCCAACGAGTCGGTTCTTCAAGAGTAAAATATTGTCAACAAAGATGGCACAGTGGGACTTACATGGTGATCCAGTGATTAAGATTCCACGCTCCCAAAGCAGGGGGCCCAGAGTTCAAACCCTGATCGGGGAACTAGATCCTGCACACATGTTGCAATGAAGATCCCACGAGACACAACTAAGACCCAGGGAAGTCAAAATAATAAATAAATAAAATATTTAAAAACATAAAAATTAATCTAAATCCACAAAAAAACCACTATAAAAGCATACCTAAATACAAATTGGATATCGAGAAGGAGGAGCTCTCTGAACAGCAGTAAATCTCACCAAGGGAGATGCTTCCTCTGCTCCACAGGCCCTGCAGTGTAGGCCTTTGGAGGTAAGAAAGCGGGGGAGGATAACAATGTACACTTTAAATCTAAACTCCCCCACCGTGCTCCTATAATTAACTCCATTAATGGTAGATGGCCACCCATGTTTCAACATGTTTTTAGCATGTTCTCCTGCTTTCAGATGGAATATCAAAGCAATATCTTTTGAAAGAATTACTAGAGGAATGCAAGGACACCGAGGCCTGAAAAATGCAGTTTCATTTACTCCCTTCCATCTTCATGGTTTTTATCCTGATTCTTGAAATGCCAATCAACCACACTTCATGCCTTTGTCCCCTCTAGGAACTTTCTTCCCCGAGACATTCTTATGTCTCATACTTCATGTCCCCTGCTTTTCTGACTTCCTGATACAAAATAATATCCTTAATCAATCATATTCTTTTACCTTACGTTATTTTTATCTAGATACCTGACATTGTATTAAGGTTTATTCAGTAATTTATTGCCTCGGGCTCCCACTGGAACCTAAGAGCCACAGGGGCACGTATACTGCCTACTTGCATTGCTTTATTCTCTGTGCCTAGAACAGAAATTGATGTCTAATGAGCTCCTAGTAAATAGTTGTTGACTGAATGCATTTCACTCTTTCTTAACTTTGTATTTGTCATCAAATCTAGAGTTCCAGGTTGATACCCATCCATGGGTTACTTCTGCCTGCTTTATTTGTGATTTAAATGATGTACTTCTACAGGGACAAGAGCTTTGCCTTCCATTTTGTTTTCCTCTGAATTTTCTTTAGATAATTAATAAATATGCTTGTCTGATCAACTTTTATTATTTCCATCCAAGCAATTTGTTAGTTTTGACTTGAAGGACTAACCAGAAGTTTGGCTACAGAACTGGGCTTGGAGATCTTCCAAACATGGCTCAGTTCATTCATTATGTAAATATTTCAACCACAGACCCCTGACCATGGGCAAGATTAATAGAACATGGGAAGAGAATTTATAGCAGATGATGGAAACATGAACTCTCTGAAATTTTTAAAGATTTTTTTTATGTGGATCATTTTAAAAGTCTTTATTAAAGTTTGTTATAAGATTGCTTCTGTTTTGTTGTTGTTGTTGGCTTCAAAGATGTGGGATCTTAGCTTCCTGACCAGGGGTTGAACCTGCATCCCCTACATTAGAAGATGAAATTCTAACCTCTGGACCACCAGGGAAGTCACCCCTGAATTGCTTTTTTATGCTATCCTGGGGAAGAAAGTGGCTACTGGCTATCCTAATGTAATTATTGATTACTAGACTGTAGACTATAAATCCAGGAGCATAGAGATATTGTCTGTTTCACTCACCTGTGTATATTCAGGACCTAGAACAATGTCTGATATATAACTGAAGTGAAGTTCATGAGCTGAAGTTTGTTAACTGAATAAATTGAAGTGCATTAACGTTAGGTTTATAATGTTTTGAATGAATCACTGAAAGAAAGAAGGAATATTGCTGTTGGAGAGAGGAAAGGTTAGGGCCACTTGGTTACCTAACTAGATAGGAAGTGAGAAGGACAAGCACAATTTTGACCTGTAGTCAGGCTATGTAGCATATTCTGTTCTCTCTACATACCAATCTCAGCTGTGCTCTGAGAGGCCCTGGAATCCTGACCCAATGTTACAAATGAATAGCACAGCTCTTCTATTTATTTATTTATTGGCTGTGCCTCGGGGCTTTTGGGATCTTAGTTCCCTGACCAGGGATTGAACCTGGGATTCCCACTTCAAAGTTTCTGAGTCTTAACTGCTAGACCTCAAGTGAATTCCCCATTTATTTTATAGTTATATTCCTGGTACAGCCTGTCAATTAAAATGACATAAATTGAACCTGATTTTCCTATATTTGTATACAGGAGTCTGAAATATATGGATCAAGTCCAGGTCAATCAGATTTTCTAGGTCTGTGATGACATCCTCGAGTCTTAGTTTTATATGTCTAGAATGATTATAGCTGTCTCTAGCCCAGTTAGATCTGGTGTGGCTATCTTTAATAACGTTAGCATTCCTGTAATTACCTGAACAATATCCACTTGTCACCTGGACTGTAAGCACTATGAAGGCATTGACCATCTGTCCTGTTCCCTGTTGAATCTGTAGATTGTAATAGAGTACACTGCACATGGTACATACTTAACAAACGTGTTGAATCAGTGACTCATGCATCACTTGGTGTTCCCAAGGACACTGAAATCAAAATGGCTCAGAGTCACCACAGATGGGTAAAAACATACGTCTTTGGGCTCCTTGACACTGGAGAATAGCCCATACTCTGATTTCACAAATTCTTTATGTCACAGGCTATGTCACCACTATATTTTGAAACTAAAATGTACATCCACATGGATCCCAGGGTGCTTTGTGAATGTTTCTTTTACCAGGAAGGGTTCCCTCATCTACCTTTAGAAGTTTTCCAGTGCTGCAGTCTACTGTCATACTGCAGGTCTCTTTGCAAAAAAAAAAAAAAAGTATATATATGTGTGTGTATATATATATATAAAGTTCCCTTCATGGGTACATGGTGCATTCTCTACCATAAAATGGAGCACAGAATTGTATTAACTAGATCTTGAACAGTCTGGGCAAAAAGTATTCATCTGACTCAGATAATTTGTCCATCTGGAAAAGTTCTGAACTAGATCACTAGATACCAAGTTTTAGAATAATAACATGACCTCAAAGGTAATCGATGTGACCAGGTTCTAAGGACGAGGCAACAGGACAAAGCGTGAGGCTTTTCTTCCTGCTCGTTTGTTTTGATTAGGCCTGCTTCTTTCCCTA
The DNA here is from genome assembly GCF_963930625.1 of Muntiacus reevesi. Taxonomy (NCBI): domain Eukaryota; kingdom Metazoa; phylum Chordata; class Mammalia; order Artiodactyla; family Cervidae; genus Muntiacus; species Muntiacus reevesi. The sequence continues at coordinate 22,101,332 of NC_089268.1, read as the reverse complement.
GTTCTCTGTTTGGCTGATCTATAACATGGGTGTGTGAGCACCACGCCTTTCCCTGGGACTGTGACTTGGACGTCAGCAAGCATCATTAGCTGCTGTTTACCTCACCTAAGAGAACACAGGACAGGTGGAAAGTGTCTTTTAATTATCTGTGTACCCACATGCCAGGGGCCACTCACCCAGCTTTCAGAACTGAGATTGGTATCAAATAGACCAGCCACACAAGGAAACAGGGCAGAAGAGAAACAGAAGGCAGAAAGGGGGCCCCAGAGAGGCAGCTGAGGAAGCAAAGCTTTGGTCTGGGTCCTGCATTTCAGGATGGGGTGATGGAGATATCGTATGCTTGGAGATTAAGAAGACGCAGATTCGAATCACAACTGAGGTCTTTGCAGGTCACTTAAATATCTAAGTCTTACTTCCAAGATCAAAACAGGGCTATGCTATTAAATGTCTTGAGTTGTTTTAAAAATTAGAAGACACACAGGTAAACCATACGAGGCATCGCAGCACTCAGTCATGAGGACTTATCATTGTTTTTGACACTGCAGGGAGAGAGAAGGTCAGGTTTGATAACATCGTTGTATGTTCCGATGGGAGAAAGTAGGAACTGTTCTCTTACATGCTAGAAGAAACTACTGTCTACTAATTAGACTCATAATTAGATTTTGAAGATGAAATTTTGCTTCAAAAATAGTCTCCCTTGCCTCCCTCACCCACTTATTTGGTTTCATTTTCCCCTGAAACATCTTGCTTATAAACTCATTTTTGTTGTAGCTGAGGTTACTGGAAATGAGTTTAAATGACATATAAATTTCTGTCATCCTGATGGGCTTCTCTTCCTATCCCAGACACACCACTGACGCTGTCTTATTCCATGTATCCTGCTTGCATTGATGCTGGCCATAGACCCAAGCCTGCAGCTATAGGCATCTTTGGTAAGTCCAACTGGTGTCACTTTGGTCTTGGGCAGAGCCTTGAGGGAACTGGCATATCAACCCAGGTAAAAATATGACTTTTACAAAGGTCAATGATAGAGAACCTAAATATATAGGAGGAGAGTTGAAAAGTAAAGGAGAGACTTCCCTGGGTCCACTACTCCACATTCCCAATGCAGAGCGCATGGGTTCAATCTCTCATCAGGAAACTAAGATCTTGTATGCCACATGATGTGGCAAAAAAGAAGAAGGAGAGAGGATGTCCCAATGGTTTAGCCAAAATATCATCCCATATATTAGTAAACAACCTTGGGCATGTTACCTAACCCTAAGTCTTATTTTCCACAGCTTTAAAATTGGGATAATGAATACCTACCACAACATTTATTATCATGATGAGGGAAGATGATGTTGGGGAAGCACCTTGCAGATTACCCAGTGCATAACAGATACTCAGAAATATCAGTTTCCACCTCCTTTCCAAGAGTCCTCTTCATGGTCAATTTCTGCTCTGTTTCAAGTTCAGGGACATCCTGCTGGTAGCTTGAAACCTGCTGTAGTGAGAATATTTACACCACGGAAACTGGAGCTCAAGCTCAATACTTTGGCTACATTATGCGAAGAACTGACTCATTAGAAAAGACCCTGATGCTGGGAAAGATTGAAGGCAGTAGGAGAAGGGGACGACAGAGGATGAGATGGTTGGATGACATCACCAACTCAATGGACATGAGTCTGAGCAAGCTCTGAGAGTTGGTGATGGACAGGGAGGCCTGGCATTTTGCAGTCCATGGGGTTGTAAAGAGAAAGACACGATTGAGCAACTCAATAATAACAAATCATTCAGAACTTCTTCATCCATGTCCCTCCCTAGAAAACTTGTTAAACATTTAGCAGCATTTACATCACTGAGTATTGATGATTTATTATTATAAATGTTAATATGTATTAACATCTTTAAGCCTTGATTTCCTTACCTTTAAAGGAGGGAGAATGAACACAGTCTGCCCATCTCAAGGGGATTTGGTGTCAGATAACAAAATAAAAAACTGAAAATGACTGAGAGTAGTAATGATTAAGATTCATGTGAGCAAGAGGAGGTGCTGATGGCATTTCTTCCAGGGAAGAGAGAGAAATGCTGGAGGTCTGTCACTCCTGGTGAGGTACTCTGGTCCACGATTGGAAGCTGAGATGAGAGGGAGCTTCCTTTGCCACATCCCCTTGGATTGGAACCTTGGTCAATGAAGAGACATGGGTGAGGGAAGGAGGGAGCAGTGGTGTACATTCATGTAGTTATTATTGAGATTTAGTGTATTTTCCTGAATGAATATTTCTTCAATGACTCTCTGCTCCTAGGATAATCTCTATTATGTTATGTTAGTTTCAGGTATGCATCATAGTAATTCAAAATTACGGATTATTTTCTGTTTATAGTTATTATGAAATACTGCTCTATTTCCTGGGTTGTACAGTATATTCTTGTAGTTTATCTATTTTATACATAGTAGTTTGTACCTCTTAATCCTCTACCTCTATCTTTCCCTTCCCCCTTCCATCTCTCCACTTACTTATTCTCTGTATCTGTGAGCCTGTTTATTTTGTTATATTTTGTTTTACTTAGATTCCACATATAAGTGATAACATATGGTATTTGTCTTTCTCTGTCTGACTTATTTCACTTAGCATAATACCCTCTAAGTACTTCTGTGCTGTTACAAAGGCAGATATCATTTTTTATGACTGAGTGATATTCCATTATATATATATGTATATATTACATCTTCTTTATTCTTTCATCTCTTGACGGGCACTTAGGTTGCTTCCCTGTCTTGGCTATTGTAAAGAGTGCTGCTATGACATTAGGATGCATGGATCTTTTTGAATTAGTTCCTTTGTTTTCTTTGATTATATAAATGGCTATTTTATGTAACATTCACCATTTATAGTCACATCCTGTGGAGTGATCCACAGAACTCCTCGTGCTGCCATTCTGGAAGTACAAGTAGTAGTGAAATTTTTTTAAACAAAACTCCAAAATTGTAAAGGGATAAATTTGTTGCTTTTTACTACATTAAAAAGTTTTTGTTCGAGGAAGGGTGATAGGCAGGAAGTCAACTGAAGACTTCCAGTTGAAATAAAATATTTACAGAGTTGTTCAGCTGCTAAGTCAGGTCTGACTCTTTGTGACCCATGGCCTGCAGCATGCCAGGCCTCCCTGTCCTTCACTTCTCCCAGAATTTATGAAGACTCTTGTCTACTGAGTCGATGATGCTATCCAACCATCTCATCCTCTGTCGCCCCCTTTTCCTCTTGCTCTCAATCTTTCCCAGAATCAGGGTCTTTTCCAAAGACTCGGCTCTTCACATCAGGTGGCTAAATTTACAAAATAGATTATTAATACAATATTGTACATTGTTAATGGATATACATCTAGAATACACAAGAATTTCTGTACGTCTGCAGGAAAATGATGGGCAATCTCATAGAAAAATGGGCAATGAGTGACCTAAGCAGTTCACAGAAAGAGGAAGCTCTTATAGTTAGTGAGTTCATGAGGAGAAAATTAACCTCATTAGCAGTCATAAAAAATGCAATTAAAATAAGTTTCCATTTTACTTTCAACAAGGGGCAAAAGTTGAGTTATAGGCAGTCAAATGCTGATGAAAATGGGGAAACAGAAAGCCTCACATACTGCTGATGAGACTATAAGCTTTTGGAGAACAATTTGGTACACATTTAGCCTATAATCCAGGAAATTCCATGCTTGGGTACCTTAGAAAATCTTTCACAACGTGAAACAGGGGGAGATAATTCATGGCAGCATTGTTGTTAATGTTTGTCAGTGTAATAATTTGGAACCAACCTAAAAGTTGAACAGAGAAAGGATGAGCATGTATGGTATAAGCATATTATCAAATACAGGTTAAAAATCAGAAAGAAGGAGCTCTCTCTATATATATATCAAGAAGGACAGTTCACAAATATACTATTGAACCTAAAAAGTTAAAAGCACAGTGAAATGTTTATCACAATGCAATTGATGTAAAACATAAAATAATGCTTCCTATTGTTCATTGTTACAGAATTTGTGACTAAAGGCATGGATGATAGGATGATAGACATTAAAAACAGGAGTATGGATGTGAATGGTGGGCGAGGAGGTGACAAATGGCATTAGTATGGAAGATGAAGAGGACAAAAATAAATGCACAAAATAAAACTAAAAAGGTACTATGTGGGTGGTGGCATCAATAGTGCACCACAAAAGGAGTATGGTTGGTCCTATTAGCCCTAGTCTGTGTGTCTGAGAGCCCATAACATTAATGATGATGATACAATGAGTTAACAGATGTGTGAATGACTAGCAGTGAAACCATCCTTGCTGATTCTCCTTTCCATTCTGTCTACCTTACAGAGAGAGCGCCAGAATGAAGGAGATAAAGTCTTGAGATGAACTTTGAAAATTTCTGCAGAAATCAAAGTTTTTGTAAAAACTAGGCATGAATTACTATTATTAAAATGACTATTTATTTGTCTGAACTGGTCAGTGCCTCAGTCAGGCAGAGACAAAACTGGGAAGGTAGAGTTTAAAAAGAAAATATTTCAGCAAGGCAAGCTATCATAGATCATATGAATTAATGCCAGAAAATGAAAATAAAAATTCCTGGACAAAGTCTTTAAGTCCTGAAATATGGTCCAAACATTGCCATCTGCTCATAAAATTATGGAGAGGCTGTTGGAACTTTCCGGCACTGGAATGGACTGTCTCTGCAAAGCTGTCAAGGCAAAAATCTGTGGCATCAGGAGAGTTCCCAAAGGAAGAAGGTCACTGGGATGCTTCCTCTCTCCTTGGCGTATTTGCATGCAGCAATTTCCAAAGTTTAAAAAAAAAAAAAGGGACTCGCCCTCATAAAACACCAGTCCAAACTATATTTCCTTCCACTGAACTAGCCCTGGACACCCCCCTTAGGGGAAGCTCACTGATTGAAACCTCCCACTCTGGCCAAGCTCCATAGTAACTATTTGCATAAGTTATTTTAGGACAGGAAGCCTTCCTAAGGAACACAGAACTAACAAGCTACCATCAACCAGAAGAATTCGGAAAAGGTCAAAAGGAGATGCCATGTGCCCTACCTCCTTCTTGCTGGCATCCATCTTGGCTGAGCTATGCATGTGCCACCAGGAAGGACCCTGAGTCAGAATGATTGGCCAAAGACAACCCAGAAATGAATCCCATCACCATAAAATCCGAAGCTGGGAGTCATGTGGCAGAGCAGTTCTCCTGGGTTCCCTTACCGTCCTGCCCTCTGCCTGAGTGGCCCTTCCCAATAAAGCCTCTTCCTTCATCAGCTCGTGTGTCTCCTAGGACAATTCATTTCTAAGTGTTAGAGAAGAACCCCTTTTGGGTCCAGAGAAGAACCCCTTTTGGGCCCTGGAAGGAGTGCCCCTTCCTGCAACACCCTGGCCTTAATACCATGACCCATCCAATTCATATTCATTGAAGCCTCAGATTCAAGAAAGGGTGGGATGAGCAAGGACCTGGGATACAGACAAACCTCGGCTCCAATCTAAATTCAATTGCTCATGAGCTGCACTGAACTTGGGCATAGGTTGAAATCTCACTGTGCTGCAATTTCCTGAACAGAATGGGGAAAGTAATACATAATTTTAAAATTGTTGTGAGAAATGAAAAAACTAGAGCAGACACTCAAATCAGTATTTACATATTCTCTCTTCTCGTTCTTGACTCCTCTTGTCCCAGATAATCTCTCCCTCCTTGGAACTTCCTCAACACCTGCAGGTACAACTCGGTAAATTTCTGTCTTGATTAATCAGTAATCTCACTTCTTGGTGTAAGTTTTATCTCGCCCGGAAGAGTTGGGCGTGAAGGTTTTTTTCCTTCTTCTGACCTTTCCCTCAAAAAACACTCATTAGAACAGGAGCTTGGCTGCATATTACTAAAGTACCATGAAGAGGTGAAGGAGAGAAAGACCCTCACCTTTCTCTTAAAATATCCCCACTGACCATCAGTTATAGAAAAAAAGTCAGAATTCTCAACAGAAAATGGTGTTTTAGGTAAAACAAAATTGAATGCAGTATTTTCAGCCACAGAGAGGCTACACTCATTTATCTGTATCCTTTAAAGGGGGCGTCACCAAGTCGAAGCCAGATCCTTTGTTTTGCTGTCCACAAACACAGCGATGACTCAATTGCTCCTTATTTTGTTGCCACAAATGGAGCTGGACATTTTATTTTTCCTCCGATAAATCTAAAGGAGATAATCACTCTTTTCTCCAGATAACCTGGCAACACCCACAGTCAAAAAGGATTCTTTTCTTCTAGTTCATTTAAACTCATAGTTTCATATAGGCCCAGAATGATATACCAAACCACAGAAATAGTTCGATTTCATCCTACTGCTCCCAGTCAGAAAAAAATATAAGGCTTTCCTGGTGGTCTAGTGATTAAGAATCCGCCTGACAATTCAGGGGACATGGGTTTGATCCCTGGTCCATGAAGATCCCACATGCCATGAAGCAACTAAGTTGGCACTCTAGAACATGTGAACCACAACCAGAGAAAGCCCGTGCACAGCAACAAAGGCCAAGTGCAGTCAAAAAAATGAACAAATAAATTAATTAGATTAAAAAAATTTTTTTAAAGATTGTATGTTTTTCTTTTAAAAAGAAAAAACCATAGGTTAGCTGGTAAGGGATGATATTGAAAGCTGAAATTGGTCTCAAATCCTTAAGCCAAATGGATGATTTCATGGCTATATAACTATATAACCAGCCCTTTTCTCCAAGATTCACCCCCTTTATTGGGGGGTGCCAAGTGCCCTGCGTGGTGGGAGAGCACAGGAGGTGTCCTTCTAGTTTCCATGCTGTGGTGGTCCCCAGGAAGCCAATCACTCAGCCAACTCCAGCGTGACTGCCAAGGCACATGGGCCAAAGGACTCCACCCCCTTTAATGAAATACAAACTTCTATGACGGGCTTCTAGCTTTCAAAGGTACTTAAAGTAATTATAATCTGGCTTTAATACAGAGGCCATTTGTTTCATATGTATAAATCAATCCAGTTCCATTTTGATGTACTCAGTTCATATAACAGCTTTGTTGAGGTTTACTTTGCATACCCATAAAACTGAAGTACAAAGAAGTGAAGCAACTTGCCTAAGATCTCAGCGCTGGCAGGAGGGTAAGCCAGGATGTGAAACCCAGCAGCCTACATCCCTTTCTCATAACAACTAGATGGAAGTACCTGAGGCTCAGGGAGCTATGGAACTTGCCCAACACAGCTATTCAGTCACAGGGATTAAATTGAAACATGAGTTGTCTATTACCAAATCTTCACTTTTTTACTAATTACAATGCTCTCACTCCAAATTGTGGGGAGCTTTGAATACCAGAGCTTCCCAATTACTTTAAAAACGTTTCTTTCATGCCCATCATTCACTCAACAAACAGTCATGGAGTGCATACACTGGGCCAGAGCTAGCGAGCCACAGAGAACTAAGGCATGTTTTTTATCCTGGGGGAAACACAATCTTGTGTGGAAACAGACACAAAAGCAAGGAATTCTGATGGTAGGAACCTGTAAAAAGCATTTTGTTTGGAGAACAGGAAGGACTAGATTCTACCCAAGAAAGCAGAGACTTGAAGATGCAGCCCAGGAGACGTGCCAATGGGAAAAAACTCTTTAATTCTTTTCTGGGTGCACTGTGTGGCATTTTAGGTCTTAGTTCCCTGACAAGGGATGGAACCCATGCCCCTTGAAGCAGAAGCTAGGAGTCCTAACCACTGGACCGCCAGAGAAGTCCTGAAGACTTAATTTTTCATGATAAGGTGCAGATGAGCGTAGAATCAGAGACGCATTTTGAGACAAGTTGATGGACGATGGAAATTGATGGAGAGGAGATAAATTGTTAGGTCATCAGGGATAAGATGGAGATACTAGGATCCTAAATGAGCACCCTGAGCACAGAGAAGGGAAGATGGGGGAGATAGTGGAGACTCTGTACACAGTGAACACAGTTAGTTATGAAGTCCATCTGCGTGCTCGACACAGGGCAGGAGGATACAGAGGGAAAGGGCCTGAAGACGCAAGGTGGATTCTCTAATTACTCCTTGATCTACCGGGGAATTCTGTTGACCCAGTGAAAAGGAAGAGAATCCTAAAGTTCTTGGGCATAAAACCTCCCTTTTCTCACACATGCAGTTCCTTCCTTTGGAGGTCTTTTGGGGTACGAAAGCTGTCCTTTGGCAATGCTAATGATTTTGGGAGAGTGCCTGACATCTGGAAAGAAATGGATGAAGGGTTAAGATGAATTTTCCTCCATTTTTAATTTAGCTAAAGACTCTGCTGACAGTTTGTGAGTGAAAATCTGAATTTTGAGTAGCACTTATTATTATAAGGGTATCATCCTCATTTCCTTATTTGCACTAAGTTACCAAGACCCCATTCTTCTATTTGCCATTTTCCCATTTCCTGGTAGCCTCCTGGTAACACAGGAGGGTTGAGTTCTGCAGTTTCCGAGGGTATACAGTCTACTCTGAACATGGGAGGCTCTACACCAGGACCTACTGGAAGGGTCTCCAGTTTCATAATGCAAGCTGCAAGTTGGCATTCCTTTCCAAGAAGAATCCTTGGCAGCTAAACTGAAGAGCGCTCCCCAGAAGAAGGCATAAAAAGGACAAGCCTGATGGGGGGAAAAAAAAAAAAGAAAAGAACTTACAATGCAAATTCCAGAGGCCATCATGGATGTAGCTCTTGCTAATATAAAGGCTAAGAGCAATTAGGGCTTCCCTGGTAACCTACAGTTCAGGCATTTGCCTACAATGCAGGAGACCCTGGTTCGATTCCTGGGTCAGGATGATCCCCTGGAGAAGGGATAGACTACCCACTCCAGTATTCTTGGGCTTTCCTGGTGGCTCAGACAGTAAAGAATCTGCCTGCGATGCAGAAGACCTGTGTTTGATCCCTGGGTTGGGAAGACCCCTTGAGGAGGTCATGGCAACCCACTCCAGTATTCTTGCCTGAAGAATCCCCAAGGACAGAGGAGCCTGGTGGGCTACAATCCGTGGGGTCAAAAGGAGTCGGACATGTCTGAGCGACAAGTACTGCACAAAAGCAATCAGAAAGGCTCAACTATAACAACCTAACAAGGCTGCCGAGGAAGCAAAAGAGGGCTAAGAAAGCATCTAAAAATATAGCCTTGGCTTCTGCTAAGCCTCCCTCAAAGGCAGCATCTAAATAAAATATTGTGAAGCCCATGAAGGTTTCTGCTCCCTGAGCTGACAGAAAATGCCAAATTGTCAGATCAGATTATTAAAATTAAGTTTAATCAATTATTTATTTTTAGATCAATTCTAAAATAAACATCTGACTCTAAAAAAGGGATTCTGTGCTTAAAATAAGTTATACATATTCACATCTTTCCCTTTCCTCTACAAATTTGTTCAGTCTTCCAGGAGTTAGCCATCAGCTGAATCTTCCCTGTTCCCAAATATTCAGACATGATTGCCTTGAAACTCACTCCGTGCCCTGTGGGAATTCAAAGTCCACCCTGAGATGACTTTATTCTTGGGAGGCTTCCTGTGTATTCTGATCTGAACTCTTGTTTTTCCTTAGTTCACAGGTTGATGACTCACCTGGGAAAATTCTAGGTGCCACCCCTTCTTCCTTGTTGAAACTTTCACTCCAAGCATGTGATATGGGACTCCCTGAAGACTGAAGGGGACTTAGGGAGGGTTTACAAAGCTGAAGGCAGGCTCTTCTAATCTCCAGTCATCCAGCCTTATCATTAACTGCGACTTTGCTCAGTCTCTGCACAGATGCCCAATCACACCACCTTCCTCCTTTCTTCCCCGCACCTCTTGAAATTCTTCTTTCTGCTTTCTGAGAAGGTATGCAGGTCCCAGGTTCCAGGCTCACTGGCTATTTGAGAGCTCAGTGGCACAGTAGGGGGTCTCTGTTTGCAGAATCCAGCCTTGGTAAGGGGAATTTTGTGATTATAAATAGCAGATCTCTTCTTCCTTTCACTCCCATTACTCTCTGCCTCTATTGTTGCATGATACCTTCACTTTAGGAAACTTTAGTCTCTGGGGAATAACACCTAATAAAGTTATATACTAAGTGCTAAAAGGACATCAGGAAAGGAAAGATTTGCAAAGGGATTTGTAGGGATGAAGGCAAAGCCTTATGAGTAGTCCATCCATCCACCCACCCACACATACATCCATCTATCCACCTATCCATCCATCCTCCCATCTGTCCATCAGTTTACCCATCTAACAATGACTAAGTGCCAGCTAAGTGCCAGACACTGCTTAGCCATTGGATATATAGTCATGGATGAGATAGTAAGGGCTGTGCCCTATCAGAGTTTGGTATGATATGAATCATTTTGATTCATGTTTTGCAGGAAGAATAGGTGTTCACTGCATAGGGAGTCAAGACTTTTCCAGCAGAGAAGACAGGATGCACAAAGGCAAGAAATAAAATGAAATAGAGCGAAATCACTAGGAAATTTAATATGGCTGGCTCAGGATGTGCAGTGGGAAGGCAAAGACGAAAGCAGGGCCAGGAAGGCACATAGTTGGGAGTTTGGATGTTATTCTGTGGCAAAGGGAAGGTCTAATCAATTGTATAATGTCTCTGCCTTTCTCTCTCCCACTGCTGGGCTCTCTCCTCGTCTCTATTCCAGTCAGCATGTGTTCTTGTCATTCCCAACCAAATGAGTCCATAGTGATGGGAGCATTAATTTATTTGAGCAGACATGTGTCAACATCATTTGGAGAAAAGGCACCAGACCCATTACATACACTCAAATAATGTAATTAGGACTAGTTTGAAAGCAGCAAACCTCAAGCTTTCCTAATTCAGTCCTGACTGCTTCAGCCCACTCTGCCTCTCAGCCTGTCTTTTGAGCTAATTTCTACTTCTCCATCTCTCCACTCCTAAGCCCTTCCTGCCGCCTCCCCCGCCACACCACTTATCTCAGACTCTCTCCTGTTGTCTTGCCATGACAAATCACAATATTTACTGGATTTCCATGGTAAAATATTAGTTCAGTTGTGTCCGACTCTTTGGACCCCATGGTCTGTAGCCCGCTAGGCTCCTCTGTCCATGGAATTCTCCAGGCAAGAATACTGGAGTGGGTAGTCACTCCCTTCTTCAGGGGATCTTTCTGACCTAGGGATAGAACCTGGGTCTCCCACATTGCAGGCAGATTCTTTACCATCTGAGCCACCAGGAAAGCCCATGGTGAACAAGAGATAAATTTTTAGATGTTAGCTCCCTTAGTGTGGGAGAACACATTGTAATAAAAACATGGTCACCTGATGAGAAGAACTGACTCATTGGAAAAGATCCTGATGCTGGGAAAGACTGAAGGCAAAAGGAGAATGATGAGATGATTAGATAGTATCACCGACTCAATGGACATGAATCTGAGCAAAGTCCGGGAGACAATGAAGGAGGGGGGAGCCTGGCCGGCTGTAGTCCACGGGGTCTCAAAGAGTCACACGTGACTTAGTGACTGGACAACAACAAACCTTAATCTCTTCACATCTTAGTTGGATTCATAAAATTCTAAAGGCAGCATTTGGATGGGATCTTAGAAACCGTCTAGTGAAATCCAGCTCTTCATTTTGGAAAAAAACAGGCTCAAGGAAACATCTCAAGTTAACCGGGCTCTGGAGCTGAAACCAACAGAGGCTTATTCTGGTACCTCCCATTGATAGGGGATATGCATGAGTGTGTGTGTGTGTGTGTGTGTGTGTGTGTGTGTGGTGGAGAGGAGTGTGTGGGTATGTGGTAGGACTGGTCCACCCAGTCCAAGCAGAAAAGGTAAGATGCAATCCCATCGGTCATACAGCCATGCTTTATGGATGTTAGAACATTCTTTGGGTTCTGCAGGGGTTAATACAGCACAGAACCCAGGCATCCAGCCCCACTCCCAGCATCAGGCAATTCTTAGTCCTTCCCAAGAGTTATGCTGGTGACAGACAGTCTCACTCCTCTTATTTATGCCTCTGCTATTCCTGCTACTTCTGCTGCTTTAGGTTAATACCTTGGGGGAAAAGACCCAAAAAACTCATTGGTCTTTTAGTAGCTCATGCTGACTCTTGGCTTCTCCTGATTGTACTTTCTGCTTGCTAGGTCTCTGCAGATCATCAGCTTATACCCATCGCTAAGTCTCTCTCTCAGTCCAGCCTTTAAAGTGGAGATGGAGTATAACTGAGCAGGAACCCCCTGGGCCTTTGCAGGACAGGCTTTCCCCACATCCTCTGCTTCAGCTCCTCTCTGAAGTACCTGATGCAAATTTCCTGAGTTGTTTGGCAGATGTGATCCCCTAACCTCCCTAAGTGGAAGATGTTAACTACTTGAGGGCCATGAGCACATGGCTCCAGGCCTCCTGGAGCCAAAAGACTGATAAAGTTAACTCTCGTAACATCACTCTACCCACCATCAGCCAATCAGAGAACAGTGCACGAGCTGATCGCAGACCCTGTGACAACCCCCTCCTGGCTTTTACAAGTGTCTTCCGGTAGCCCGTGGGGAACTCAGTGTGTTTTAGGGCATGAGCTACCTGTCTCCCACACAGGGCCCTGCAATAAACCTTTCTCTGCTCCAGACTCTGACATCTCAAGTTTGTTTGGCCTCACTGTGCGTTGGACGCGTGATCTTGCCTTAACAGGAGTTCCCTGATGGCCTAGTGGTTGGGATTCCTGGTTTTCACTCCCACCGGCCAGGTGTTCAGTCTCTGGTCAGAAACTGAGATCTTGTAAGTCATATGGTAAGGTCAAAAAAAAAAAAAAAAGCCTCCAAGACTTTTGGTTCTGGAATTGATCGTCTCCTTTAGTTCCATAGTTATTCTTCATGGACGATATTCTTGGGTCAGACCTTCTCAAAGATAGTCACCTGACTATCAGCTGTCACCTGGGGATCAGCTGTCCTGGGATCCATCCTCTGTCCCCAGGGTGGCAGTAATTTGCTTCCATTAGACAGGCCTGTTGGTGGCAGTATTGAACTTCCTCCATGTACCCTCTCCCATTAACTATTAGTGCCCCACGTAGGGCTTAAATCCACGTGTTTAGGCATCTAACTCCACGCCCTCCTCTTCATGTCAGACTCCCCTGGCTTCTCCCTGGTCCTGTGTGTTTCTTCCTCACCAGCCACGTTAGCATCTCCTGCCCCACGGGGCATTCACTCTCCCATAGAGCAGGGCCTGGGCTCAGATCCTGGAGTTATTGAAAAAGACTCGATAAACTAATTATAACTGAGAACAGCTTTGTCTACATCCTGGGTGTTTATATTTTAATGATGCCTTAAGCCGGGCAAATTACTCTCTAATGTGGCATTTCAGACTGTGCTAGAAGGAAAGATTTGAAAGGGAGCAAATTTCTCAGGGCTACTCCAATTACCATATACACAGTAATTTATTCTTCATGCCAATAAATATAGCTTCCAGTCCCTTCTACATATATTATATCCCTGGTCACCACCTTAATTTCACTGATGAAGATTTAGAAGTTAATTCTGGACATGGCCCAGATTAAGGATGTCAAGACAGGCAAAAATCAACACATTTTATGCTCTAAAAGCATGCTTTTTTTTTTTTTTTTTTTAATGCTCTATAAGAGGCTTAGAAGATACAAGGTGAAGGATAGGAAAGTCCCTATGTAAGGGAAAATTTTCTAATTTAAGAAATCTCTAATTTTTCATTACTCATTGCACTCTCCTGCAAGGCAGAGGTAAGTTGTCATTTATAGACCTGAAGTTAATTCTCAGGTATCCCTGGAGAGTTAATTCTCAGGTACCCCTGGAGAGTTATTGAAACCAAGAGCAGGAACCTGTGGGGCTCCCAGGTACAAATTCTTTCCGTGTCTCCTGTTTCTTGTTTGTAGGAAATAGACTTCATTCAGACTCCTGACCTTCCCTGAGTTCCAAAGAATAGATTCGAACAGTTGCTGATCAAGGAAGAGGGGGGATGCAGAAACAAGGGAGGAATGGTCAAGAAATAATAGTGCAGCCTTGGGGCAGGGTCCTGGTTCTGGCTCAAGGAATATACGAAACAATATTTTTGTGTTTCTCTGCAGAGCCAACCCCCCGAGCCCCCGACCCCAGGTGGAGGATGGGATGACAAATTCAGGCTTGAGTAGATTCCTGGAGCACCGCCCTGTTACCTCATCAACAACTAACCAGGAGGAAGTCACACACCCTGCAGCCCTCACCCCAAATATTGCCTATTAAAAAGTTTCCCCCTGAACCACTGGGGAGTCTGGGGTTTTTGAGCATGAGCCACTCGGTCTCCTTGTTTCGCTCTGCACTAAACCTTCCTCTGCTCCAAACTCTGACTTTTTGCTTTACTTGGCTTCTCTGCATGTCAGGCACATGAACTTTGTTCAGTAACATTTTTTTTTTTAACTAACAAATATTATTAGAATGCCTATTAGGGACTGGGTGATATTTCCAAAAATATTGACTTTTGTAAATATTAAAAAATTTTTTTTTAATATTTTAATTTTTATATTCATTTTACACTTGTTGTTCTTGAACCCAAGTCCATGTGCCTGATGCACAGTGAGACCAAACACCAACAGCAGAGTTCGGGCAGAGACAGGTTTATTGCAGCGCCAAGCAGGAGAACAAGTGGATTGTATTCAAAAGACCTGAACTTCTCAGTGGTTTATAGGGCTTTTGTGGAGGAAAGCTACCAGGGGGATGACTTCCTTCTGTCTGGTGGTTACCCAGAACTCAATCTTCTACCTTCTGGTTCCAACTAGGGTTTTAGCAGGTCATTACCTTCCCCCACCTGGGTGGGGGCCTTAGTTCCTGCAAATCGACTCAAAGATTCCTATCAGATTGTTAAGGATTTCCCTTGAGGAGGGAGGAGGACTCTCTTTTATTGCTACACTACTGTTTCTTAGGGACTTTTCCTTTGTTTCTGCATTCCCTCACTTTTGTAGTTAGCAATTGCTTAAATCTGCTGTTTGGAACTCAGGGAAGGCCTAGGAGAGTAAAGCCTTTTTCTACAAACATGTTTCGATGCTATTCTCTCAAATCATCCCACCCTCGCCTTCTCCCACAGAATCCAAATGTCTGTTCTTTATATCTGTGTCTCTTTTGCTGTCTTGCATATAGGGTCATTGTTACTATCTTTCTAAATTCCATATATATGTGTTAATATACCGTATTGGTGTTTTTCTTTCTGATTTACTTCACTGTGTATAATAGGCTCCAGTTTCATCCACCTCATTAGAACTGATTCAAATGCATTCTTTTTAATGGCTAATATTCCATTGTGTGTATGTACCACAGCTTTCTTATCCATTCATCTGCCGATGGACAGCTAGGGTGGGATGATTTGAGAGAACAGCATTGAAACAGGTATATTATCATATGTGAAATAGATCACCAGTCCAAGTTCGATGCATGAAACAGGGCACTCAAAGCCGGTGCACTGGGACCACCCTGAGGGATGGGATGGGGAGGGAGGTGGGAGGGGGGTTCAGGATGGGGGACACATGCATACCCATGGCTGATTCATGTCAATGTTTGGCAAAAACCACTACAATATTGTAATCAGCCTCCAATTAAAATAAATAATTTAAAAAAAAAGAAATGGGGGATATGGAAATGCTTTCATACCCCAGAGGGCCCCACAGGATCCTGCTCGATTTCAATGCTTCAAATAAAAATGAGAATGTGTGTATCAATATATTGATGTGTGTATCAATATACTGTGTCAATACAATATATATATTGATATTCTTAATATTTATATTAATTTTAATTAATTTATAGTATTTCCCTCTTGGTAGATATTTAGGCTGTTTTCAAATTTTCACTATTGCAATGATGTTATAAGTCTCTTAGGGTTTTCCAGGTGGCTCAGTGGCAAAGAATCTGCCTTCAGTGCAGGAGACACAAGTTTGATCTTGGTTGGGAAGATCCCTTGGAGAAGAAAATGGAAACCCACTCAAATATTCTTGCCTGGAAAATCCTATGGACAGAGGAGCCTGGCAGGCTACAGCCCATGTGGTCACAAAAGAGTCAGACATGACTTAGCCACTAAACAACAACAAATAAGTCTCCTAAATAAATCCTTTTTTGCACTGATGACTATTTCATAGGATAGATTTCCAGACTGGGAAATAATGAAATAGCGTGATGATGTTTAAGGCAAAAAAAAAAAAATTATCTTTGAGGTTGAGTTGTAAAGAAGCTGCAGTGTCAGATTTGGGAACAAGGCCTTCCAAGTCCTCCCCTTCCCAAGTCCAGAGAAACATCTTTGAGTGAACACTCAGTTCCCTCCAGCAAGGGGAAGGAGCCTGCTTTGAGGTGTGGCTTGCTTTTTGTCCTCCATTTCTCTGTTGGAGAAATGCACAGCCAGAGTTGGTGTAACTTCCTGGGACAGGCCTTCCCCACGTCCTCTGCTTTAGCTCCTCTCTGAAGTACCTGATATGAAGATCACATTGATAGTACCTGATGCACATTTCCTGAGTTATCTTGCAGATGTGAACCCCCTCTCCCCCAACCAAATGACAGATGTAACTACTTGACGAGGAGCACACAGCCCCAGGCCTCTTGGAGCCTAAGGACTGATAATGTTAAGCTCAGTGATACCACCCCGCCACTTCACCACCATCCAATCAGAGAACTGTACACGAGCTGATCACACACCCTGCGATCCCCACTCCCTCACCTGCCTTTTAAAAATGTTTGGCTGAAACCCCTTGAGGAGCTGGAGGCTTTTTAGCACGTGAGCCACTCGTCCTCCTCCTGTAGCCCTTGAATAAACCTTTCTCTGCTTCAAATTCTAAAGTTTTTTTGGCCTCACTGTGCATTGGGCGCTCGAACTTGCGTTAATGTTTGGAGGGCAAGTCAGTCCTTTAATATCATTGACGACGTCTCACTCTCAGCTTAAACCGTCCTCTCCTTTCAATGGTCTTCACTGAGAATAACATCCAGAGGATTATGGAAGCCCCCAGCATCCACATGGTGTGGCCCTGACCATCCAACGGCCGTCTTTGGCATTCTCCCCTTCCTTCAGTGCTTGGAAGGGGTTAAGTTCTTTAAAGGCTTTACTCTCTGTCTGAAATACTCTTCTTCACAATCTTCATGAAATCTTGCTGCTTTTTCTTCCTTTGGACTCAGGTTCTCTGAAGAACCTCTTCAGAGAGTTCTTGCCCATATCACTTAGGATGTTGCTACTTTGTAGAACTTACCAAAACTTGCAATTATTTTATTTTTTTCTCTGTTGTTTTTTTCCCATTTATGATGGGAGAGTCAGTTCTCTGGAATATCCAGAGCCTCACACAGTGGCTGGCACATAACAGACACTGGATAACTATTTATTGTTGAATTTCTGTAGAGTTTGGCCAGTTATGACAAGAGGACAAAGCGTAAGATGAGATGAGGAATCGAAAGCCAGCTTTGGACGGCAGGGACAAGGGTGCCAGGTCCAAGGTTGAGTTCACCTGCATTACCCGCTGAGTTAGCTGAATAAATAAAAGATGGCCACGTCCTCATCCCTGGAACCCGCGACCATCTCACAGTGAAATCCTGAGGCTTGCTTGAGCAAGCAGCTAACCAAGCTACCACCCCCAAGGTTGGGATAGCTGTGATCTGGTTTCACAGGCTAGAACACCATTTATGAAACGCCCAGCTCTGCAGAAATCTCAGCCACTGTAATCATAGTACCCACTGAGACCCCAGTTAAACCAAGACCAGATACTGAAGCCAAAGCTAGGTGTAAACCCAACAGAACCTCAAGATATGCTTTGTTTGTGGGAGTTGAGTATTAGAAAATGGCCTTGGGAATTTCCTGGTGGTCCAGGGGTTAAGAATCCCCCTGCCAATGCAGGGGACATGGGTTTGATCCCTCGTCTGGGAACTAAGATCCCACATGCCTTCGGGCAACTAAGCCTGTGTGCCGCAACTACTGACCCCGTGTAATAGAGCCTGTGCTCTGCAACAAGAGAAGCCACCACAATGAAAAGGCCTAGCACCGCACCTGGAGAGGAGCTCTTGCTTGCTGCAACTAGAAAAAGCCCACGGGCAGCAAGGGAGACACAGTGGAGTAAAAAAAAAAGACTGCCCTAGTATCACTGAAGCAATGTGGACTGTGATATCAACTTTACTTTGAATCTGGATTGGCCACTTCCTAACTAGTTAGGTAAGCCTGAGCAGTCCTTTAACCTAGCTAAGATTTTATTTTGTTGTCTATGTCAGTCATAACAGACCATGCAGGATAGTTGTGAAGTTTAGAAATTCCATTTATGGCGTGCCCGGGACATAGTAGGTTTGAAAATGGTGATTATTATTATTATTATTACCGGAGTGTCTTCCAGGGACCCATAGCCAGAGTCATGGATCAGGGACTAAGACGCTATCTTAACTTGGTATGGGATGTCTGTTCCCCCACCAAATATCCCTCAAAGGGGAGCAGATTTAAGAAAGGGATATACTAAGGGATCAGATCCATTTCCCCACCAGCTCCTCTACTTCCAATCTCAAACCATGTTTAGTACCATTTGGCAAAACCATGAAATAAGAAAACAGTGCATTGCTACCTGGTAGAAAGTTTGTGAAACTTCTGTGCAAAAAGTTAACTTTCAATCCTATGTTCTTCATCTCTCAAATAAGGGTAATAATAGTATCTGCCATGGAGAGTTATTATAGATAGGAAATTAAATAATACGTGTAAAACACTTATCAAGGAACCTGGTAGATGACAAGAGTCAGTACTGTTGCTGAGGTCCTGTCAGCAGAGATGGTGATCCTAAGGGTGCTAAGGGCGAGGATGGTGAGGACCATGATAATGATGATGATGATGCCATGAATGTGGCTTCCTGATTAAATTCAGGGGACACCCTGGGAGCTGACAGTCCTTACAGCCTTTTCTTTGGAGGGAAGAGGCGGTTTAAAGGAACACGAATTTATTCTCATCATTGTGCAATCAGAACTTTGAAATCAGTCTCACTGAGCTAAAGTCAAGCTTCAGCAGGGTTGGTTCCTCCTGGAGGCTCTAGGGAAGAATCCATTTCCCTGTGTCTTTCAACATCTAGAAGTCACCTCCCGTTGTGGCTCAGCTGGTAAAGAATCCTCCTGCAAGGCATGAGACCTGTGTTCAATCCCCAGGTTGGGAAGATCCCCTGGAGAAGGGAAAGGCTACCCACTCCAGTATTCTGGCCTGGAGAATTCCAAGGACTGTATAGTCCAAAAGTCGGACATAACTGAGTCACTTTCACTTTCAGAAGTCACCTACTACCCTGAGCGAATAGCCTTCATCCATCTTCAAAGTATATCACTCTTACCTCTGCTTCTGTCATCACAACTCCTCAATCCTTTGACCTTCTTACCTCCCTCTTATAAACAGCCTTGTGATCACATTTATGACCCACCAGACAACCCCAAGTAATCTCCCCATCTCAAGATCTTTAACTTCACCACATCTGTAGAGCCTCTTTTGCCTTACGAGGTAAACTTCCCAGGTTCTGGGAATTATGATGTGGATATT
The DNA here is from genome assembly GCF_963930625.1 of Muntiacus reevesi. NCBI lineage: Eukaryota > Metazoa > Chordata > Mammalia > Artiodactyla > Cervidae > Muntiacus > Muntiacus reevesi. The sequence continues at coordinate 22,081,870 of NC_089268.1, read as the reverse complement.
TGGGGAGGAATTCCTATCACAGCCACGGATGACAATCTGTCCCCTCATCCCCACTTTCTGAGCGTACATTTTGGGACCCATCTCTGAGGCCCTCCTTGTAGGTAACCTCCATCCCCTCCCATCTCCCTTTCTCTGTAAGCTTCAACTCAAATACCCAACAGTTCTAAGTTTCAATTTGAGTACCCAACCCTCCACCAACTATGAGTCTGCCTCCAAACAGCTTGGTCAGTCTGGAGAAAAGCATCACTGTGGCACTGGGTCCCACTTTACATTTTAAGTCCCAGATCTGAGACAGGTCCTAAGTATTACAGCAGAGAACCCAATACAGGCCAGGCCATAGACAGGCAAGGAAGAGGAAGAATGTTTCATTTTAAGACAGCTGTCCAAGAAAAAGGATAGCAAAGGTTAAATGAGGATAAGACAATCTCCTTTGCATTAAAAAATGAATTGTGAGGAACATTTACTCTGGCTGGGAAGAGTTTTTATGCGAAGCCCTCTGGGTAGGTGATGGAATTCTTAGGCAGAGGGAAAAGGTCAATTCAGAAAAGGGGACTCTTTCCAAGTCTGCTAAGAAGCTAGAGGAAAATGCTTGGTAAGCACAGGGCTTAATTCTTATGAGGGAGACAGAGTACGATAAGATAAACACATGAAGATGAAACACAATGCCAGGTAGAGAAAAATGCTGATCAAAATAAAACAGGGGAGAGTGCAGAAAACAACATGGATTGCTATTTTAGAAAGAAGAGTTGGAGTAATGACCTGTATGGGGAAAGAAGCTAAAATAAAAAAGACTGAATATACGTCTATGTATAACTAACTCACCTTACTATACGGCAGAAACTAATACAACATAGTGAATCAACCACATTCCAATAAAAGTTATTAAAAAAAAGAAAGGAGTTGGAGCAACGTCTCGGAGGAGGTGGCAAGTGAGCAGTGAGGAAGGAGGGAAGAGATTGATAGGGGAGAAGGGAAGGAAGTGCAGAAGCCCTGGGACAGGACTTGCAAGGTGAGTTTGAGAACCAGCAGGGGAGTAGGTGTGGCTGGAGGGGAGTAAGGTTGGATGGGACCAGTAGGTGAAGGTGGATGGGTCTCCAGGGGCCACACCACGGAGAGCCTTGGAGGACCCTCATGCCTTTGCTCGGCTGCTCCTCTGGGGGGACGTCCGTCTCTTGTTTTAAAGGGAGAGCCATGCTGCCCTTCAGAAAAACCCTCGTCATGTGTCATCTCTACTGAGAAGCCCGCCTGTATCCCCTGAAGGTGTAACTGATCGCGACCTCTTACACTCTTCCAAGGCCCTGAGAGTCTTCACTTTGGGCAAGGCTTCACTTCTCAGGATCCCAGCCTCTGCGTGGGACCAGCTCAGCCTTTCTGTGAGAGACAAAGGGCTCCATCCTTTCCAAAGCCCTGAGATCCGAGTCATCACCCTTTGACAGGTTCTTTCAGAGGATTTGCTTCTCCCTCTTATGTTTGGAAAGAAATGGGGCCTTTTTCTCCAGTGAAAAATGAAAACACTAATTCGAAAAACATATCTATACCCCCGTGTTCATTGCAGCACTATTTACAATAGCCGAGGCATGGAAGCAACCTAAGTGTCCATCAATGGATGGATATGGATGAAGAAACTGTAGTATGAGTGTAAAAAAGAAGGAAAACTTGTCACTTACAGCAGCATGGAAGGAACTTGAGGGCATTATGCTAAGTGAAAAAAGTCAGACAGAAAAAGACAAATATCATACGACTCTCTCACAAGTGAAAGTGTTAGTCGGTCAGTCATGTCCAACTCTTTGCAACCCCATGGACTGCAAAGCATCAGGCTTCTCTGTTCATGGAATTCTCCAGGCAAGAATACTAGAGTGGGTAGCCATTCCCTTCTCCAGGGGATCTTCCTGACCCAGGGATCGAACCCAGGTCTCCCATATTGCAGGCAGATTCTTCACTAATCTAAGCCACCAAGGAAGCCCCCAAAACAAAAAACAAAATTCCCAAAGGTCAAGGTAATAGATACAGAGAACAGATTGGTGGTGGCCAGAGGTGGAGGGTGGGGATGGGAGAAATGGGTGAAGGGGATCAAAAGGTTAAAAAAATTTTTTTTTAAACTTTCAATAGTTTGGCTATCTAATGCCTGCGGGCAGTGTATGTAGTGAACTGAGAGAGCTGTCTTCAGTGAGGGTTATAGGTAAGAGGAGGATAGATCTCAAGTTCTTTTCTGGTCTCAGGTTCTTTAACTGAACAAAGCTGCATTTTTCAAATTAGATCTGAGTTTCTGCCACCAACAGGTGTCATTGCTAAGCAACTGGGTAGGATTCTAGCTTTATCACTTGTCCATATGAGCTTGGACCAGTCACTTGCCTCTTTGAAAATCTGTCTCTTCATCTGTAATATATGATTAAGGATTCTTGCCTCATAGGATTATTATAGTATGATTTTGTAAAAATGTCTGGCATCGAGTAATCATGCAAAGTAAGAGTTTATGTATGACCTGAAATTTCACGTTATACCTTTTTCTGAGTTTGACAGAAATAACACTCCACCTTCCATCCCTGGCTTTCCCATCCCTAAATCCTGTGCTCTATCTACCTTGCAAATTCCTCTGTGTTCAGTGCATCTGACAGGAGAATTTCAAAAAGAAGCAATAAGGAATTCTCGTGCAGTCCAGTGGTTAGGACTCTGTGCTTTCATTGCCAGGGACTTGGGTTCAGTCCTTGGTTGGGGAACTAAGATCCCACAAGCCATGCTGCATGGCCGAAAAAAAAAAGGGGGGGCGACAGAAATTAAAGTGAAGTTATTTAAAAATATTTTTTAAATTGCTTGTAAACAGATATACTTATTAGGAAAACAAGAATTTAATGCCTTAAAATGAAACTCATTTTTACAATTACTTCTAAGAGAAAAATTGCATAAATTACCAGTGAAGTAATTTACAATCCTTACTTTTAAAAGTAGTAACTGTTTCTATAATAAAGACAGAGTCTAACTGATTTGGGAATAGACATGAAAGAAGGATAGATTTTTAAACAACACTGTTCATAAGTCAATTCTAGAACAGACTACATTAAGATGCAATTATCCATTGTATTCACCATTATGAATTTTTAATTTAATATTAGTTTCAGTGCTGTGAAGAGAGATGGCTGAAAATCTCACAAAGTGACAACCACTTTGTTGATTACTCTTAAGGCTTTTGAATATTTAAGATATTTCCATAAAATGATTATTTTCCAAGCAAAATTAATGCTGCTTTAAAACTGACTTTGGATACAAGCAAGTTAGTCCAACTGAGCCTAAGACAAGGTGTGTGCAGAATGTCCCTTAAATGTTAAAAGTGGTTTTAAGCCTTTCATTATTTCAACAATGTATATGTTATAAACAACAAAAAAATCATTTGAAAGTGTTACTATTTCAAGTTTTTTACCTTTATGCACTTTGGTGAATTTTGAATGACTAATGTTTTAATTTTTGTTTGTTTGTTTTTGCCAAATAGTTGCTAACTTCAATGAGAGGGACAAAAATTAAAACTAAATGTGAATTTTTCAAAACTTTAAAAAATGTAGCAACTGTATGAAAAAGTTAAAAAAAATGAAGCTTTCAATTAGTTTTTAAAGTTTTTAACATTTATACTTCTGAAAGTATTAACATTTAAAATTCCAAGAAGAACTTTAAGACACACTCTGTCAAATACTATATATAGTAAGTGCTGTAAAGAATAAAAGTGAAAAAAGATCAAATCAGAAGGGAAAATTCTCTCTCGGGGGGAAAAAAAAAAATCCCTTTTTCCTTAGATCAATTGATGCAGGTAGGGCACGAAGGACGAATCATGCAAAAAACCCCCATGGGCTCTTGAAGGGGTGAGGCAGGCTGTGTAGGGACGGTGAATTGGGTGGTACCATGGCTATATTGACTAAATTTCCATCAGTTAAATGATTCTGGGTCCAGTTTTCTCTTTCTAAAAAAGTTTGCTTCTCTGTCCATTTTTCAGATGCTTCTTTTTTTTTCAAGGTCTCCACTTTCATTTTTTATATTTTTAAAAATGCTTTTGTTTCATTGTGGTAAAAGTCACATAATATAAAGTACACTATTTTAACCATATTCAACTGTACAGTTCAGTGACACTGAGTATGTTCACCTTATTGTGCAACACTCACCATCATCCTTTTCCCGATTTTTTTACCTTCCTAAACTGAAACTCTGTCCCCATTAAACATTAACCCCTTCCCATCCTCTCCCCCACAACCCCAACCCCTGGCATCTACCAGTGTACTTTCTGACTCTGTGAATTTGACTATTCTAGGTTCCCTGTATAATATGGCTGGTGAGGGCCTATTATATAGATGTGTGGGGGGTACAATCTGTTCATAGGACATACATTAAGTTAACCTTAAAATTCATTCCAACATACATTAGGTGCAGACAAACACTGTCAGAGGCTTTTAATACTGCTCTTATCACTTATAAAAGCTGAGAGAATGGCTCAGGAGAGGTGTTGGAGTAATTATTTATCCAAAGGATCTTCTTCAACCAACAGTCAGTTACTGTGAGGCCATCTCCCGTGCATTGGCTCAGGTGAGCTATGCAGCTGGACGGAGACCAGAAATCAAACCTCCTGACTGTTCCACTTCTCTTGACACTACATTGCATCATGTCAGAGTAAGCAATTTTTCTTCTCTTTTCTTTTTTTTTAATCATATAATAAACAGAGTAAGCAGATCTTCTATCCATCTTAACTCCCAATTCTAATGGCTCTTGGAATAAATTTCAAATTTTCCAACCTACTGTTTCTTCTCTAATTACCATAGGTTATAATAGACAAGCCTCTCAAAAAAAAAGGAACTTGGAGAAGGAATATTGAGTACATAGTAAGGGATAAGCCTTGTGCTGGTAATTTTACATATTTTATCTTACTTATTCCTCCTAACAGTACTAGGAGATATTTCTTACTATGTTAAAAATGAATAAACTCAAAAAGTTGAAGGTACTTGCCCAAACTTAATGAATAAGCAGTAATGGAGATTTGATCCCATATTTGTTAACTTCCCAAATCTATTGTCTTTTGGTTAAACTATTAAGTGAGGCCTACTTTCTCATCAACCAGTCCATCCTAAAGGAGATCAGTCCTGGGTGTTCATTGGAAGGACTGATGATGAAGCTGAAACTCCAGTACTTTGGCCACCTCATGTGAAGAGCTGACTCATTGGAAAAGACCCTGATGCTGGAAGGGATTGGGGGCAAGAGTTGGCATCACCGACTTGATGGGCATGGGTTTGGGTAGACTCTGGAGTTGGTGATGGACAGGGAGGCCTGGCGTGCTTCGATTCATGTGGTCACAAAGAATCGGACATGACTGAGCGACTGAACTGAACTTTCTCATCAACTCACCTGTGAAGTGAGAAATTATTTGGGGCCCTGTGTGGAAAATCATATAGCAAAATGGGGACATTACAGGTGAGAACTCCTATCGCACATGAATGATGGACGATTCCAGGTCAATGCCACCTTTCACAGTGCTCCAGGTGAAAGAGAAGCTAATTTAATTACCTCACTGTCCCCAAGATTGAAACAAAGGTATTATACCTTCAAAGGATTGGCTACTTTATCTTATCAAATCATCCCTCTCTTACTGTCCAAGAGAGAAGGAAGCTTTCAGAACCATGCCTACTTTGCAATTCTATTCCCGTTTGATGTTACACAAGAATACCTTCTTTGTAGAACGTCTCTGTGGAGGCTTGATCAAATCATGCCCATGTGCTTAATATTGCAATATGCTGCCGAATGGCTGATATTCCTTCTTAAGCCAAAGAAGAGCAAGTTCTTTTTTAAATTTATTTAAAAAAAATTCATTGGCTGTGTCATATGGCATGTGGGATCTTAGTTCCCTGACCAGGGATTGAATCAACCCCTCTCCTTGCATTGGAAGTGCAGAATTTTAACCACTGGACCGTCAGGGGAGTCCCCAAGAACAAGTTCTTAAGTGAGCTAGTTTAAGGAAACAAAGCTGAGGACAAAACACTTAAACCCAAGTCTAGGACATGGCATTTTAACAAAACACAAATTAAACCTTCTATTATTTGTATAACAGAGCTCAGGATGTTTGATTTAAGGCTTGGAAAAGGAAAAGGTACATCAGGCGTGTTAATTGTTCCATGGTTTGTCAAACTTTTCAATTATGTTTCACTCGACAAACATTTATTGAGCCAGGTCAATATCTTGAATCTTGACTACGGAGATAGAAGATGATTAAGACATAGACTTTGGCCCACAGAGCTCAAAATTTGGCCAGCAATACAGACAGGAAAACTAACTAGTGTCATGTCATATATGCTATAACAGAGACATGTAGAATTAAAATCTTGAGGAAGGAACAAGTGTCTTTCCATATAAGGGTACAGTAGGTGAAAGATGTTCGGAAAGAATTTTAGATGAGGTACCACTTGAGGTTGGTCTCAAAGGGTAGATTCATGGGAAATCAATAAGCAGAGGTGAATTGAAAAGAAAACAAAACCTAGCAAAGACTCGGAAGTATAACAAAGACAAGGTAGGTAAGAAACACAATGATCTAGTGGAATTAGCATGAAGAATCTAGGGTTTGTAGGGACTGGCAGGCAGTGGGATTGAAACTGGACGTAGGAAGTAAAGACTCCAAGTGCCTTATCTGTATATGTTTACTCAACTTGCAGCCATGGGGAGGATTGAACTATAAACCAAGATCAGAATGAATGGTTTTATTAGGCCTTTGCACATCAAATTGAGAGTAATGAGGAATATTTGTTGGGTTTTTGGTGAGAGAAGAACATAATCAGATTTAGGTGCTAAAATGTTCATTATCCTTAGGATGTTAAGAAGAGTTTCTTTTGCAGGACTGAGAGGTCCAGGCAAAACATGAGACAAAAATCATGAAGTCTGTGTAATCGTCTGGGCAGGAGTAGAAGGGGTATAGAGGAGGAGCTGCTGCCGCTGCCTCTGCTAAGTTGCTTCAGTCGTGTCCGACTCTGTGCGACCCCATAGACGGCAGCCCACCAGGCTCCCCCGTCCCTGGGATTCTCCAGGCAAAAACACTGGAGTGGGAGCAAGGAGGAAAAAAATGTCAGAGACATAATTAAACTACAATTAATTTGGAGAGAAATAGCAGGTCTTCATGACCTTGAATGAGACGGATGATGGACAATTAAGGTCTAGCCAGGGAGAATACTTCCCAGAAGACATGAATGGCCATTCTGCTTGGCCAAACATTCGGTCATACGTAGGTTCACTGGAGACTGGGAAAAGTAGTCTTATATTCTGGGTAGTTGCTCTGAGGCACGTGGAAGTTTCCCGGACCAGGGATCAAATCTTCATCTTCTGCACTGGCAGGTGGATTCTTAACCACTAGACCACCAGGGAAGTCCCCCAACTTCTTTTAAACAAGACTTTTTTTTTTTCCTTGTCAGGCAGCTTACGGGACCTCAGTTCCCTTATCAGGTATCGAACCCAAGCCCATGCATAAACAGTGCTGAGTCCTAACCATTGGACCACCAGGGAATTCCATAACAAGACTTATGATGGCACTGCCCAGTCATTTTGAAGTTTTGGAGAAATAATTGAAGCTGTTATCTATGGAGATACAATGCATCTCCCTCCTTCTGGAACTAGATTGAGAAATTCAAGCGCAAACATCATCCTCTCTCCCAAATTCCATATTTAGTAGTAATGTTTCCTAGAACTTTGATTTTCACCAGATGGTACACATTACGCTCTAATATTTATGGACAATCATTTTCTTTACTGGCAGATGTTTGAAAGAACGGATTGAAATTAATCCTCAGATTAATTTTTAGCATCTTTCAAGTGTGCATAGTCCAAAGGCCAAAGCACAAGATTTTAATAAGAAAACAAATAGTTGGCGCCTTTCCCTTGTAAGAGTCTCATGCTCTACCGACTGAGCTAGCCGGGCGGCTGCGCCTTTCCCTTGTAGGTTACCTTCAGAGGTAGCGTATTGAGTCTTGAAGCAGATAATTGAGAAAGTGTATTATCTTTAAGTAGAAGGGGTCAAGGAAAGTAGGAGAAGTCCAGCATCATAGAGTTCACAAATGAGTGGTGTGAACCAGATGGCCAAAGAGATAATTTCAGTATAGTGTGCCCTGTGCTGGCAGAGACTCAGTGATAAAGAATCTGCTTGTAAATGCAGAAGATGCAGGAGACATGGGTTCGATCCCTAGGTGGGGAAGATCCCGTGGAGCAGGACATGGCAACCCACTCCAGTATTCGTGCCTGGAAAATTCCAAGGACAGGGGAGCCTGGCCGGCTACAATCCACAGGGTTGAGAAGAGTCAGACATGACTGAGCAACTGAGCACACACATGCTGTCAGAACCTAGAAGATGGACGCTGCACCAGAAATGATGGTGCTGCCAGAAGACTCTTCCTCCCCCAGGGGTGAGACAGCGAAAGGGATGCAGGTTCTCACTCACATTCAGAAATTCAGGAGATGCCAACTATGCACAGGAATGCTCTGGCTGCTCTTACATCGGAGGCAGTGTGTTACCTCCCTTTCTACCCACCAACGTCCCACAAAGGCATTTGGAACGCAACTCAAAAATGTTTAATATGTTTTCGGAGGGAGAGTGTTTCTTATCTCTGTGATAAACTGATTCAGAGCTCTGGATCTTTTATTTAGGAAAATGCACCTGCCCACATATTTCAGGGTTTCCAAGGCCTCTGGAAGACCATCTATGGATCCAACTTCTGTGGACTCCAGGTTTGGAATTCTTTAGTCTGTATTTCCTTAATTGCATTCACTAACACAGAGGATTTCAAATTTTGTTCCAAAATCTCCCCAAATCACCTGGAGAAGTGAAAAACAAAACAAAACAAAAAACAACCCAACGCCCAGACCACATTCTATTCCGATTCAAGCAGAATCTCTAGGGTGGGAGCAGGCATCGAAGTTTGTTTTAAGCATTCCAGGTGATTCTAAAGCGCAGCTCAGTTTGGGAACCAACTCGCTGGTCTCTTTATGGCACACCGTTGATCTAAATGCTTTTTGCTTTTTTTCTGGTCTTACTCGTCGAGCCAGAAACGATAGAAAGGCGTCTGTCACAGAAAATAACTTACTGAGAATCATCTTAGTAAAAAGAGGGAAATTTGGGTTAAGGGTGTGCATACCTTCGCAACGTTTTTCCCTGGGTCAGAAAGCAGCTGCAAGTTCTGCAGCGAACGGCAGGGGGCATCCTGCACCTCCTTGCTTGTTCTGGACCGCCTTCTCGGTTCTGCTCGCACAAAGAGCCCGGCCTCCTTCGCGATGACATCACAAAGGGCCGATTCCCCGCCCCTTCGGCGCCACCACGTGTTTCCCCGCGCTCGGCGGCCACCCGACTCAGTCCCTCGCCGGCCGGTCAGGGCAGCGGAGGAGGGTGGTTGGCAGCGGCCGGAGGCTTCGCTATGGGAAGTTGTTCCTTCGTTCTCTCGCGCCCAGCCCTCCTCCCTGGTTCTCCGCAGCCGCTGTCGGAGGAGAGCGCGGGGAGGTGCGGGTTGCAGCAGCGGCTGCTTCTCCCCGCCCGGACAGCCGCGCAGCTGGGCAGGTGCTAAGCGCCCCCGGAGCCTCGCTTGCCGCCTCCCTCCTGTGTCCGGCCGGCCGGCTGCCGCAGTGCACATGGGGTGTTGGAGGTAGATGGGCTCCCGGCTCGGGAGGCGGCGGTGGATGCGGCGCTGGGCAGAAGCAGCCGCCGATTCAAGCTGCCGGGGGGCCTCGCGCCCCGGGCGCCCTGCGAGCCCCGGGCTCAGCCATGGGGACCTTCACGAGCAGCAGCACCGCCCCGGCCTCCTGCAGCCGCATCGCCGGAGCCACGATGATCGCGGGCTCCCTTCTCCTGGTGAGCGCTCCGGGTGGGGTAGACGGGAGCCGGGGGCGGCGGCCGCGCGGGAGCCGAGGACACCGGGCTCTGAGAGCGGGGCGGGTCCCGGGGCCGGGGCTTCGGGGGTGCTGGGTGCGGGGCGGGGGAGGTTGCGAGCGAGGGCAGGCAACAGACCCGAGGGCTTGGATCGGGTGGTTCTAGGGGAGCCGCAGAGCTCAGCCCGACTCCGGAATGAAGGCGAATTGTTTTCCTTGCAGTCTGGCTGCGCCGGGAGAGGCGCTGGAGATGGCCACTCAGCTTCCTGCGCATTTCAGGGTTTCTTCACCTCCTCCGCCCTTCCGAGGCCCGCATCCCCTCGGCGCACCCCCATGGCCACCAGCCGCTACCCCCTCCGCGGGGTGCGGGGCCGGGGGGCCGAGGCTGGCGGCGGCGCCGCTTTGTTGCAGCTGCAGTGTCATGTCGGGATGCTGCTGCAGTGGGAGAGCGCGGGACCCGGGCGCGCCGGCCCCGAGAACGCCGGGTACCTCGGCGCCTCGCCTTCGGAGCGGGCGCCTGGCCCCCTTCCCCCTTCTCTCCGCCTTGGCTGGGTGGGTCCCGGTTTCGGCACGCCCAAAAAGGAACCCTGAGGCCCACTCTCAGGCGCCCCCAAAGCCCCGGCTCCCAGCCAGGCGGCCAGCGCGCTGAATCTTGAGTGGGGGACGGGGAGAGCCCACCATAAAGGAAGCTGATTTTCCCCCCCGTTTTTCCCCTTCCCTCGCTTACCTGTGGCCGGCAGGTAAGCATGGAGGGTGGAGCTGCTTCCTTCTGCACCCGGTCTGCATTCAGCTCCAGGGCGTGCCCTGTATGTAGCTAGTTCTCTCCATCTCTTATCTGGCCAAAGCCTGAAAGCACCTTCGACCCAAAACTTGTCCCCAACTTCCCCACATCCCTTCCCCGCCTTTCCAAATGTTGGCGGGGGGATGGGATGAGTTAGGTGGAAGAAGAAAATTGATTTGAGATCAAACTTATAAGCCACCATAAGCATCCGTGCTTATCTTTCTGTGTCCGCCGGGAGGATGGAGATTCTTAGCTAAAAACCGAACAAAAACAAAAAAACGAGAGCCTGTTTTCATGGCAAGGCCGTGTCAGGGAGAGGCAGGCTTGCTGTCTCCTTCCCGAAAAGGGCTTAATGCCCGGCCAACCAAGATCTCTTAGATCCCAGGGCACTGCAGTTGCTATGGCCTGGGAATTCATCCTACAGACACTCTGGTTCCCTGTGCGAGGGTGTGTTTTAAAGGGGAAGAGAGACTCTAAAGAAAAGTTTGGTGCTGTTCGGATTTATAATGAGGCAGGTCCTAGGCTCCCTTCAAAGACCTTTTTCTGCCCATTCTATAGCAGTGGCAAAGTTAAGATTTGTGTCCTTGACACAAGGGTGGTGGATGGTGGGCAGTAGGCTGGGAGGGCCCTTGAAAGCAGTGAGCATGGATTGGACAGTCGGTGTGAAGAGAAACCCATCCAAGTCCTGGGAAACATCGAGCCTAATATCAGTGGAGGTAGGTCCATCCTCAAGCTGCCTCCTTGTCAGTCTTAGATCTACTGCTGTACACCTATGCTCCTCTTGGAGTCCACTCCTGGATTAAGTCTTAAGTCAGTGCAATGTTTCATTGACTTTACATTTCTGCATGAGATGCGTAAAGTAAGGTCGTGGTGTAATCAACGCATAGGTTGCTTTAACCTCCAGAGAAAGAGCCCAGCTTCTTTTCTGAAATCTTTAAATCTGGTTGACCTAAAAAATTGTGCACTGGATTTGCAACTGAAGACTTGAGAAAGTCAGTTTGCCTTTTTTAAAGTAATTTATAGTGCAGCTTAGATGCAATCTTGAGATATTAACTAAAATGAGAGTCCTTATTCTCTTGCTAATTAAGACAGAAAAGTTCCACTGCAGTTCATGGAGTGGCCTGGGATTAACCCCTTTGTCCTGAAGGGAAACTGAGAGAGTGGACAGGGGTCACCAGGGTGGGGAAGCAATATCTTTTATTTTCCCCGCGCTACAAGCTACAGTCCTTAGCTCAGGCATGGATAGCATATGAAATGATGATCTCATGGTTAAGACTCCATGCTTGGGCACAGGTTCCATCCCTGGTCACAGAACTAAAATCCCAAATGCTGTATAATGTGGCCAGAAAAAAAAAATGATGATGATTTCATGACATTGTTTTAAGGACTCTTTATCCCATTGGGATTCTTGGCCTTGTGAAAAATGACAGACCTAAGGTACTGCGGCTCAGGTCCACATGGCAGCAGGCTCGGCACCCCGGGGCCAGTGGGGGGGGGGGTAGTGCCTTCATCCTGGTTTTCTGTTACTCCTCCTCTTTCAAATATTTCCTCTTTTAGGGTGAAAATACTTGTTACTGTCATCATTTTTGAGTCTTTCTCGTGATGACAGGCTAACTGAAAGAGAACTTATTGTAAGCTTTAAAAAGTCTTTTATGTAATATATTTACAGCATATAGCATGATTATCGTATGTGTCAGGTGCTTTATAGATAGTACCTATCTTAGTCCCAACGTCTCTGCGAAGCTGGTGGGATGAGCTGTGTTTTCCAGTTGAGAAAATGGAGAATGGAAAAACTCACTGGCCGTCCTGGGCCACCCAGCTCCCAAGTGTTGAGGGTACTGGCGCTGGGACCCAGGATCGCTTGGCTCCCTCTCACGACTCCCTGCCTCCCTGCTGTGCCACTCTGCAGGTTTCTCAACTCCAAATTGCCAGATGAGGCAATGTAACAAGAAAGAAGACTCACTGGGGGAGAGTTGAGGCTGGTGGTTTGGTTTGTTGCAGGACACTGATGAGAATTGCATGAATGCCTTTGGAGGAAAGCGTTCTTGCTGCTTGCGCTTCTGTTTCTGATGCGTTGAGATGTCTGCTTGATATTGGAAAGTAAACCACACACTGAAAGGCAAAATGTTGCGTGTTTCAGGCCAGAAATCTGGAGAGCAGATGAATGAGACCTTGAGGTTTGTGCCAGTGTTAAGAAATGCCCTAGAATGGGCTCACAACAAGAGATGTCTCTTGCCCTCAAGGAGCTTGCTTTGACTGGACAGATAGAATGTTGGCAGTGGGGCAGACAGAAGAAAAAGGAGATGTAATTGAGAAGGGAATGAGGTCTGAAATTTTAGAAACCACTAATCTGCATATATTATGAATTCCAGATAGAAGGACAGTTACTGTAAGAGCTTTCAGCTGAGTGCTTGCCTAGAAAGTCCCATATGGGGGTGTTTGTCACTGTTGTTGAGACTGAATGTCTTGGTGCTGTCTCCTGACCTTTCCTTATTAAAGTTAATCATCTAGCATCCTGGCATTTGACTTTGGCTATTTGACTAGATTGGTGTAGAGTAGCTGGTTGGAGCTGAAGTCCTGAATAGCTTCTAGACTAAGTGACAAGTTCAAGGAGAACTTTGAATTAGAGCTACTGTTATATCCAAAAGGTTTTCCCCTTTATATGCACCTGAACTTCACAGTCCTAGAGGGTGAAAGCTGCAAGGGAAAACTTGGAGGGGAAAAACAGCCTAGATGGGTGAAGCGAATTATTTTTTCATGTTAACAAACCTACATTGAGCGCTTACTCTGAGAGGCACTGTTCTTCTTAGTGGGAACCCAGGGATGAATTAGAACTTGAATCTTACCCTACAGGTACAAAGTATATGGTGTATAAACGGACATGGCTATCAATAGTACTGGTTGAGTTTCACACTTTCAGAAAGAACCCACATATGAATGTACTATACTTAAAGTAATACACAAAATGTGATGGATGTTAGCATCTTTACTTGAGGGACTTCTGTGGAGGTCCAGAGGTTGAGGTTTCACCTTCCAATGCAGGGAGTGAGGGTTTGATCCCTGGTTGGAGAGCTAAGATCCCATATGCCTCACCACCAAAAAACCAAAACACAAAAACAGAAGCAATATTGTAACAAATTCACTAAATACTTAAAAAATGGTCCATATAGAAAAACAAAACCTTTAAAAAAAAAACACTTGAAGAAATTGTGGCTTTTGGTCTGAAAGTCAAAAGAAAAAAATTTTGTAGTCTCAGAATAACTTCTGTTAGTCTTGGTAGAGAAAATGACTCATGATCTCACGAGTCAGGTATGCTCACCTCTCCTGGAAGGCAGGGTTTCCCACACACCATGTGAATCTCCGATCCCTGTTGTCAAACTGTATAGGATGGGATTGAGCTTTTTCATCAGAATTCTCAGCTGTTTCTAAAGGCACATGGCTGAATCTGCCACAAGCCCAGTACAAAACAAATAAACAAACCTACAGTGTAAAGAAGACACACAGGCACATCAAATCAGCAAGAAAACATTTCCTTGTCGTGGACTGCATACTACCCAAAGTTGAGAAAATACCAGGAGGAAGCCGGCCTAGATCTACCAACTTGCTAAACTGCATATTTTAGGGTGGCTAAATTTGGACACGGTCTGTCCAGCTGGAGGTGGTCAGCACAGTTAATACTGTATTTTCCAGCACCATTTGCAGCAGGCCCCTTTCTCCAAGTGGATGGAGTGAATGGGCGTGGGTTCAAGCTGACTTCAGCAGGTGCTCTGCATCCCGTCTACTTGTAGATCAGAATGGGGAGACATCACTTTTCAGCCTAACTCTTGACTGTGAGGGTGAGAGGTGAAGTCTGTTTAGAGACTCTGGGGACACATTGCAAATCGGTTTTGTGCTCATCTGGCCCTTTGCAAAGCATGTAAACTATAATCGGCTTAAGGGAACTTTATTAATTGTGTGTGTGTGCGTGCAGTGGGAAATAGTCAGAGGCATCATCAGATTATTCCAGGGCCAGAGTGAATTGAGTGACTTTTTGTCAATTGAAGTGCCTCTTTTTCCAGGAAGCGCTGACTCTGCTGGCCCTCTTCCCCCAAGCAGGCCTGGCAAAGCCTTGGTGATGCCAGGTCACTTGGCAACTTCCTGGAAAATTCAGGTGCTTCTCTTCAGTGACAGAAGTCTCTCATTGCCTTTGGGCTTGTGCCTGCTGACCATTTGGAATGGATTCGGTCTGGAGCATTAGGCGCAGATAATGTCTGTTGGACAGAATGAAAACTGAAGCTGCAAGAGGCGTTATCTTGGTCCTCAAGTTGGATCCCCCTTTAGCATTAGTAGGACACTGGGCATTGTAGTTGGAGTAGCAGCTGCTGAGCTGCGATTCTTTGGGAAAGGGGCGAGATGGTGAATAAATACTGGCCATGCCCCAGTGTTTATATTTGTCAAATACCAGAAAGTAAACAGGCATCCTAAATTGGCTTGTGTGCTGCCACCTGGCTTCCATACCACCTTCCATGTCCAGCCTGCGTCCAGGAGAGGAGAGGAGCTGGGCAGAGCTTGTAAGTAGAAAGGGAACTGGCTGATGTCAGCAAGTATCTGCTCGCTCACGGGGGCTGTAGAAACACGGGGCTCACGGATGTTTAGGCTGTTGCTTCAGAGCAGTGGTGATCTCACTCTTCTTTCTCTTCTTTATGGCCACACCAATGAGTAGATATGTTGGATCTTAGTTCCCCGACCAGGGATTGAACTTGTGGCCCCTGCATTAGAAGCATGGAGGCATGACCACTGGACCACCAGGGAAGCCCCGTGATCTCACTCTCCTTGAGAGATGCTGAAGACTGCCAGGAACAGTCCTTTCTCCTGGATTCTGGAAAAAATCCCACATGTCAGCACCCTGGCCGTGAAGATGACAGGTGCTTGCGTGGTGGGAAAGTTGTGCTCAAAGTGTCTTTAGGGTATGGCGCTTGGAGCCATTTGCAAATCTGTTTTGGGAAAAGGAGCCTGAGTTGAATGGATTTAACAGGGAGGAGAGGAGTGAGATGGGTTCTGGAATCAAATGAGCATCAGTGGCTCTAAGAGGGCTTTGGTCCTGATAGAGGGGAGGAATATTAAGATGAATCATTGATTTGATTATTATCAAGCTTCTATCTATTGAGCACATACTATTGACATTGTGTTGAATAGCTTCTACAGATGATCTCAATAGAACCTTCAAGTCCATGAGGCAGTAGCATTTGCCCCATTTTACAGAAAATGAGGCTTAGGAGAAGCTATGGTCAAGAAATCGGCAACTGCCAGAGCAAGGATTCAGATCTAAGTCAGCCTGACTGCATACACACTGCTCTTTATGTCAGGGTGTGGGTCGGGCACAAGCAACCTTAATTTACTGGAATTTTGTTTCCCGTTAAAGGAATACTTTTACCTAAGAGTCGAACATTCTCTTTCCACTGGGTGAGCTGTTCTGCCCCATGGTGGCATGTGGAAGTTTAGCCAAAAGGGCTGATTATAACGTAAGAGCAACCTGTGTGTGCGGATTGAAAGGGAAGGGCGTGGAGCCACTGGCAAGCATTTTCCTCTGGTGTGACTCTGAATGGCAGTGGTTCCACAGTTAAGGTGGAAAGATGCTCTTGCAAATTGAAATGTTATAAATAGGGAATAGATGCTGCGCTTTCCTGCTCCTGGGGTCATTTTGAAAAATATTTGCCTAGTGAGTAACAGTATGACATGAATTCTGCGTAGCAAGCTAGTTTCAACTCATCCTGAGAACTCGAGGACCTCCCAGGGTTTCCTTTGCTGCCGGCCTGATTATTTGTATAGGATCAGTCCACAGGCTTGCATCATCTGTTACTGGTATTTTCTTTGTTAACTTTTCACTTCAGGTCTCTTAGAAAGTGGTTGAGCTCTGTGATTTGCACAGTCTCATCTCATGTGAGATGTTTGTATGCGTTTTATCACGCATAGAGCTCTCTCCTAAGGGAGCTTTTCAACATGTCTTTTCATAGATTGTAGATGCTGAGTAGACTAAAGAAAAGCAGAAGGTGAGAAGAAATTTTATCATTGCTCCTGGGAAAGAGGTTGGCATTCTGATTTCCCAAAGAACCCTTTTGAGAAGGATTGTTATTTTCTGATTATTATCAGATATCATCTTAGGTATGGCCGGGTCAGCATATCCAGGATTAAAAGAGGCAAGAGGATGAGGAGAAAAAAACTCAAGGCAGATGGTGATAGGTTCCCAGAATAATCTAACTGGTTGTTAGTCATTCCTTGCTCTTTACTTCTGGAAGTCCATGGCTCCTCTCTCTTCTTTGGTTGAAATCTTCTGTACCTGGCCCAGGAGAAAGACCCGATTAGATGAGGTTTAGGTATGCTTCTGCATACAGCATGCTCAGGGTCAATGTTATTGGCCTTTTCAGCTTCTTACAGATGACAGACAATATACTGTTCATCTTTGTGTTTTCTTTTCAGTTTCTTACAGATGACGGACAACACACTGTTCATCTTTGTGTTTCTAGCCCAATGCCCTGACACAGTGTTTAAGCAATAAATGATTGTTGAATGAATTCCCAAAGGATTTTGCTCTAAACATTCATTCATTCTGGACAAGATAGAGTGTAGTGGGAGCTTGATCTGAGTCTCAGTACTTTGAGCTATATCTCAAGGGCGTTTGACTTACTAACAAAGAACATTTTATTTTTTACTTTTTACTTTTTTTTTTTTTTTGGTCTCATCTGGGGTCAAACCCATGCCCCCTGCAGTGGAAACATGGAGTCTTAACTGCTGGACCACCAGGGAAGTCCCATGATTTCCTGGTTCTTGAGTTGAGTCTCTGATGGTCTGATTGCTTTGAAGTGATGGGTGGGGAAGGAGCAGATAAGATTGGGTCACCCAAAGTTTGGATGTGAATTTGAGGGGCTGTGATTCATGGTCCGTGCAACCTTCCTGCCTGCCAGTTTTTATGCCAGCCTCTTCTCTGGTTGGCAGTGTGTTGAGTCATCCTACTGTCGTTGGACACTTGGTTGTTGTTCTCATTGTTTTCCTGCTGCAAACAAGCAGCACTGAGAGAGTTGTCTCTGTACAAACCGGTTGCTCTTTTTTCTCTTGGGTTGTTCCCAAAAGTGAGGTACTTTTGATGTGTATTCCCAAAAGTGGAATTGCTGGGTCACAGGAAATGAATGAACTGTTTTATGGCTCTTGCTGCATGATGCCAGATTGTCTTTAGAAAGACTGATTCATTAAGATTGTCACCAGCAACCTATAAATGTACCTACTACCCCACAAGCTGGCCAACATTGAAGTTTTATCATTTTAATTTACTTATGCTGCTTTAATAGAGATATGTAAAGGTCCTTGGTTGTGCAAATTTACATTTCAATAGTTGCAAGGGATATTATCAATTTATCCATGGGAAACTCAGTAGTAAATAATCTGCTTGCAATGCAAGAGACGTGGGTTTGATTCCTGGGTTGGGAAGATCCTCTGGAGAAGGAAATGGCAACCCACACCAGTATTCTTGCCTGGGAAATCCCATGGACAGAAGAGCCTGGCGGGCTGCAGTCCATGGGGTCACAAAAGAGTCGGACACTACTTAGCGAGTAAACAAGTTATCCTTATAATTATTCTGTCTCCACTGTTGAGAGCAATTTTTGTTAAACTGCTTTGTGTTAATTTTTTACATTTTTGATTATAAGCTTTTATTAGCTGTATATGGCATAGTTTTTTCCCAGGCTACTTTTAATGTTTTTATATTTTATAATGCAAATATTTTGGTTAGTTTCTTCTTTTCTTTTTTTTTTCCTTCCTTTTTTTCTTAGTGACACCACAAGGCTTTTGGGATTTTAGTTCCCTGACCAAGGATCAAACCTGTGCCCATGGGCGGTGGGAGCCCAGAATCTTAACCACTCGACCACCAAGAAAGTTCCACTTTGAATTTTATATTTGATCATATTAATGTTGGATTTGTTGCATTTCTGGACTTTAGCGTCATGATGGTGGTGAGAACTACATCAGTGTGATGTGCAGGATGTTTGTACTCCTGGTGTGAGTAAAGGATTTCATGGTCACATAAGTTTGGGAAGTCTTGGGCTCAACTAAGTCACCATTTTCTGCAGCCCTCCTGGGTTGGGCTGGGCCTCTTGGAACCTTCATGAGGTTGCCATGAATTGTGCTTCTTCAAGAGAAGACTCCAGTGAGGAGCATTTCCTAAACTTCTAGGCCAGGGGTTAGTAAACTTTATCTGTAAAGAGCTAGATAGCATTTCTGACCATGTTGACCCTACCATCTCTGTGGACACCACTCAGATCTGCCTCTGTGCTTTGAAAGCAGACCTAGGCAATGCCCAGAAGAGTGGGTGTGGCTGGGTTCCAAGTCAGTTTGATTTGTGGACACTGAAATTTGAATTTCAAATCATTTTCATGTATCATAAAATTTTATGCTGCTTTTGATTTATTTTTTTTTTAACCCAACTATTGAAAATGGGAAAACTAACCTTAAGCCTGCGGGTTATAAAAAAGCAGGGAGCTGGCTGGGATTTATTCACCCATGTTTTAGACCCTAGAATCATCAACATCTTGTGGGACAAGATCAGGAAAATTCCCTCTGGAAAATGTTTCCTTAACTTTCCCTCCATCCGTCTACAGTGTACCAACAAATAACGAATCCTTTCTCCTCCTGTGTTTGCTCATCTGCTCGGTACTGTATTTTCTAAATCTGTCTGGAAATGCCAGTTGGTTCTTGGTTCTCTTTTACCTCCTTGCCATGCAGTCTGTATTTTTGGTTTTGTGGCGGGCTCCAAGCCTAGTAGGGTATGTTTTACGATTATAGTTTTTTAAAAATCTGGAGTCTTTGACACATTTATCAGGAATTGGTTATTGGTGTATTGTTGTTGTTGTTTTAAATAAAAGGAGGCTACACCTTTACTTAACTACTGTTGTAAAAAAACAAGGATTATTGTTATTTTTATTGAATGAAAGATTCTTTAAATTCTGTAGTGCTTTGCAAATTTCAGAAGTTTCATACATATGATTTCTTTTCTGAAATTATTTTTCATTTTTGACTGTGCTGGCTCTTCCTTGTGGCACTCAGACTTTCTCTAGTTGCACTGCCTGGATTTCTCTTGTGGCATGCAGGCCTAGTTGCTCTACGCATGTAGGATCTTTAGTTCCCTGACCAGTGATCGAACTCGAGTCCCCTGTGTTGAAAGGCAGATTCTTAACCACTGGGCCACCCAGCCCAGGAAGTCCCTCCTATATATGATTTCGTATAATTCCAAAATAACCCTTTTTCCCCTCTTCACCATATCATTTCTCCCCTTTTCCTCTTTACACTGGTAACCACTAGTTTCTTCTCTATTGGATATTTGTGTTTTAATTAGAGTGTTTTGAAAAGTTGTCTAATCTAATCCCAAGGGACTGAAGCTAAGCTAGAGTACAATGATAAATAGAAGGAATGATGATGAAAATAACATTCATGAAGAATTACCTTGTGTCATGACTGCTTCACCTGCTCTTATCTGTAGTAACAATTGTGAAAACAATCCTAGGGTTGTGATCTTATGTATTATTTTTATTGTATTATTATAAAAATTATTTTTAGTTTATTATTTAATTTTATTATTGTTATTATCTCCATTATACTAATGAAGAAATGGAGACACAGGTTAGACTGCTCTCCCCCTCCCCCGCACCCCCATCAGAATCTGGTAGAGCCAGGCTTGCTCAGATGCTTCAGGCTAAATTAGGTTTTGTTTATACAGGCTAGAGTTGCTGCCATGGCTGGTGGTGGCAGTTTTGCCAGGTTTAGTGAGGGCTCTGTAAATTCTTCACCTTCACCACTGTCTTATACATAACTTGGCTTCTCCATGTAAGTGGGGTCTTAGCCTATACAACTAACTGTTGTGATGGGTGATGAGTGGATTTCCCTGGTGATTCAGATGGCAAAGAATCTGCCTGCAATGCAGGAGACCCAAGTTTGATCCCTGGGTCGGGAAGATGCCCTGGAGAAGGAAATGGCAACCCACTCCAGCATTCCTGCTGGGAGAATTTCATGGACAGAGGAGCCTGGCGGGCTACAGTCCATGGGTCACAAAGAGTCAGACACGACTGAGCGACTAACGTGACACAGCAATATTATGATGGGTGGAGGGCGATGTGTTTCTATGTTCCAGGTCCCTGAAGGCTGAGTACACACACTCTCCTGCATTATAGGTTCCAGGGGAGACAGCATCTGGGTTGGTTCTGTCTGGCTTTTTTTTTTCCCTTTCCCCTCCCTCTCCTCTGAGCTTGCCTCCCTCCAGTCCTGTCGTCAACACATTCTAGCCTCAGCTTTCTCTGGATTCGCCAGCTTGAACGGCAGTCCCTGCTTTTGCCTTAGCAACAGAAGGCTTTTTAAATCAAAGAGGATAGTAGACGGTGCCAGAGTCGGCCAAATTTATATAACGTAACTGGTAACAGGTCTCTCTCTGCTTTACAGAAGGTTTTTGCTTGGCACCTTTCTCTTGGTACATTCTTTTTCTCCCTTCAAATGTCTAGAATTCCCAGCAGTCAGTGCCTTATGATTACAAATTTAATGTGCTGCGGAAAATAAAATGGTCAGAACTTCTGGGAGTATCTCTACTCTGCCTGGCTTTTTGCCACATAAGTATCTGTTCGTATGTTTTATTTTTCTAAAGGTGTTTTTGATGTGGATCATTTTTAAAGTCTTTATTGAATTTGTTACAATATTGCTTCTGTTTTACCTTTGGGTTTTTGACCTAGAGGCATGTGGGATCTTGGCTCCCTGACCAGAGATCAAACCTGTGACCCCTGCATTGGAAGGTGATGTCTTAGCCACTGGACCACCAGGGAAGACCCTGTTAGTATGTTTTACCCTCACCATGTTTCTATAGTTACCATCTCAGGAATAACTTGTTTCCCTTAGTTATCATGTCCAAGGAAGCTGAGATTCCTTTTGACATATTAGTTTTAGGCAGTATTAACAATTTTTCTATAGTAAGCTCACAAGCAGTCTTCCTGCTGATCCATTATGAATAGACAAAAGTTTATCACTGCCTTGAGTTTGCTCATTTTCTATGAAAAGTGATTGAGATTTGATAGGGAGCAAGAATGGCAAACACATTTACTTAGAAACTGCACAGGCTCTTTCCCTCCTTTGTTAGAAGGATGAGGTCATGGGATAAGAATTGTAAAAGATAAATAAGCATCAGGACCTTCCTGGCAGTCCAGTGGTTAAGACTTCCAGTGCAGGGGGTGTGGGTTTAATCCCTGGTTGAGTAGGTAAGATCTCACATACCTGGTAGCCAAAAAACCAAAACAGAAAACAGAAGTAGTATTGTCACAAATTCATTGAAGACTTTAAAAATGGCCCACATCAAAAAAAAAAAAAAAAAAAATCTTAAAAAAAAAAGAAGGAAAACAAACAAATAAAAATAAGCGTCAGCATTCTGATATATATTAGCGCATCTGGTGTTTCTTGGGTCCATCTCTGTGTCCTAGAGTAAGAGTGATATAACAGGACAGGTGTGATGCACGTCATCAAGATGAGTGTGGAGACCTTCCCTCCTTGAAAGGTGCTTTGTGTCCTGGGTTTTGCCTTTTAATCAGTTTGTAAGTATTTGTCGTGCTTCTCTATCCTGTGCAGTGTGGACTGGTACACCGATTTTTGTCCATCTGTCATTATTGTTGTTGAAATAAGCGTCCTCTAAGAAGATGAAAATTTTCGAATAGCTAAAGTTGAGATCAGGATGGGACATAGGTGACTTCTGGAGAATAATCTTGTTATAGTGCTTACCATTCTAATCTGCCAAGTTACTCTAATCTTTTTATGAAATGAGAGCTATTTTAAACTCTTCATTACTTTTCTTGTCATCTTAAGCACCACCCAGAGCATAATTCTTATAAGCCAGTTACAGTTCTGTGAAAACGGAATGATATCCTCAGGGACTTTAGAGGTGAAACTGTAATATTTACCCTTACACGAAGGGTGTCAGCCTGTTTGAGATATGGTGGCTATGTGGTGGAGGCATCTTGGCTTTCTGTCACTTGCTTTTATACCTGCTGTTCATCCCCAGCAACCTCCTCCACTCCCACCCTTTACTTTGCTGCTTCTAATTAATTATGGTCTACAAATCCACTCATTCATTTAGCTAACACCCCCTGGTCAGGTATACCTTGTATTGAATACTGTCCTCAAGGGCTTGGAGAGCATCAGCATATAACATAGATTCTATTCTTATCCTCATGGAGCTTGTGGTCCAGAGGGGAAGACACACTAAACAGATGAATGTATAATTACAGAATGATGGTTGTCATATAGGAAAAAAAGGAATAGGGGATAGATAAACAACAAAGTCTTACTATATAGCATAGGGAACTATATTCAATATCCTGCAAGAAACCATACTAGCAAAGAATATGGAAAATAATGTGTATATATGTATAACTTTGCTGGACAGCAGAAATTAACACAACGTTGTATTGATAAATCAACTATACTTCCATAAAATAAAATTTCAAAGCAACACATTTATTAACCTAAGGAAAGGGCGTAAGGGGCGAATGGGAGACCTGTTTTAAGCAGGGGAGGGGAGAGCAGAGTTGGGATTTTGGAGAAAGTCCTAACTCTGGTAAAGATTTTGCATCCACCCTGAGCCACGTGGGGGGCCACTGAGAGTTTTAAACAAGGTTTGGAAGGATTAGATTTGGCATGTGAGTTGGAATGAATTGCTCAAGAAAGGAAGCCACGTGCTCCATCCTCTGCTAGACTCTCCAAGGAGGTATGAGTGTTGCCGTGAGGGAGCTCCTGGTCCCTGCATTTTTGACGTTTCTTTTGATTGCTCAGCATAGGGATTGGCAGGGTTTTGTTTTTTTTTTTTCCCTTAAAGAGGCAGATAAGTTTGCAACCATATGGTCTCTTGCAGTTATCCATCTCTGCCGTTATGGCATGAAAACAGCCATGGACAATACCTAAGTGAACGCCTGTTGTTGTTGTTTAATTACTAAGTTGTGTCCAACTGTTACGACCCCATGGACAGCCCGCCAGGCTCCTCTGTCCATTAGATTTCCCAGGCAAGAATACTGGAATGGGTTGCCATTTCCTTCTCCAGGGGATCTTCCTGACCCAGGGCTTGAACCCCATGCAGGGATCTCCTGCATGGCAGGTGGATTCTTTACCAAGAGAAGCCCAAATAAATGCCTAGGTTCCCATAAAACTTATTTGTAGGAACAGATGGCAAGCGAGATGTAGTTTGCTGACCCTTGGCTCAGAGGATGCTTTGTTTATCATTTCCATGGTCTTCATCATTGAGGTGGTTGAGCAAGGGAGGAAATGCAATCCACGTGGTTGTCCCTGGCCTCGAGCTGCTTATAATCATTATGGGAAGATAAGTATATACACTTTGGAAGTCATCAACTAACATTACAAAGCAATATGTAATTAGGCACCAACATGATGAACAAAAGAAACAGGAAATGTGATGAGTTTGCTCATTGGCTTGGAACGAGTGTCTAGGAATGGTTGTAAAGGCTTTCTGGAGAACGTGGAACTTTGACAGTCACAGACACCTTGAAGTTGAATACACCTTAAATTGAATACAACCTAGTCCAACCTGCTAATTTTACAAGCATGTAAACCCAGGTGGAGTTAATCTTAAGGCAGAGCCTGGACAAGAACACAAGTCTTCCATTCTCTAAATCTTTGCCCAGGTATTCTTTTTCTTTCAGGTCTGGTCTTCCCACAGTCTGAAAATACCTATCTAGTAAATTCATAGTAGTAAAGAAGAGAAGGCCTGAGAGGTTCCAAGTTATGGGTTATATGGTGGCTTCTTTGGTCCTTGAAGAAAGGGGTTCTTAAAAGACTGAGAATAGCATGGTTGTAGCTGTTATTTGGGATGAGAAGGAAAGAAAAGAGAAGCTCGTGTGGAGTGGGAAGGGAAGGAGATAAATATGGATTATAGAAAGCTGCATGGGTACACTGATGTGTTGACAGGGAAGCAATGTATATGTCCTCGTAGGAAGCATCCCTGAACTCTTTGCCGTGTGCATGTTCAAAGGTATATCCCTGCTGTCAGGGTGCTTGGCTGCGGTAAAGAAGGAAGTAGCCGATGTGCTCTGATGTGGCAAGATTTCAGTGATGCAGTATTAGAAGATGAACAAGTCATAGAATGGTGGGTATGGCCTTTCCCCTTTGTATATGTAAACCAAACCCAAACCCAAGGTAGCCGAATTGGCCAAGTGAAAGCATGCATGTGTGTTTTATGTGTAAATGTTCAGAAAATGGTCTGGAAAGATGCATACCATAATAAAGGGAGTGTTTCTCTGGGGGTAAGTGGCTTTGAGCAGAGACTTAAACATTTCACTCTATTTCATAATTAGTAGGATGGTTACAAGGAATAGTTAGGGAAGGTGGGTTTGACATGTACACACTGCATATTTAAAATAGATAACCATTAAGGACCTACTCTACAGAGAACTCTGCTCAATGTTATGTAACAACCTAAATGGGAAAATAATTTGAAAAAGAGTAGATAACATATATATGTGTCACTGAATCACTTTGCTATACACCTGGAACTAACACAACATTGTTACTCAACTATGCGCCAATATAAAAGAAAAAGTTTAAAAAGATGTTTATTTTTGTTATAAATAATTATTTTAAAAGAGCAATATTAAAATAATAAGGAAACTTCCCTGGTGGTCCAGTGGTTAAGCTTCATGCTCCCAGTTCAAGATTAGGGTTCCCCCTGGTTGGGGAACTAAGATCCCATGGGCCACACAGCACAGCCAAAAGAAAGAAACAATAGAAAGTGCCAGGTTGGGTGAGAGTTGGAGGGAAGGATCTGACAACTGAGCTGGGTTGTCTCCAAAGTGGTTCTGGGAATCACAGGTGATTAGAGCCCAAGGGGGCCCATCTTGTTTCAGGAAGTCCAAAACTTAGTTGGGGATCAGAATCATTGGGAAAGCTTAAAATCAGACCAAAACAGATTCCTGGCCCCATTGCAGATCCACCTGATCTCAGGTGATGGGCTGGGGATGTGGATTTTTAAAAAGCTTCTCAAAGTAATGTTGTTGTTGCAGTTGAGGCTTTGTTTGAAGCTCTGATTTAATTCCCCTGTATCAAGGAGAGACGGAAGAATCTCGATCATAGAAAACCAGCCTCAGGTTTTCTGGCTCCTGTTCTCCTCAGCTTTTTTCATTGACTGTGTCTCTTGATTTAGATGTTTTCTGTAACATCAGCTTTTAGGCATCATCTCAGTTTGTTTTTACATTTTATAGGGAACTTTCTTAAATGGTTTTTTGAACTTTAACTGCCCTCCTTCCCATGGTTTCTTCTTAGGCTCTTAGGTGGCTGCAGGCTCCTTTGATCATGGCCTCAACAAACAGGAGTTGCATCTAAAAAGCATTAATTCTGTTGTTTAAAGTGCATTCAGGATACCAAGGGCCTGCCTCTGATTTACAAAATAAAAACAAAAAACCATTTAGCTTTGTAAAGACAAAACCTTTGGGAAAAAAAAAGTCACATTTTGTCTATTGGTTAATGCCAATTGGGTCACCTGTTGCTATGGAAGTAGCAGCTTGAATATTTGTCATCCTGCCGTCTCAGCTGATTTGTCCAGGTATCAAGAAATGGCCACTCAACATTTGGGTTGTAGCAGGAAGACACTATTGGCAAGTTACTTTCCTCTTGCATTAAGATTTTATCTGCTGTGTAGCCTTTTTAATATGAGTCCCAAAGTGCTTTCACATTCATATTCTCCATTGATTTTATAATCAGTTTGCAGCTTCATTTTACAGATGGAAAAAAAAGAAAGCCGAGGCAAAGGTCAGGCAACAAAACCAAAACTTTCCAGCCAGGAGATCAGGCCTCCTATGGAACTGTAGTCTGTTTTTCTCTCTCTCTCTTATGATATAGCTGCTTAAAGGGTACAGTGCTGGGGATTTCCCTGGTGGTTCAGTGGTTAAGAATCCGCCTTCCAATGCAGGAGACTTGGGTTCAATCCCTGGTTGAGAACTAAGATCCCACATGCCACTGAGCAACTAAGCCCCTATGTGCCACAACTAGAAACCTGAGAGCTGCAACTGAGACCCGGTGCACCCCAAATAAATGAATGAATATTAAAAAAAAAAAATGGCACAGAACTGGTCAGACTTTTAATGGGGATGATGATGGTCGGGTAGGGATTGTCCCATCCTTTCTCCTCCTCTTCCTGTAACATCGTCTTAGCTTTTGTTCCTCCTTTCCCCCCCTTTTTTTTCTTTCAGCTTGGATTCCTCAGTACCACCAAGGCTCAACCAGAGCAGAAGGCACCAAGTCTCGTTGGCAAATACCACCACGTCGACCGCATCACCGGCCAGGTGCTCACCTGTGACAAGTGTCCAGCAGGAACCTACGTGTCCGAGCACTGTACCAACGTAAGCCTGCGTGTCTGCAGCAGCTGCCCCACAGGGACCTTTACCCGACACGAGAATGGCATCGAGAAATGCCACGCGTGTAGTCAGCCCTGCCCCTGGCCGATGATCGAGAAATTGCCTTGCACTGCCTTGACTGACCGCGAATGCTCTTGCCCACCTGGCACGTTCCAGTCGAATGGTAGCTGCGCCCCCCACGCGGTGTGCCCCGTGGGCTGGGGGGTGCGGAAGAAGGGGACCGAGATGGAGGACGTGCGGTGCAAGCAGTGTGCTCGGGGGACCTTCTCCGATGTGCCTTCCAGTGTGATGAGATGCAGAGTGTACACAGACTGTCTGAGTCAGAACATGGTGGTGATCAAGCCGGGGACCAAGGAGGCAGACAACGTCTGCGGCCCGCTCCCGTCCTCCTCCAGCCCCGCCCCGCCCGCCCCTGGCACAACCAGCCTTTCCCGCCCTGAGCACACGGAACCCCACGATGTCCCTTCCTCCACTCTCACTCCCAAAGGTAACTTGACCTCGTGAATTGTGTATGTGAGGAAGGCTTCGAGCCCTGTGGAGCGGTACCAAGAATGGGCTGGGACCCAGGATGCTTTCTCCATCTTATCTATTCCCAAGTCACCCCTTGAAGATGGGGGCGTGCCTTTTGTGGCTACTTAAAGTCTAGCTCCCGTGGACCTATTGGAAACATTGAGACTCAGAAGTGTGAGCTATTAGGGAGGAGTAAAATATCTGAGAACTAGGTGACATCAAGCTAGAAAATTAGAACCAGGAGAAACAAGGTCAGCGTGTAGCCTTAGGGAAATCACTGAACTTCTGCAGGCCCCGGTCACAAACTTGTCAATCATATGACACCATAAATGAGTGATTTGGCTGTTTTAAGGTCCCTTTGGATTGAAAGTTTTCTAACACCCAGTCAGTCCTGGGGAACCACAGACTGAAGGTCAGAAGAAGGGGAGAAAAATACCGCGACATCTGGAAGGGAAAAATGAATGTTGGATCCTAGGGAGCCCTAGAAAAGGAAGGTCAGGTAGGAGTGTCAGGGAACAAGCACATTTGTGTCACGTTGAGGTAACTAGCGTTCACATCTGGAAAAGAGTTTTCTTTTTTTCCCCAAGGGACTTTATGTCCTTCATCAAGTATATCCCAGTTTTCCTCAGAATTCATTTTGAATCTCAGGCAAGAATAACATTTAGCTTTTGTTTTCAAATTCCTTTTGATTGAGTTTAATTTTCATGAGATGATGGCCGAAAGCTTCCAGCGAGCTCTCACGTGTGGTTATTACTTGACCTGATGAGACCCCATAAGAAAGGCCTTCTCACAACCGCTGCTGGAAATGAAGCAGCCTCCTCAGAGAGCTCCTGTGATCTCTCCATGTTTCCTCAGGGGTCAGGTCCTGTCTCTCGGGACTTGAAATCCCTAGCTTTCACTCCTTAATGGAAAATTGCTTGTGGAATCTTCTTTGAAAGCAGTCCACTAAGCTGCCTGCCCAAATCTTGCTTCTCTATTACTAGCACATTCTAAGGAAGCCCTGCTTTATTTTGTTCACCAAGTATCCCACCAAACCTTTCTCTGGTCCAACTTCGATTGGAGTTTGAACTCTTTCCTTTATCTTAGTCATGTTTTCCGTCTTACCATGGCATCATGAAATAGCCAGTTGGTGGGAGAGGAAGAATAAAGAAATTAAAAGACAGCGGCATTCAGTTGGAAGTAGTTTTCTGATAATCAAAACAATTAAGAGTTGACATAGTAGGTGCAGCACAGGAGACGCTTCTGTGAAGCTCAGGCGCTTGGTCCCTGAGGATTCCCTTGCTGTTGGCAGGAGAAAGTGAGTTTATCTGTTAAGCTGAGTTTTAACCTCTCACATAAAGGCATTGTCAAGGTCTTTGTGAAAATGTATAATAGCATTTATTCTAAAGCTCCATAGGTCATCTCTTCTTGGATTATCTGACCTGGTTTGGAGATGACTAGGAAGAGAAGGGAATGTGTAGATACCCCACATATAGAAAAGCTCTTCCCCCCTCCTTACTCTTTTTTTTCTAGGCATCAACTCAACAGAATCCAACTCTTCTGCCTCTGTTAGACCAAAGGTGCCAAGTGGCATCCAGGAAGGGACAGTCCCTGACAACACAAGCTCAGCGAGCGGGGAGGAGGGCATGAACAAGACCCTCCCCAGCGTTCAGGTAGTGAACCACCAGCAAGGCCCCCACCACAGACACATCCTGAAGCTGCTGCCGTCCATGGAGGCCACTGGGGGTGAGAAGTCAAGCACTCCCATCAAAGGCCTCAAGAGGGGCCACCCCAGGCAGAACCCACACAAGCATTTCGACATCAACGAGCATCTCCCGTGGATGATTGTGCTTTTCCTGCTGCTGGTGCTGGTGGTGATAGTGGTGTGCAGCATCCGGAAGAGCTCGAGGACGCTCAAGAAGGGGCCCCGGCAGGATCCCAGTGCTATTGTGGAAAAGGCGGGGCTCAAGAAATCCATGGCCCCCACCCAGAACCGGGAGAAGTGGATCTACTACTGCAATGGCCACGGTGAGCCTGCCAAACTAGTTCCGAAAAGAGATTCCACAGTTTTGGGAATCTCTTTTGATACCAAGTGCTGTTTGATCTGGTTGTGATAGGAGAAATCAGGTGGTTAGCATGCGATGTTGTAATGTTCGGAGAGAATGGCCCATCTAATCCCGGTTCCCCTGGGCATTTAAAGGACAGTATTTCCAAATGAGACGCGACAGTGACCTTCAGGGTTTTTGTTCGACTTTGTCGTTTAACAGGTGAGGGGATCAAGTTCAGAGAGGTTTGGCTGCCTTGACCCAGGGGAGGCAGACTTTGTTTCAGCGAAGGTGGGACTGAATCTGTATCTCCTGATGAGCCTGCTGAGAAAATAGAGGGAGGAAAAAGGCAACTTGTCTGAAGGGAGCTTTTTCGAATTTGAACCTTGCCTATAGGTTCCTATCACTTTACCCACATGTATTTTTCCCCCCTTATTTTTTTTAAGATCTCATTTCTGTCTGGAAGATAGGAAGGGTTTTGGGTTTTAGCCACCCAAAGCTTAGTATATCTTGATCACCGGAGGCTGGCCCCATATCTTTTACCATAGCTTTTACAGTGTGCATGAGTTTGGGCTGGAATATTTCAGTTTTTTCTCTTTGGAGGGCAAAACGTAGCTTGTGAAACTTGTCCTAGTAGCTAAGTGTGATCTGAAGGCTGCAGTTTTCAGACTGTGGCAGTAAAACTTCCATTTCTTTAATATTAAATAAGATTTCAGCCCACGTTTTGACAATCCCATTCAGGACCTTTCTCCTTAAAGATAAAAGTGTAAAGCTTAACTTCCTGTAAAGTGGTTTGACCTTTTGTATTGAGTCTTAAAATTGCTTATACTCTTTGGCCCAGCAGTTCTATTTCTGTGAATTTATCATAAAGATACAAACCAGAAATACTAAAACAAAAAAATTTAAGCCCAAGGATCTTGAACTTTTAATTCAACATCATGTATAATAAAACCAAAAGTAATCAAAGGGTTGGTTTTAGGGAAATGACTAAGTAAATTGTGGCATATCCATATTATGACTTATGAATGTTACATTGAGGTTGAGGATTATGAAGTTTTTATTTTTTTTTTTACCCATGACATGGGAAAATGTTTATACTAGATTAAAGAATAGAAAAAGCCACCATACTACACACTTTATATAATATAATCTTAGCTATCTTAAAACTTGGGAATAAATTCAGAAAGGAAATATGCCAAAGTGACAATGAAGTTTCTTTCAGTTTGGTGGTGTTTATGTGGATTTTTCCCTTATTAGTTTTGTTTTTTACCTAAATTTTCTCTAATAAGCCCATGCTACACTTATAATCAGAAATGTGGAGGAGGTTTAAGAAAACAACTCATTTTGTTTCCCTTTGCTAATTTGTGTGAATGTCAAACCAAGTGAAAGAATGGGGTGAACTTCCTACTTGGGGTGAGCCTGCACAGACTTGAATGAAACAGCCTATTGCTGGCAGCTGAAGAACGAAGACTCCAATTCTCCCTTTTTTTAAAAAAATTATTTTTATATGGATATAATTGCAAAAACACGAAAAAATTGCAAAATGAGTACAAAGAATATCTATATTTCTGTCCTCAGTTGACCTATTGCTAACATTTTGCCCTTCTACATTATTGCTTGTTCTTTTTCTATAAAAATATATATGTTTTATATTATAAAATGTGCCAGGTAGTTTAGTTATGTATAAAATGTCATGAAACATAATATATCATATATAGGTAATTTCCCTGATGGCTCAGATGGTAAAGAATCTGCCTGCAATGTGGGAGACCTGGGTTCAATCCCTGGGTCGGGAAGATCCCCTGGAGAAGGGCATGGCTACCCAGTATTCTTGCATGGAGAACTCTAGACAGAGAAGCCTGGAGGACTAGACATAAAATAATTTTTCTGAACCATTTCATGACCATTTATGGCAGATACTTTAGTATTTATTTCCTAACAATAAGGATATATTCTTAAAGAATAGCACAGTTTTCAACTTCAATAAGTTTAACATGGATACAATATTTTAATTTACCATGCATATTCCCCAGTTGTCAACTGACCCAGTAAAAGGCCCGTGATAGACAGTATACTTTTTCCTGTGATATTGGATCTTGCCTAAGATCTGATATTTCATTAAATTGTCCTTTAAGCGGCCAGGCAGAACCTTTGTTCTAATATATATAGTTAGCAGAAAACAACGTACCCATCCTGTTCAATTAAAGAAGCGATTCCATTCTTTCAGTAGCTGTGTTTATGGATTAGATTATGGACAGCTGTATTTCTAAAAGTCTCTTGCGGTGTAGTTTTCAGAATTCTGGAGAATACAGGAAATTATGGAAGTAAATCTAGTCCAGCAACACAAAGCAACTTAATACAATGATCTTAGGCATTTTTATGACCACTGTAACCTTGTAAACTACTATGTCTGTGTCCTTGAAACAATCCTATTTTGTAGAAAGAATGGAAGTGCCAAATCAAACAATACCTGACCCTACCTTCTGAGGAAGCAGAGCTTCAGCAATCTGCTTTTCCAGCTAAATCACAGTCATCTCATTCAGATGTTATTATCTCTTTCAGCAGTTTAACCTTTTTCCCTGGGATTTTGCCCTGGGAGGTTTATATTTAAGATTTTTTTTTTTTTTTTTAAAGGAAGATCTCCTCTTTCCAAATTGCTGTCCTCAAAGGTACACTCAGGTAAAATCCCATAACAAAGAGAGGTTCTGTTTCAGAAAAACCATTCCAGGTGCTCAGAGAGGCCTCTGGAAACAATGCCTTGTTGATCTGATTGCAGTGAGTTCTGGGCAGCAGATAATCCTGCATAGTAAGATCATTTTCTGGCCCTTATCCATTTCACACTGAATTGTTCAGAAGGCTAAGGGTGAGGATAAAATCGCCTAGTCCTGGGTGTTCTGTATAAGAGGTCATGTAAGACCTCACTTACCCTTGCTCACCTTAAGCAGGTGGTGCCGTGTTCCTGAATGCCCTGTAGACCCCAGCACTCTGAAGCCAGGCTAGTGGTTCCCACCTTTCTCATCAACAAGAGCCTCTTTTTGGGGGGGTTCCACTCACCCTTTATGGATTTGTGGTTTTAAAGTTGAATTCCACAAAACTACCCTGCTTTCATGGAATCCTAGCGCTGGAAACTCAAGATGAGGTTTTATGTGGCCAGGAGGAAGGGAGACTGAGAATGCTGTGGCATTTTGTGAGTTTTATATGTTTCTTTCACTTCTAAAGTCATGGTAATTTTGTTTGGCCAGTTGGCACTGTACTCCTTTGGGCTTGGTCCAGTGTGGGAGAATTGGTCTTTGTTCAAATTTTTATTCATTTATTTAATTTTGTTTGTGCAGGATCTTCCTTCGTTTCTGTGTGAGGGCTTTCTCTAGTTGGGGCGAGCAGGGGTACTCTAGCTGTGATGCACAGGCTTCTTGTTGCAGTGGCTTCTCTTGCTGAGCAGCACAGGCTCCATGGCACTCAGACCTCAGGAGTTGCGGCTCTCAGACTCTCGAGCACAGGCTCGGTAGCTGTGGAGCAGGGCGTAGTTCCCCTGTGGCATGTGAGACCTTCCCAGACCAGGCGTCAAACTCGGGATCGAATTGGTCTTTGTTGGGCTTATGAAGGAAGACCATTTCCCGGTTTCACAACTCTGCAGGCGTCATCCTCTTTCCAGGGGAAGTAGTAAGAAACAATCACATTGTAGGAATGGAATTGTGATGGTGTTTCTCTTATAAATATTTCCCCGAAGCTGCAGAGGTTGGTTGGGGACAGATGCTGAGTAACTGGAAGCTGTGCCTTGGATGTGTCTGAACAACATTAATATACTCTTCAATCAGATTTCAGGAATGACTTAACATTGCATCTGAATTATTAAAACCACCATAAGCAATGTTCAGAAATAAAGAACAAATGAAGTGCATTAGGAATTCAATAATAAGTGCTTTTCCACTTTACATGTTTCTCTGAAGTGAGACTAAGGGGTATTTGCTACCCACACAGGCAAGATCTTGAGGTGATTTGGGGGTGCAAATCACCCAAATAAACTGTGACTTTCTAATACAATTTTCTAACCTTATGAGAAAGGTTTCTGCCACCATTAAGTTTTTATTGTCTACTTTTCTTTAACAAAGACTGGTACCATCCTTGGGCTTTTCTGGTGACTCAGTCAGTAAAGCATCTGCCAGTCAAATGCCGGAGATGCAAGAAACTCTGGTTCGATCCCTGGGTCGGGAAGATGCCCTGGAGAAAGAAATGGCAACCACTCCAGTATTCTTGCCTGGGAAATCCCATGGACAGAGGAGTCTGGTGGGCTATCATCCTTACTGAATGCCATATCCTGTTCTAAACATTTTTATAAATTTAATTTTCTTAACCCTATGAGGTGAATTACTACCATTGCCATTTTACAGGTGGGAAAACCAAGGTGCAGAGTCACTTGCCCAAGGTCACACAGCTATAAAGAAGTCGTGCCAGGTTTTAAACTCAGCCACCTATCTGACTCTGGACACCGCTCTCTGCTTCTCAGAGTCTGGATCGATGAAAAATCTGGATTTTAATTTTTCCAGTGTTAGAAATTTCTAGGTTTCTGTGGTTGACCTTTTTTTTTTTTTACCATACCCAATCAAGAAAAATTTACTTCCTTTAGCAAAACCCAGCTTGTTCTGAAATAAAACAACTATAAAATTGTCATCAGTAATGAGTCTGCCTCCACAGAAGCCACTCCGATTACCTCCTTTTCCCTTTTCCTTGGATTGCTTGCAATCGAAGCATTCTCAAGCCAGCTACCCAATGGCTGCAGGCTCCGAGGGCCGTTTGGAAAACAGAAAAACTGTTTCAAAGAAGTCCGAGGTGACGGGGTTGTGCTCATAGGAACTCACATCTGTTGAACTTGGTCGTGATTTTTCTCAGCCCTGGATGGCAGCAGCAGCAGCTGCAACCAAGAAACCCTCCTTCCTTTGCCAGAAGCCTCCTGGACTCCAGATTCCAGACAGTCATCTTGTCTGTCAGGCCAAATTTCCTATGGGAAACAGACTTGAAGTGTAAACACCGGGGAGCCGGGCTGAAGGGAGCAGATTCTTCCATTGACGAGACTGCCCGGTCCTTGCTTGTCCTTAGGGCTGCAGTCATCTCACAGGGAACAGGCGGGCTGCTTTCCAGTCCCCCACACCCCACCCTCTGTCTTTGCCACCTCTGCTTCCAGTAATGCTATTTCCAGCAGACGGCACCTTTTGGTGGATTCTAGGCTGTTTGAGAATTATAAAGCACACACAGCCATTGCAGGAGAAAACCTCTTACCGCGACAACTTCAAAAGCATTACCTCGTGCAGAGAGGAGGGAGGTGTGGCCTTTGCCCTTGGAAGGCTGCTGTCCTCCCCAGGCCCACCCTATGGTGACTTCTTCCTCTAGGCTTTAGAGGACAGGTATTTATATTTTGTGGAGGAGGAAACAGCAACCCACTCCTGTTACCTCGCTGGGAAAATCCCATGGACAGAGGAGCCTGGCTAGCTGCAGTCCTTGGGTTCCAAAGAGTCAGACACGACTGAGCTACTGAGCATATTTGTTTTCAATGTATATTTTAGTCTCTCATTTATCTAACTAACAGTTTTTGAATTTAAACTCTTTGGCATACTGGAAAAACACATCAGCATTTTCACCACGTAGGGCTAAAATACAAGCAGGGGAAAAAAAGTCCCTTACCAGTGAGTGTCCTTGAATCAACCTGGTCAGGTTTATGTAAGCAGATTTTGCAGAGGAGGAAGAGTTGCTCGAATTCTGTTGATCGTTCTTCACGAGTAATTAGTTGTTACCCTTGCAATGTGTGTACAGAATTTGATGTGTTGGGCTGCTAATATGTCAAGTTGTAAAAAGTAGGTGGGTTCAAGTTTATAAATTAAAAAAAAATTCTTACTATATTTTGTCAAAAAGATGCCACTGATTGTGGGATGCACTGTTGTTTTATACTCCAGTAAGAAACACACACACACACACACACACACACACACACACACACACACACACACTGCAACTGAGCTATGGAAAGGCATTGATTAAAAACATAGCACTTATATGTGGAATCTTAAAAAAATGATACAAATGAACTTATTTACGAAACAGACTCACAGATATGGAGAACAAATGTGTGGTTACCAAAGGCAGAAGGGATAGGTGAGGGCTAAATTAGGAGCTTGGGATTAACAGATACACACTACTATATATAGGGCTTCCCCTGTGCCTCAGCTGGGAAAGAATTCACCTGCAGTGTAAGTGACCTGGGTTTGATCCCTGAGTTGGGAAGATCCCCTGCAGAAGGGAAAGGCTACCCACTCCAGTTTTCTGTCCTGGAGAATTCCATGGACTATAGAGGCCATCGAGTCGCAAAGAGTCAGACACAACTGAGTGACTTTCAGTTTCACTATATATAAAATAGATAAATGACAAGGTCCTACCACATAGCACAAGGAACTATATTCATTATCTTGTAATAGCCTATACCGGAAAAGAATCTGAAAAAGAGTACCTATCTATCTGTCTGCCTGTCTGTATATCTGAATCACTTTGCTGTATACCTGAAATAATATAAATCAGCTGTACTTCAATTTTTAAAGAGTGCTTTCAGATATCTTAGAATGTCTAAAATATGGTGGCAATGTTTTAGCCCCAATCCTGCCTCTTTTCCATGAAGTCTGATAGCATGATTCGAACTGCATTGTCCAGTTCTGAGTTTTCCTCTGTGGCCTATTGGCTCCCTGGGTTCCTTTCTTTCTTCCTTTGGGTCTCCTCCCACCACTCTGGTTGTTTCTTCTTCAACTCCTTGGCTAGGTCCTCCTCTTGGACCCCACCTCTGTATAATGGAGAGCAGGTTCCACCTGCACACACTCCCTCCCTGGGTGACCCATGGCTTTACATACCATTTATTCGCTGCTCATTTCCAAGTGCAACTTCCCAGCCTGGATCCTGCACCTGAACTCAGGCAGAATTCCTGCCACTTGCCTGACGGACCCAGATGTCCAATAGGCACCTCCCACTTCAGATGTGACAATCTGAATCCTGAACCATCCAGTCCACATCAGTTACCCAATGCAGAAGATGGTGCCTCCAGTCTTCCCCCTGATTAAAGCAGAACCTTAAAGTCATCCCTAGGTTGGGAAGGTCCCCTGGAGTAGGAAATGGCAACCCACTCCAGTATTCTTGCCTGGAGAATTCCAAGGACAGAAAAACCTGGTGGGCTGCATCCATGGGGCTGCAAAGAGTCGGACACGACTGAGCATGCACGCGTGCCTAACTCCTTTCCTTCTTTCTCACCCCATATTTGATCTGTTAGCCAATCCCACCTGCTCTGCCTTCAGAATAGCTGCAGAAGTCAACCATTTCCCCTCCTTTTCACAACCACCACCCTGGCCCAAGCCTCTGTCACCTCTCTCTTGAATCATTGCCTTGACATCTTAACTGGTTGCTCCGCTTTTGCCTGTGGCCCTTTCAGTTTATTCTTGACACGATGGCCAGAGTGACCCTGTTGGATGGAAGTCAGATAGTGTCATCCGTGTCAATGAAAAGTCAAAGACCGCAGTGACTTTCCATTGCATGCAGAGCAGCAGCCTGGAGGCCCAGTGTTATCGGTGCTCCCCTCCCAGCCAGTCATCTCCAGCCTCCAATGCACACCATGTTCCCCATGGCTCACTTGCTCCAGCCACACCGGCCTTCCTGTCCTTCACTGTACGTATCAACACCCTTCCTCCCTTCGCACCTGGTGTTCGCTCCACAGGGCTTGCTCCCTCACCTCTAGGGCTTGATTCCAATGTTAGCTCAGTGGACCCTTCTCTGAGACACCGGGGAGCAGGCCCGTATCTAAAATTGCATCCCAGCCTGCTCCATCACCTTCCCTCCGCTCTCTTCCTCCCTAGCTCTCCTGGCTGTCCAACACATGGAATATTTCATTACTTCCCACCCCCCCAACTGAATGTAGGCTTCTTCAGGGAAGGATTTTGTGTTGTTTCATTCATTGCCGCTGCCCAGTGCCATCAGAATTGTGTCTGATGCTCCGTAAGGGCTCAATGCATTTTTGTTGAATGAATAAATCAGCATCTTCAGATACAGGCTAAGATGAAGGAAGAGGGCATTTTTGGCTTTGTGTTTTTTTGTGTGTGTGTGTTCCTCTGAGAGATGAAAGAAAAGATTATTAGTTGTCCTCACAGCATCAGTGAAATTGATATCTTCCATCTGGAAAAGCATCTACTGTCTTGACAGAGTTTGCCCTTGGTAAACAGTTCCTCCGTTAACCGCGAGACCTTTGCACGGTGGTTTTTAGTGGCTCCCTAGATTCATCTGAGCTTGTAACGATTGCCCATTGAACCTTCAACAGGATAGTGATGAATTCTGCCTTGGAAACCACTTTAGGGTTTCAAATGAAATCAAAACAGTTCCCCCAGCTTTTTACCTCCACAGGGAAGGAGTATTTTTAACTTGGGGCAGACCAAGTTCCCAGCGTGGATGAAGCAGTTTTCTGTGTGATGCTTTTGGGAGTGATCACTGTAAATACAGCGTGTTTTTATCTTTTTTGACCATGCAGGATCTTAGCTCCTCCACCAGAGATCGAACCTGTGCCCCCTGCAGTGGAAGTGCAGTCTTAACCACTGGATTGCCAGGGAAGTCCCGATAAAGCATGTTCTAACCATCCTATGACATGCTGGTTACTGCAAAACACATTCATGTGTGGGGTGTCTGCTTTTAGGAGCATTTACTGTATTATCAGGCCAGACAGACCGTGGCTTGGATAGTTTATCTCTGGAGGAGGTTTTCACCCTGGTGGGACCTCTTTGCCTCATGAGCTCTGGGCTCTGATGTGCAAACAGTGGACCACCCTCCATGAACCCCTGGCAGAGGGAGAGGTTCTTGCACAACAGCTGGTTTCCTGTGCCAGGAAGCCTGGGTTTCCCTCACTGACAGCCACATGTTGGCCTAACTTCTGGTCATGATAAAGATTGTCAATCTGGCTGGACCACACAGCAAGGATGTAATAGCCTTTGGTCCCTCACCTTCTCAGGGGTTTAAGTTACAGACTAAGGGGATGATAAGTGGTGGGGGTGAGCAGTTTAGGTAAGAGGGGTGTGATGACAAAATGGCTCCCATTCATTCATTCATTCAGAGATACTCATTGTACTTTTTATTATTGCTAGGTTCTGGGAGTTGGTGGGGATCATGGTGATGAGAGCAGGCACAGGGCTCAGGCAAAAGATGTCCAGAAAAGGCATCTCTGAGAACATGATCATTGTACAGGGCATCATGGAATGCTAAAGCCAGGCTTTTATTCAGATTTCTGAACTTGACCTACATTGCTCTATACAAACATTTTTTGTGTTGTGTCCATCTTTGCCCTCTGTCTGCTGTTCGCAAACCTGAGATTACAGCATGTGTTGATGAAGAGCATGTTTGGGGTGAGGAATCAGGCTGGAGGTAGAGGTGAAGTGGTTTTGAGCTCATGTGTCCTGTTTT
This sequence comes from Muntiacus reevesi, assembly GCF_963930625.1. Lineage (NCBI taxonomy): Eukaryota > Metazoa > Chordata > Mammalia > Artiodactyla > Cervidae > Muntiacus > Muntiacus reevesi. Next base: position 22,042,814 of record NC_089268.1, on the reverse strand, counting down.
CCACAGAGAGAGAGAGAGAGAGAGAGAGAGAGTGTGTGTGTGTGTGTGTGTGTAGAAACCAGCACAGGGATAAGTGTGGAGTCATCTATCCCGGGAAGAGTTTGTATACTAATTGCCTCCATGAGAGTTGTTTTCATCACTTGTCCCTCCTCTTCCTCCACTTCTTTTTCTAGAAGGATAATGTGAACTGCTATATATTTCACAAGGATGGGAGATGCAGTGGAAATCTTTTTAAATGATGAGAATGTAGTACCAGCAAAAAGCTTATACTAAACACATTCGTCCCTTCGATGTACTCATTCCTGCACCTCATGGTTGCATGGCTTGAAATTCAGAGGGCTGTATCATGGGGTCCACACGACCTCTCTTTCCTCCAGCTCTGTCATCACCATTTTTCGTGTCTCTTCCAGGGAAGGCTTTACTGTAGCTTCTTAATGATGGCACTCATTTCAGATGTTTATCTCCAAAAGGAAGGAGCTTTAATACTTTCTCTTATAAAAGTCAGTTCGGGTTGTTATTAAAAGCAGACGAACCCTTTTTTGCATACTGGCATTGACATGGAGCTTTAAAAGAAATGAGCCTCCAGTGAAGGTTGTCACCCAGATTATATCTAACTCAGGGTTTTAAGATGTTTGGGAAAATACTGTGTCTTTCATGATAACCTCATGCCTTTTTCTTGAGCTCCCTCAGGGTGGAGCTGGGCAGTCTGCTCACTCAGAAGAGGGAGCCCCTGAGTGCTATCTAGATGCCCTGCATGTGGTAGGGGAGGCGGCATTGACCTTTCACCCATCCCTTTCTGCGGGTGGCTGTTGTCTTGTGCAATGATGCCCCTTCGGACACATACTAGAGAGATTTCAAGAAACCCAGGAGGCTGGGATGCTGGAGCCTGGCTTCATCGTTCAGTGACTGTGATCCTGGTGACAACAGCCTCTGTCTTTGTAGAACTCCTCCTGCCTTTCAGATTCGTTGCTCCAGTGATTCTGGTCCAGAAGTGGAAGAGACAGAGGAAGGAGAACCAGGGTGCTTTATGGTTTTAACACTTGACCCCATCCATCTCCTTACCCGGCCTATGAGATAAGAAGTGGTATTTCATTTTACTGATGAGGACACTGAAATCTTAGAAGTCATTTGCCCCAAAGTCACACAACTAACAAGTTACAGAGTTTGAAACCATATCTTGGGATTAGCAAGTTTGTGATCTTTCTACTACCTGCACCTTAAAAGTCACAAGCTGTTTCCCTTGAGCCAGGACCACCTTCTCAGATGCAGCCCTTGGCTAGCACAGCCCCTGGTTTATAGGATTTGACTCCTTCAGTGACTTCTTTTGAAACTTCTACCGTTCCCCAGAGCTCCAGGACCTGCAAACACAAGAAAAACGAAGTTAACCTCATTGCCCATCAATCAGGACTTTCATGGGCTGACAATTATATTGCTTTTCAACCTAAGGAAAAAGAAGTTCGGCTAAACAAGTTAAGATGAATTCAACACACAGTAACTGTCTTCAGTGAAAATTCTCAGAACTCTGATGGACAGATGACCAGGGCACCCTGGCCAAGCAGAGACTTGGTCTCAATTTCACTAGCATTTCACAGTGAGGTTAATCACTGGGGTAGGAACTTTCATTTTTGTGTGTATTTCTTTTAACACAGTGCTTTCTAAGTCTTTTTGCCATTTGATACTTCAGTCTTTTAAATGATGAGAAGGTAGTACCAGCAAAAAGCTTATGCTAAACACATTCGTCTCTTCGCTGTTTTCATTCCGTACATCCTGGTTTAAGCAGTTTAAACTGCTACCGTCTCAGAGGTGGCAGAACTGCAGCACATGGGCTTATTTGTGTTGCTTACGGCTGCTGTCACCCAACAACAGAATTGAGAACCTGCACCAGAGACTGTATAGTCCTCAGTATTTACTCTCGCCCTGTACAGAGAAAGCTTGCTGAAACTTCCTTTTTTTCTTTTTTTTAAGGGACCATAGTTTAAAGAAGTACAGTTGGTATCCTCAGAGAAAAACTTTCCCAGCATCTGCTTGGTCAGTAATAACAGGCCAGGAAGAAGTACACACGTCATGGCCAACCCTGAGTGCATTCATATGTGGACTGTGTCCCAGGAGCAGAATTCAAGCGAATAATGATGTTCCTTTATGACACCACATTCCATGTGATCTGCAGCAGAGGTGCCACTAACTAGCTAGGCAGCCTTGAACTGCTCACTAATCTTACTCCATGAGATTCCTCACCAATAAAATTAAACACTTAAAGAAAATTTATATATCCCACATAATAGTATGTGCATATGTGAGTTATATATGAATGCATGTCTGTAGAAGTGTTTTATATATATATATATGTTACATATATAGCTTTAAAAGGAGTAGCAAAATAAAAATAAATATCAAATACAGTAATAAAATTCAAAGACCTGTTCTCCCACCACACAGCTTTGGAAGTTGAACCTTGTGAATACCTCTCCTCAGAGGCAGTGATCTCAGTTAATCATTCTACTGCTTTTCTTATACTTGTATTATTGATTTTGCCTGAAACTTTTTTTTCTAAACAAAGAACACTTTCAGATCCCATCAAATTCTGTGCTCCATCGGCTTGACTTCATTTTCTCGGTGCTAAAGTCTTCGTCTTAAAATCTCACAAGGGCTTTCAGTTCAGCAAACACAGTGAACAGTGAGTGGCCAGTGAGTACTTGTGAAATACGCTGCAGGTTTTTCTTTTCTCTTTGGTGGTGATGGTGGGACTGGGGGCAAGGTACACCTGGAGTCCTGAGCTAATGGGCTAGTTCAGACTGACCTTCTCCCTTGGTGGGTCTGCGATCCTGTGCTAGGCTGAGAGGCTGGGGTCTCCAGAGCCAGTGGTTGCCTCCGCCATCGTTGTCTTTATCCGCTCTACAGTGGGAGGGGCCAGGCTGGTTCACATGAGTTGACTCCCATGTTTACATAGTAGAAGAATAAGGTGAAACCTGATTCATGGTCCATAAATTTAACTTCCAGTCAATCTTAGTTGAAGGAAAATCTCATTGCACCCATTCTTCATGTTTTCCTTTTTTTTTGGTAATTTTTGTGGCTGAAAAAAAAATATAAATGCTGGCTTTTGGAAGAAGGAGCTATTGTTAAGCGTAAGCCTTTTAAACTCTGTAATTACTCCATAAAGCCTGCATGTTTGCATCAGAAATGCATTTTGTCTTCAGTTGTAGTGCCCAGTGTATGGAGCATTTATAATGATGGGGTACTTCCAAAAATAAATCGACTCTATAGAAAATGTTAATCAGCTCATCCCCAGGGACTGTCCTGAGTATCTCCACTGTACAGATGAGGAAATGAACATGACAGTTAGTGGTTTGCCCAAAGCCACACTGTCACTGGCATCACGAAGATTTAAGCAAAGGTCCCACGTACAAGAAAACACAGTCATGTTTCCATGCAAGACACTGGGCCTTCCTCAAATTGACCTACATTAAGATTCAGGGACGAAGAGGCCTTTTGGTGTTTGGAAGATTCGACTACATCAACCACAAAGAACTGGTTTGCTTCTGAAAGTTACCTGTGGGGTTTTAAATAGGATTTTTTTTTTTTTTGAGGAGTCTGTTTACTTGAAATCAAAAGCTGTGTATCTGGCTAAATATTGCTATGAAAACTAAAAAGCAATGGGTTCAAGTGTATTTCACACTGCCAGGGAAAATAGTGTGAGAAGCACAGTCATTTCTCAAAGTGTGCTATCCCACTTTTACAGTTTTCAAGAAAGCAGCCTGCTCCCAGGCACTTACTTTCCGAAACCGTTTTCAGGGGATTGGTTCCGGATATTCTCACAGTCTTCCAAATCATCTTCCTCAGTAGCATGGTGTGATTGAGGAAGGATTTCCTTGGATATGCAAACCACAGAGTCTTTGATTTACAAGGACACTTCTGGAGTTCTTAGTGCTCTCTTAGGCAAAAATGGATAGTTTATTTTATAAATATTTTCTTCAACAACTGATTGGAGCAAAAAACTTTTTTTTTTTCCCCCCTGACTAACCTCTAGTTAATTGAAAAATTCAGTTAAGCATCCTGGTAAGCATTTTTTCCTTTGCTTTCTTCTTCAAGCTTCACTTGGGAACTTGACTCCATTTATTTATTTATTTATTTATTTATTTATTTATTTATTTATTTATTTATTTTTTTGAGTTGTAAATGTTTTCAAGACTTTTTTTTTTCAAGGTTTTTATTTTAAAAATCGAAGTATAGTTGATTTACAATGTTGTGGTAGTTTCTGGAGTACGCTGAAGTGATTCAGTTTTACACATATATATTCTTTTTCAGATTCTTTTCTATTGTGGTTTATTACAAGGTATTGAATATAGTTCCCTATGCTATACAGTAGGACCTTGTTGCTTATCTATGTTTTATATTGTAGTTTGTATCTGCTAATCCCAAACTCCTAATTAATTCCTCCCTCGCTCCCTTTTCCCCTTGGAAACCACAAGTTTGTTTCTACATCTGTGAATCTGTTTGTTTTGTAACTACGTTCGTTTGTGTCATATTTTAGATACCATATATTAAGTGTTACCATATGTTATTTGTCTGTTTCTGACTTACTTAGTATGATAATCTCTAGGTCCATCTATGTTGCTCAAATGGCACTATTTCATTTTTTTATGGCTGAGTAGTATTCTCCTGTATATACATACACCACATCATCTTTGCTAGCTACAGTTAGCCAAGACATTGTTAGCTATAATAACTCTGGTATCTGGGCATGTGAGTATGGCTATTGAATGATATAGTGTTGACTCAGAGGACTCATTCACCTATGGTAGTAACTACCAGAGTCCTTATTGTGGGGTTATATTGGATAAATGTGGGCAAAGCCAATGCATAATTGCAGAGAGATGGTACCTTATAGAGGAGGACACCAAATATTGCCATGCAGGGAAGCCCCTACTTCACAGAGGGTAGATGCCAGGTGCTTATCCTAGTTATCAGACCTCAGGATTTGATTTTGGCATTTCACACTCTGATCATCAGGTCTGGGAACTAGAGACCCACACTGACGGATTTACAAGTAACCAATGAGCTAGAATGACTCAGTATCCTGTGAGTTGGGTTCAAAATCCAACCTGCCTATCTTTGGGCAAATTATCTTACTTTTCTGTTTTTTTTTTTTTAAACCCAGACAATTGAAATGTTAATACTTTATAAAAATGTTCCAGGAGCTAATGCCTTCACATAATATCTGGAAGATGATAGCTATTGTTATTATACTGTCGTTTTGCTGTTGTCTTCATTATAACTGTGCAAGTCAACTTAGGAGACTGAATAATAATAGATGAGAAAGTTGCCTTTTGAGTATAGTATTTTAAAGCATGAGAAGGAATTGGACTGGATCAGATGGGTGTTTGTCAGTTTTTGTATTGGACACCATAGCCTCGACTCTGAACACCCTTTACCCAAACAGTGCTGGATTAACTCCACTGCAGTTTGAACCTGTGGCTTACCTTTTTTTAGATTTCATGAAGTCACCTTTTTTTTTTTTTCCCATCTGGGATCCTCTAGTTTATTTGATTCCAGTTTTTAGCAGCAAATAAAGGAATCACCTTGAGTACCTTGAGTCTGGCTTTCAAAACATCTTTAAGGGGCGATTTATTATTCTTCCAGGTTGCTCCTTCTTTCGGTTCCACTTTCCTGAGGTGACGTTTGCAGGAGTGGGGCTAACTCATCCCAAGGATGGATGGCATATGCCAAGTGCTTCTAGAAGACACTGCATTCCCTTGACTAGAGCATGAGAAAGCATGCTTTTTTAAGTTTGTTAGAATGCCCTTCTATAAAGACCTCACCTTTCTGTATTTGTTTTTTATTTTGTTTTGTGTCTGGTATAGGTATTGACATCCTGAAGCTGGTAGCAGCCCAAGTGGGAAGCCAGTGGAAGGATATCTATCAGTTTCTGTGCAATGCCAGCGAGAGGGAGGTGGCCGCTTTCTCCAACGGGTACACGGCGGACCACGAGCGCGCCTACGCAGCGCTGCAGCACTGGACCATCCGGGGCCCCGAGGCCAGCCTGGCCCAGTTAATTAGCGCCCTGCGCCAGCACCGGCGCAACGATGTGGTGGAGAAGATCCGGGGCCTCATGGAGGATACGGCCCAGGTAACGCAGCCCAGCTGTCTGTCCTTCCCACTAACCTTTAGGTCCCTCAGCTCCAGATTTTACCAGGTGTATGTCAGAAGAGACAAGAACTGCTCGTTGCTATTTAGCTTCACACACACATACTCTAACACATGCACATCTCTTCTGCTGCTGCTAAGTCACTTCAGTCGTGTCCGACTCTCTACGACCCCATAGACGGCAGCCCACCAGGCTCCCCCGTCCCTGGGATTTTCCAGGCAAGAACACTGGAGTGGGGTGCCATTGCTTTCTCCGGCACACCTCTTCTAGGGCAGTGCTTCTAAGCGGTTTCCCATTAATCATCTAGAGAACTTTTTAAAATAATCTGGTACTTGGACCTCACTGTAGACCAAATTAGAATTTCTGAGAACAGGACTCAGAATGAGTACTTTTAGGAATCAGTATATTTAAAAGCTCTGTTAAGTGTTTCTAATGTACAAAACTGAGAATCTTTGCCTTTGGGATAGATTCTGGCATCAGACTGTACATCTAGATCTATTCCTTGTTTCCCAATTTACGGTTTCATTTTGCATAACACACTTTGAACAAAAGCAAGAAGAAAGACTTTTTTCTATTCCCTTCCACTTCCAGCGGATGTTTTCTGTGATGTGGTTTAAGAAGACTCTGCCTTACCCCCAGGTAGCCCTGAGGATGCAGGTGGGGCTGGCAGTGTTTAGTAACAAGATCGATATTTCTCCCTGGGCTTGTCCAGTCAGTGCCTCAGATGAAACTGAGGGGACCTGGAGGGTGGTTTATTTATAGTCCTTGGTCCATGAGCCTGGGTTTTGGCATCAGAAGGCACTGGATAGGACCCCTGGCTCTGACACTAGCTGAGTGACCAGGGCTGTTTCACTTCAATTTTGTCTGTCTCTGTTTTCTCACTTGTCTCCCGAGTTCATTAAGACTAGGAATAAAGTATATAAAATGCCTGACCTACTGAAGGTGTTCTACATAGCACAGTTACAGTCATGATGTATTTACTTAGCCCTTCCATAAGCATAAGGTACTTCTCCAAAAGGCTGTGAATTAACTACAAATTTGGCTATTGAATCATAGTTCTCAGATTTCGATCGACATTTTGCAGTGTATTCTCAAAGAAAAACACTGCTGCTGAGACTTGATAAAACCCACTTAAAATTTAAAAGAGACCATTCTGCCTGTGTACTTTTCCATTGGTCCAAACTTAAAAGAGTGAGGGAGAGTTTTTTCTCTGGTCCACTCTAATCTGCTATCATTCTGCACCACATTTGTATATCAAGGGACTCAATTTTATATATTTAAGACGTCCAAATGCCTTCATCTTTCTATACTAGCAGTGTAGTGTTTCTTCATTATTGAAATAAACATTCATCAGGTGAATCTTTTATCTAAGTGACTGGATAAAAGTTCATTGGTGCTAATTGACTCTGAAGATAGTCTTTAAAGCTCCTAGTATATATTTTTTTAATTTATTTTTAATTGAAGGATGATTGCTTTACAATCTTGGTGTATTTTTAACTTCTTTGAAATGTGGAAGTTCAGAAAAAAAGATTTACTAATAGAGGCAGGAGTAAACGTTCAAAGGCACACACAGTGTCTTGTGACTTTCTGAAAAACCATCTCAATTAAATATGGTTCACAATTAAAACAAGGCTTTGAGTAGCTGGATTTGGGAAAGAAAAGGGAGATGCTTGACCTCCAATTAAATAAAATGACTGCAGTTCAAACACAGGGACTCAGGAGGCAAAACATTGTGCTTCCTTGGAGTGTCAGCTTTAAGGAAAGAACTGTTAGGGCAAGCAGCAGATTGAAGAAGGATTTAGATACTTGGGAATAAGTCACTGGATCACCTTGATATTGCCTCCAAAAAAGAGAAAATATAATTGATGCAGTGATAGGATTTGGTTAAATGGAATATTTAATAATGTGGAAGGATGATCATGAGGTATTGTTAAGGGTTCAAAAGAAGGTTTCTCATTAGGAAAAACAAATATAAACATAGGAAAACAAAAAAGCATAGATGCTAATATTATGCTATTAAATTTAGGAGGTAGAATTAGAATTGATTTTTAAAATTATTTTTTATAACGAAAGTATTATTTTGTGATTTAAAACATTTTTTAAAATGACAGCTGAAAGGACCCACAAGAAAGATAGGTAGGGCTTTATTTTACTGTGCTAACTTGAAAAAGGGAACTATCCTTGTTTTAACTGAGGAAGAGCCGACAGTGGTTTATGTGCCAATCCATTCTTTCTTGGGAGGACTGGCTGAGGTTTGCAATGTTGGGTCAGATTTGCCTAAAACTTTTTTCATTTTTGGTTTCTGCACATCTGTCTCCTCTTTCTCTGTGTCCACTCAGCAATCATTTAGACTTTGTTCCTAGTATTTAAGGTACTTTCTTTTTGGGGGTGGTAATGATGGTAGTGGAGTGTCGTCTACACCGAGTGACCTTAGCAAGTGACCTTGGTATGTTTCTTTGATGGTTCCATTGAGTTCCATCAATGGAGCACTTGCTTTGTTCCAGGCTCTGTCCTAGGTCCTGGGAAAGGTGGGCCCAAAGATGCAGACTCCATGGAGGAGACTGCATGTCAAGGCGAATAGTTTTTTCCTTGTTCATATCTCCTCCATATATAAAAAATATTCTAGTATCTGTTTTTTATTGTTTATTTTTTAAGAGACAGTAGCACCAAAGCATTCTGTAGTTTTCTCCTTGGTTCTAGTGTGGCCCGCATTTTAGGATGGAGGCTGAGAAGGCCGAAGCTTCTTGTTCCATGTTTTAATTATGTCCATCATTGTCTGGCAGTGTTGTGGGCCCAGCTCTGATTTAATTTTAATAGCCAGTGAGCATGGATTTCTGGTTGCCAGCTCTTATTAATGGTGCAGCTTGTTCCTAGTTTATCTCTGAGATTTGTGGAGTCAAACGAGAGAATCAGAGAACACAGGGGGCCTAATTGAGACTTAGTTTTTCCATTTTCTGGTGGATTTGTATTCTGTGTGTATGGTGGTGCTGCTGGCGATTTGAGATTTTGCCCCAGGAGTTAATGGGCTCTTAATGTGTAAAAACGACTCTCTGTGTCGTGTTTAAAATGGTTAATGTTTTTTTCCTGTTTAGGAGCCTGAGAACACCTGTGTTATGTTCCACTCAGAGGATTGGCCCTGGTGTTCCTTTCGGTTACCTCTGTCAGGAGCAGCTGGTCCATTATTAACCTTGGTGGCCTGTTAGCCATTTTTGTATTAAACACATCCAGAGTCTGACTTTAAAACAAAATTATGCATTAACAAATTATAAGTACAATTTACTTTATGGTGTACTGTTCTTTGAATCTTTTTAAAGACCATTTTTTAGAGCAGTTTTAGGTTTAAAACAAAATTGAGAGGAAAGTTACATGCACCGCCTCCCCCTCATTCACCGTCATCGGTATCAGTCAAAAGAGAGGTATCAGGGGTATCAGTCAAAAGAGTTTTTACCAAGAGGGAACCTATAATGACATATCATAATCACCCAAAGTCCATAGTTTACCTTAGAGTTCACTCTTGGTGCTGTTCGTGTCCTGTGGGTTTGTGTAAATGATGCATGTCCATTAAATACAGAATATTTTCACTGGCCAAAAAATTCTCTGTGGTTTACCCATTTCTCTCTTCCCCACTACCCACACCTCCCCCCCATCAACCACTAACCTTTTTCAGTGTCTCTTACAGTTTCACCTTTTTCAGAATGTCGTGTAGTTGGAATCATGGAGTGTTTTGTCTTTTCAGATTGACTTCTTTCACTCCGTCATCTGCATTTAAGCTTCCTCCATGTCTATTTATGACTTGATAGCGGATTTGTTTTTAGTGCTGTTTCATTGTCTGGATGTATCACAGTTTATTTATTCATTCACTTGCCTGACTCTTTCCTTCTCTGAAATGTGGCCTGAGTTTCTCAGTATGCTCTTCTTTCAAGTTCAATATCAAAATGGACCCTAGCCTTCCAGAATCATCTTTATTCTTTCCTTCCCAGGCGTGAACTTTGAGAGAAGCAGCAAAGGACAGTAGTTGGAAATTACTGAACTCCTTATAAAACAAAACAAAAGCCTAATACAACTTTCCAAAATTGTATGTTGTCTTTTTCATCCTTTTCCTTTTTCTTTTCCCTCTGGCTTATAAAGAAAGCCTTTTGTAAGTAAACATATTGAAGATTTTAAAAAATCTATTCTAACAGTTTTGTTGTTTAGAAAATTTCAGTGTGGTAACATTTTTTAATGTAATTTTAAAATGCTTTCTTTACTCATATATCTGGGTTTAAATGTACCATCTTATTATTTTTTATCTTTGTCTTATCTGTTCTCTTCTCCCTTTCTTGTTAATAAGGTGTTTTTATTATTCTACTTTCCCTCTCATAATTTCTTAGGTACACATTTTTTTTGCTTTACTTTTCATGGATACCCCAGAGATTACAACACACAGTTAAATTATGAACTATTTTATAAATGTGTACTTTTTATTATTTTTCGGACAACACAACAGCCTTGAATGACTTTAAACATATTTATCCTTCTCTTGTATTGTGTTTTTGTTGTCATGCATTTTATTTTTTTAAGTTAGTAATAATTTTTATTGGAGTATAGTTGTTTTTCAGTGTTGCGTTTGTTTCTGCTATGCAGCAAAATGAATCAGCTATACATATGCATATATCCCTTCTTTTTTGGATTTCTTCCCCATTTGAGTCACACAGATCCCTGAGTAGAGTTCCCTATGCTACACAGTAGTTTTGGATTAGTTGTCTATTTTAATACATAGTATCGATAGTGTATGGGTTTCCCTGGTGGCTCAGTGGTAAAGAATCCCATCTTCCAATACAAGAAATACAGACTCATTGGTCTTTGCATCAGGAGGATCCTCTGGAGAAGGAAATGGCAACCTTACTCCAGTATTCTTGCCTGAGAAATCTCATGGACAGAGGTGCCTGGTAGGCCACAGTCTAGGGGGTCACGAAGAATCAGACACAACTCAAGCAACTAAACAACATCAGTAGTGTATATATTTCAATCCCAGTCTCCCAGTCTGTCCCCGTGGTATCCATATGTCTGTTCTCTATGCCTTTGTCTCTATTTCTGCTTTGCAAATATGTTCATCTGTATGATTTTTCTGGGTATCATAGATAAGTGATATTATATATTTGTTTTTCTCTTTCTGACTTACTGTCATACATTTTAACACTACACATTTGTTAGCCTCCCAAAGGCATAATTATTATAATTCTACATGGTCACACTCCATGTAGATTTACCTGCTTATTGATTTTTTTCTGTTGCTCATTCCCCATGTCTGCCTGAGATCCTTTTTCTTTGGCCTAAAGAATACTTAGTGTTGGTTTCCAGCAATAAACTCTGTCTTTCTTCATCAGGAAAAGGCCCACTGACAAAAATAAATTGCATTATTTGGGCTTTGTTTTTGAAGGCGAGCTGGAAAATGGAACTTAAGCTTGACAGTTCTTTTTCCTTCAGTACGTTCTAGCCCGAGTTTAAGTTTCCCCTGCTAAATAGCAAGGGAGAGGATGCAATTTTAATTTTAAATCTGTATTATATAACAGATTGCATGGGCATATTATGCCAGGCACTTTGGGCAATGCAAAGACAAGGAAGACAGAGACATTGCTGTCAGAAAAACCTACTGTTGAAGGGAAGAAAGGTGAACATCTTTTATCTAAGGGAGTGAACCCAGGAGGGAGGGAGGAGGGAATTGGTGAGTGTGCAGTTTATCAACGTAAAGGCGCCAAGTCAGGATGTCAGTGTGAAGAGTGTACCGGGTTAAATTCCTGTCCCGGCAATGTATCACTGGTCAAATACTTGGCATCACTGACTTGGTTTTTTCATGAGAAAATGGGAAACCCTTAATGCCTGTCCTCTGAGCTGTTGTGAAATTAGGTGAGTGTGACCCAGAGAAAGCCTTTGGTGAATGTTACCATGAATCACTGCAATTATTCCCAGGCTCTCTTAGAGGCAAGAGAGATGGAAGAATGTTCTTGACTAGCTCCAACTTACATATCAATAGATTCTTTAAATCCTGGACACCAAGGGTTACTCCTTGTCGGATAGGGAGAGATGGCCAAGTTCAAGACTGCTTGATGGGTAGACGGTTGAGCATGAGGGTTGCCATCTGCGTTCAGTACCCAAGAACTGGAAATTCCAGCTAGTTGTAAATATTTATTGTTTAACTGTCTGAGTGAGTGTTCCTAGGCTGGCAGGAATGTTTTCTCCAGTGAAGAAACAAAGGGGATGGTGTATGTAGACAAGGCCTGCTCTTTCAAGGGCTGTCAGAAAAAGGATACAAAATTGAGCAACTGGATTTCTAGGTTTCCTTTTTTGTTGTTGCTGGTGTTTCTCACCACGGCCACCCCGCCCGGCTCTTTTTATATTCAAATAGGCTTACCCAGTGTACTTGTTTTTCTTTCTTTCCCCTCTCATCTTGGACTTGCTTCTTTCTCTATAGGAAACCTTAGGCAAATGATTTCTCTGACTCCTATTTTTCTATTTAAAATGGGAATTCAAATGGTGTTTTTTTTTTTTTTTATAGATTAAATGAGATAATGGCTTGTTAAACTATGGGATGTAAAAAAGTAGGGTGTGAAAGTGATGCTTACCAGCTAGGTTCAGAAGTCGTGGTGATTTGAATTTGCCAGCCTTCCTTTAGAGTTTCGTTTTGAGAAAGGGAGGAAAAAGGAGTTTTATGTACATTTAAAACTGGTAAACAAGGTCCTATCATGTAGCACAGGGAACTATTAATATATTCAATATCTTGTAATAAACCATAACGGAAAAGAATATGAGAAAGGATGTATCTGTGTAACTGAATCTCTTTGCTGTACATCGGAAATCAACCTAACGTTGTAAATCAACTGCATTTCAATAAAAAAGGATAATCATATTAAAAACAACCACAATCATTTAAAATAGTATAAAGGATCACTTTAGCTGCCTGCTTCGACCGGAGATTCACAAATATAAGGAGTTGGTGTTGATCAGGCAGAGGGTTTGGGGTGTCTCAGCCATCTCTCCCTCCTTTCATGAGATTAGCTAGGTTAAAACCATAATGTAATGTACCAATTGGTGAATCTGAAACCAGTATTGTTGTGGTTAATGTCTACACAGAAGAATGATTCTTTGTTAGAAATTCTTAATCCTTTCGGATTAATTCTTTCCAGAAACCATGCTGGTGACCTCGGTCCCGAGGACAGAGTTCTCTCTCTCTCAGCCATAGTGGACTCTGTGTTGGAGACTGAGTGATTTTGCTCTGCATAACCCACTGGGAGCATCTTCACCGTGAGATGATGAGCCCTGGCCTTCTGTCTGTGAGGACAGTACCACTGCTTCTGCTGAAAAGGGAACTGTAGTTACTGATTTTTTTTTTATCAGTTACAGGATGCAGCTGTCTTGATCTCCGTTGTCTGAGAGCAGCTCTTTTCGGAAATTTAATATAGTGAGGGCGAATGCAGGCAAATACCAGCTGTACCTTTAACTGTTGACTTTTTGTCTTTTCAGATTTGTCCTTAACTTGCCAGTTGACCGTCTCTTAGAAAACAGGGATTACTGTCCTAAGGCCTTGAGATGTTAGCTAAACTGGCACGTATCAAGCCCCTGACTTCTGCTGTGTGGCCACTGCGTGGAGGGTCATTTCAGGTCAAGTTACTTAATTTGCAGAGTGTGGCTGTGGGTTCTGGGGAACTTGCAGCATGGTGAGAAGGGGACGCTAAAGGCATTGCTGACACAGTAGGCCAGATGCTTTGAGCGATGGTCGTGTTTAAGGTGGTGGTTGTGTACAAAGGAGCCAGGCCTATGAAGAAGCCTTTAGACATTTGATGACATTTCAGGCCATTCTACTTATTGTCATACTCCATGGTTTCATTCAGTTAGTCAACAATCTTTCGTTGAGCAGCAGCTGTGTGCCTTGTACTATGTGAAGAAGAAAGGGGTGCTCCTTTCAACAGCTCACTCACTGAGATGGAGACACGTGTGCAAATAATGACAATTTAGTGGGATAGGCAAATGTTATAATAGAAATGTGCATGAGGAATTATAGCATCAGAAGATACAGGTACTCAACCCACCACAATATACCTAGAAAATAAAAACAGATGTATATATTTCTCTTTGAAAGTTTTTTTTTTTTTTAAAGACAGACTCTAATTTCTTTCAAGATTATATTTTGGTCTTCTTGTCCAAGACTTTCTCATGAGGTTTCTGCCCAGGGAGCCCCATCTGTTTTTTTACACTAAGGTCTTCCTAAACTTTTGACTCTACGAAGAACATGTATTTTACTTAAACACTTTTTTCATTTGGTTCAGTAGCAAGCTTATCAGAACGTTCATTGTTCTGTTATAGGAAAGGTACGAGAATGAGGCTTCAATGTCTCACTTCACATCAAGTGCAGGAGTTGGAACTTTGAATCTCTAAGAACTAGTAAAAGGAGCTGACATGACCAACAATTAGAGCTTTTCTTATAAACATCTGGTGAAATAGCATGTAAATAGTAGAGATGTTTGTACATGCCCAGTCCTTGACATCTACTAGTGAGGCTCAATACGTCTTAGCTACTGTTGTATGTGTTGGAATTTGAATTCCATATACTCCTTTTTTGACTCAAGCAGTAACACTCTATTTTCTGTAAATGCATGTTATGGAGAAAGAGAACCAGTATTTGCCGCATATCTGCTGGGTCCCAAACACTGTCTAGGTGCTTTGCATCTGCTTTTATCTAGCAAGCTTCATGGCCCTATGAGAAACAGGTATTAGAATTAACACATATTTCTGTGTTTTGTTGAAAACTGTGTCAGCCGTGTATGTACCATTATTGTAGTTACCATTAAGAAAGCAATGAAAACATCGTGAATTATAGCTGTTAGATACAGCCCAATTCCAGATATGTTAAAGCATTTAAAGAGTACAGGTGATAGAGAGAAAAGTCTGGGAAACAGATTCTTGGGATCTTGGGACTGGGTATACCCTCCTCCCCTAACACACACATACTTATACATGGTTTATTTATTTATTTTTTAGTAGCGTTTACCTTTTTATTAATGAATTTTTTTTGTTTGGTTGTGCCACGTGGCATGCAAGATCTTAGTTCCCCAACCAGGGATTGAACCTGTGCTCCCTGCAGTAGAAGCGCAGAGTCCTATCCACTGGACTGCCGGGGAAGTCCCTTTAGTAGCCTTTAAAGATGGGATGGTTTGACACAAGCAATTTATTTAGCAAACATTAAAGGAACACCCATTTTGTTTCAATGTCTGTACTGGGCACGGGAGATACTAAATGAAAACACACATCATATACAATGGAATACCACTCAGCCATTAAAAAAAAGAATGAAATTTTGCCATTTGCAGCAATGTGGATGGACTTGGAGGGTGTTACGCTTAGTGAAATAAGTCAGACAGAGAAAGACAAACACTATATAAATCACCTATATGTGGAATCTAAAAAATATACCAAACAAGTGAATACAACAAAAAGGAATCAGACTCACAGATAATAGAGAACAAACTAGCGGTTTGGGAGGGAAGCAGGGAGGAGCAAAATAGAGACGGGGAGAGGGAGGTAAAACTATTGGGTGTAAGATAGGCTAAAAGGATATATTGTACAACACGGGGAATATAGCCGATATTTTGTAATAACTGTAAATGAAAAGTGACCTTTCAAAATTATATAGAAAAACAAAGAAAACACACACACACCAAAACACACAGAAACAGAATCATCGCTCACGATGCCGGCATTTTACAGGAGGGATGCATGTGTGAGCCAGATGTTGGAACATCCTCTGTAAAATGGCCATACAGAGGACTTGAAATGGGCTTTTCTTTTTTTCTTGGGACAGTGTCTCTACATTGAGAAAAGACTGAGTCTATCAGTGGATGATAGAGATGGGGAGTGGGAGGTAAAATTGTTTTCTGCCCCTTTAATCCACATCCTTACTGGCTTCCTCAAAAAGTGCATTCGAGAGAAACAGAATCAATATTGTGAAAAGAAGCTTGTTTTCTCCATGAATTACCAGTACGAGATGTCGTATTTTGTTTTTTTAAAGACAAAACTCATATTCAGACAGAGTTTAATATCTTTCAGTTTTGGCCTGGCTTCTCCATCCTATGTTCATGAGACTTGTCTCTTCATCTGTTATAACCCAAGTGCCAAAAGCATAAACACTTACTGTTAAGGAACTATATTTCAGTCAGCAGTAGGCTTTATTGTACACTAGTTAATTTCATCGTTTTGATCACTTGTTTGTGTGTGCTCAGGCGCTTCAGTTGTATCCAACTCTGTGCAACCCTATGGGCTATAGCTCGCCAGGCTCCTCTGAATATGGGATTCTCCAGGCAAGAATACTGGAGTGCGTTGCCACACCTTTCTCCAGAGGATCTTCCCAACGCAGGCATCGAACCCGAGTTTCTTTTGTCTCTTGCATTGGCAGGGGGGTTCTTTACCACTAGCACCGTCTGGTAATTGCTTATTCCTCACCATTTCCTTGGCAGAGAGACAGCTGTCATTTCTGATTTCCCCATTAATCTTTTTTTTTTTTTTTTTACAGAAGAAACTTTGATTTATCCACAATTTGGGCTGAGTCAGGGGCAGGCTGAAACAACCAACCATTAAAATGACTTAGGGGAAAAAAAATAAAATGGCTTAGGGAAAAAAAGTACTAGGGAAAGAGATGGAGGAAGTGTTTTGTTTTTATAATCACTTATTCACACAATAAGTAAGTGTCTTTTTAGAATGATATAAAACACAGAAACCATACAAGGAAAGTTCAACTGCATAATATGTATATAAGCCAGAAAACGCCATATACAAACCAAAGACAAAATAATAACTGGGAAAGTTGTTTGCAATATAGGGTTAATTTCCTTTAATAATGAAGAATTTTTGCAAATTAATTAAGAAACCAACCATCCAAAAGAAAAATGGATGATTTGTGAACAAGACCGTGCACAGAAAAGAAATCCTGAAGGCAGAGCCTTCAGGTATGGTGATTTTTTTTTAACCTTGCTCAAAATAGAAAAATTCACATTGAAACCTGCACTGAGATGCAATGTTAACCTCTTAGATTGGCAAAGAGGGAAAGGTATAACTCCATTCTTGTGTTGTGAAGGGAATAGAGAAGGTGGAACAGTATCCATTTCGAATGGGTGTGCACATGAGCCCGCCCCATTGGAGGGCCATCTGGCATGTACCAAAGTACATGTGTTTTGACCTATGTACAGTCCACTCCTAGGAATACATCTGACATACATTCTTTTTAAAAATTTACTTTATTGAGGTATATTGTAAATCAATGTTCCATTAATTTGTATTGTACAACAAAGTGTTTCAGTTATATATATATATACATATATATATATATATATACATTCTTTTTCATATTCTTTCCCATTATGGTTTATCACAGGATATTAAGTATAGTTCCCTGTGCTATACAGTAGGACCTTGTTGTTTGCCCATTTTCTATGTAGTAGCTTGCATCTGCTAATCCCAACCCCCCAGTCCACCCCTCCTCCACCTCATCCTACGTATGTTCTTACATACATCCTACATATGTGCAGAATGGTGCAGGTAAATTATTCATTGTAGCATCACTTGCTAATAACAAAAAGGTAGAAGCAACACAAATGCCCTTCAATAGAGAACTGGTTATGTAAGCTATGGAACATCCATACAGTGGAACAGGACACATTTATCAAAACCAGTGAGTCAGCTCTTTATGTGCTAACTTCAAGAAACATTTTTAAACAAAAAAAGTGCAAGGTACAGAACAGTATGAATGTAAACTCTGCCACCATATTGTAAAAAAAATTTGTAAAGGATGAAAGAGAAGGTCTGGAATAGAGTGGAGAATATATGTACCTACTAAATTGGTGTAAGTGTAGACTGTTCTGGAAGAATACATGGGGCGTTGGTAACAGTTAACACTGGAAGGAAAATGAGAAGCTGACATTATTGATTAGTGAGGGGAAAGTATTTTCAAAGTTCTCTTTTGTACCTGTGGCATTGTGTACCACGTATAGTCTAATTCTAATGGCATAAATTCAACTAAGATTTTTATTAAATGACACTAATTTAATCAGATTCGGGAAGTTCAGAAAATTTGAGTCAGAAGAAAGATCAGCTTGAGCCTTCTTATTTCAAGGTCATGTGTTTTTGTGAAATTATTTTCTATCCACACTTCTAAAAAAAAAACATTTTAAAGCCTTTATTTGGCATCATGTAGACTATTTCATTATAACATTTGTTAACTTCAAGACAAATGTTAAAATAACTCACTGGCAGCTACAAAAGGCCCTTTGGAACAATACGTCAGTCTCTGGTTGGGTGGATCAGTACCATAAGATTGCCTGCCTGCATGCATGCTAAATTGCTTCAGTCGTCTGTCCCCCACCAGGCTCCTCTGTCCATGGGATGCTCCAAGCAAGAATATTGGAGTGGGTTGCCATGCCCTCCTCCAGGCAATCTTCCTGACCCAGGGATCAAACCCGCATCTCTTACCTCTCCTGCATTGGCAGGTGGGTTCTTTACCACTAGCGCCACCTGGGGGGCTTCCCTCGTGGCTCAAATGGCAGAAAACTGCCTGCAATGTGGGAGACCAGGGTTCAATTCCTGGGAAGATTCCCTGAAGGAGGGTGTGGCAACCCACACCAGTATTCTTGCCTAGAGAATCCCCATGGACAGAGGAGCCTGTGGGTTACAGTCCAAGGGGTCGCAGAGTCGAACATCACTAAGCATGCCACCTGGAAAGGCTACCGTGGGATTAATGCACCCCAATTAAAGGGTCAAAGCTACTGTACAATAAGTCTCCATACATGTTTTAAATAACAGGTACCTGGCAAACTTTAAATTCACAGGACCTCCTTTTATATAGTTGGATACTTCTGTTTTGTCTTAAGGCAAGGTTATGATTCTTGCAATCGTATTTTTTCGTGATTAGAATTGTCCAAAGGCTTTTTTGTGTGTGTGTGTGTGGGAAAGGCTTACTAATGAGCAATAGGTCTCACTGAGTGAGGTTTAGGGAAACCTGTCATTTCCAACAGGGCCAACTCCTCCTGTAATGACGGGGCTGAGCGGTCAGGCTGGGCGGTGTGTTTGATTGTGAGCTGACTCCAGCTCTGAACTCAGGGAGCCCCCTGACTTACTCTCCTCACTTCCTTTTTTTGAGAAAGCCGGTTGGTGAGTCAGCTCAGGCTTGATGTCAGCAGGCTGGACAGCTCGCAGACACACACGCGCTCCACAGCTGGGCGGCCACGCCCTCCTCTCCTCCCTCCAGAGCCAGCTGGTTCTTACCAGTTCTGGCAGCTTTATACCGCATTGCTCGTGGCTTCCTGTGGCTGTTACCCTGAGCACCCAATTCTTAAGTTCTCTTGCTTAAGGCAAGGATTAGCTAGCAACCACACCTTGGCTTAAATGTGGGTGGTTTTTTAGCCCTTGGGATTCAGTTTTAAAATGAACTCTTAAGATCAGAATTAGCAAATGGCATGTATATATAAGACTATATATATAGATGGCTTCCCTGGTCCGTGGCTCAGTTGGTAAAGACTGCCTGCAGTGCAGGAGACCTGGGTTCGATCCCTGGGTCAGGAAGATCCCCTGGAGAAGGAAATGGCAACCTACTCCAGTATTCTTGCCTGGAAAATCCTATGGATAGGGGAGCCTGGCAGGCTTCAGTCCATGGGGTTGCAAGAGTCAGACTCAGCAATTAAACCACCACATATAAGACCATAGCAACTGCCTTGACTGGGGCTTGAGATGCTTAAAGGAGAAACTCACCATGACCAGCTTACCTGTTGTTGCTCAGTGGGTAAGCCGTGTCTTTCTCTTTGCAACCCCATGAACTGTAGCCCGCCAGGCTCCTCTATCCTTCATTGTCTCTGGAAGTTTGCTGAGATTCATGTCCATTGAGTTGGTGATGCTTATATAACCTGGGCTGATGTTTATATAGAATCTTAAGTAAGGCTGCAGTTGAAACACAGTTCTTGAATTATTCTATGCTTGGACAGATCTAGGGTGGGTTGAGGGTGTCTTTCAAAATAATACTCCAGTGGTTTTGGCATGTTTGAGTCAAGTTAATCCTGAGAGCTTCCTGAGGGTGGGTGAGTCTGTTCTGCAGGTTCTGCTATTGGCTTGCAGCTTACCTGGGAAATGCATAGTTTAGTGTTCACTCAACTCTGCCACCTCTCTTGCCTAGCATGGGGGTTCCCAGGGAACCTGAATGTCTTGGCATCTTGACATTGTACTTCTGTTCTTGCTTCCATCTCGTGACCTCTAGAAAGGAGATCTAGAAAGCATTAAGGCTGCAGTGTCTTAGCTGCAATCATTGCCAGTGTCTTAGTGGCAATCATCGCTTGCCAGTCGATGATTTAGATTTAAATGTTAGCTCTGTCCCCTAGTTATGCAGTAGAAGTCCCTCTTTGCTTCCCTTTCCTATAATCTGGACTGGGCGGGAGAAGTAAGAAGGAAGATCAACACAGCACTAAACAATCAGAAGCTTAGGAAAATTTGGGGGAATTTTTGCCTTCAGGTTATTTGGCTCATAGCCCTTCTTTATGTATTTATTGTCCTCACTTTAAAAAAAAAGACTCAGGAAACAAAGAAAAATAAAACCATAGTACAACACACATGCATAATGTACCACCTAGATTCAGCAATTATGTTTTGACATCTTTGCTTTATCTATGTATATGTGTGTGTGTGTGTGTGTGTGTGTGTGTATTTCCACTCCACATTTCTCTTTGTAAGACTTCCCTCCAAATTTCTTAAACTGCCAACCTTTCTTTTAAATGTTTAGGAATCATCGTCTTCTCAATTTCCTGTTTTTTATTTATGTTTGCAAAAATTTCTGCTGAGTAAACTTGGCTTCTTCTCATGACCCCTTTCTCTGGATTGTATTGAAACAAGAATTCACACTCAGAAGAATAAAGTCATTGTTTCCTATCAGCAGGGACTTTAATGAAACCTTCCCCTTTTATTCGAGGTGGGATATTTTTAAGGGAGAAATTATCTTGTACAGGAATTCTTTAGTATCTGAACTTAGGAATTGAATAGATTCGGGTACATGTTTTGAGGAGGTAGGGCTGGTAACCATCATTATCTGAACCCTTATTTAGATCTGAAGTCCAGGAACCACATAACTTTGGATAACAAAACCTTTCTTATTATCTGAATTCCTTTTCTCTAAACATAGGAACCACATAGATTCCAGTATCAAGAGATACTTGTACGTACGGTAAGGAGGAAAGTGCTCGTTTTTATCAGAACCCATTCTTACATACCTACATAGACCTATCAAAGGTCATGAAATCTAATTTGATCTTGGCAGCTGGGAGAGTGGGGGAAACAAGCTTGAGATAATATCATCATCCTTAAATAGTTGTAGTTATCTCTTTATTTGTGACTGTAATTCATTTGAGATAGACCTTTGGTGGAAATTGAATTTGTGTTTTTTTAAGTAGTCACTGGTCTGTTGGGATTCGAAATGTTTTCTGGTAGAAAACAAGGTTATTGGTCACAGTTGAAGTACCTGGTATTTACATAATCTCTCATCTTTATCTCCAGGCAGCCATTCAGCCGGGGTGCAAGATCTGCCATTGAGTTATAGGTCCTCTGGCCCCTGCAGTCTGATGGTCAGGGCAAAGCAGCTCCTTGTGATCATGTGATGTCTTTGTATTGAGTTTACAGGGTTTGTCAGTATCTGTAAATACAGTGAGTCTAGACAGGCAATGACACGACTCAGCAAAGAGGATTAACTTGGATGGAAACTAGACCAAACCTGATCTTTCTTTTTTGAAGTTTTTATTGTGGTAAAATACACATAACATGAAATTACTATTTTAATCATTTTTAAGTGTACAATTCAGAGGGATTAAGTGCATTCCCAGTACTGTGCAACCTTCATCATCCATCTCCAGAACTTTTTCATCATCCCGAACTGAAACTCTCTGCCCGTTGAATGATAATGACACATGATCTCTGCTCCTCAGTCTCTGGTAACTACTGTTCTACTTTCTGTCTCTGTGAATTTGCCTATTCTATGTGTGTCTTATCAGTAGAATCATGTAATTTTTAATCTTTTTTGTGTGGTCTGTTTCATTCAGCACTTAACAGTTTCAAGGGTCATCCATGTTGTAGCATGTATCAGAATTTCATTCCATTTTAAAATCTGAATAATATTCCCTATATGTATAAACAGCATTTTGTTTAACTATTAACCTGTTGATGGGCATTTAGGCTGTTTGCACCTTTTGACTGTTGGGCATTGGCTGCTCTAAACATTGGTGTACAAATATCTGTTTTATTCCCAGATTTCAATTATTTTGGATACATATGCAAAAGTGGAATTGCTGACTTAGAATTCTTCGTTTAACTTTCTAAGAAACAACTACAGATTTTAGGTGAAAGTCGCTTAGTTCTGTCCAACTCTTTTGACTATACAGTCCATAGAATTCTCCAGGCCAGAATACTGGAATGGGTATCCTTTCCCTTTTCCATGGGATCTTCCCCACCCAAGGATCGAAGCCAGGTCTCCCACATTGCAGGTGGATTCTTACCAGCTGAGCCACTAGGGAAGCCCAAGAATACTGTAGTGGGTAGCCTATCCCTTCTCCAGTGGACTTTCCCAACCCAGGAATCAAATTGGGGTCTCCTGCATTGCAGGCAGGTTCTTTACCAACTGAGATATCAAGGAAGCCCACAGTTTTAAAATATATTTTAAATGTAATTGTGGCATCATATTTTTGTGTGAGTGAAATTTGATCAAAATCTGTATTTAGTTAATAATACTGTATCACATGTTAATTTCCTGGGGTTTTTTTGTTGTTGTTTTTTTACAACATAGTATTTCAGTGTAGTCTCAGAATTGGATTAGAAGTTTCAAACCTCATTCAATTTTTTTTTTTAATCACTTAATAGTAAGCTTTCTAGCCTTTTAACAGTAACACTAGATGCCTGAATAAGTGGAACTGTGTCAAAATTTTGAGTGAACGTAAATTAGAAATTTAGCATTCTATTCATACTTAGTTAAACAGGTGGAATACAAATGTCAAATTTTTTAGCTAGGCAAAAATGGAGAAGTTTTCTAAAATATATATTGTAATACTGTTTATGTATTTGTGTGTGCAAATGCTTTTCTATTACACTTGATAAAGCTTGAAAAAGAATAACAACAGAAGAAAGAGAGACAGAAACTGGAAAACGCATGAAGCAGAAAAAGTGAAACAAACAATAAAAGTAAAAGATCATCATATAGTCTAGTTGTTTTTAAACATGGCTGCTCATTAGAATCACATCTGGAGCTTTGGAGAAAAGAACAGTGGTTTCTGTAATCTTGGGCAGTTTACTTAAACCTCTTTGAGCCATAGTTTGCTCATCTGTAAAATGGAGCTAATAAGAGCTACCTTAGCTAGCATCAAATAGATTCCGTATATTCATGTTGCATCATTTAGCTGAGCATTGATGATGACATTTTTTTAAGTCCCTTTTTGTTTACTGGAGCTGAGTAACAAGCTGGTCAATTCAGATGGAATAACAATTAGTTTCCATTGAATTTAGCAAATGTATTTTTGAAAACCATCTTTAAGTGATAGAAATTCTCGCAAATGTGGCATAAGAATTCTTCCTATTTTCTAAGTGTTGGGTGAGATCTGGAGGTAAAGTTCAGTTGGAAGGGAGACTTTTGAGTGTAAGGAGCTTTCTCCTTAACCATATCAGGCATATTTGGCTACAGAGGGGAGAGAGAAGGCTCTTATGGAATCTGACTGGGTGATGCCAGGAGCCAAGGGGTTAAGTTGAACCATTCTGGCAGATTGGCAAGGGGCATTCAGGCTGGGTAATTAAGGCTTCATTTCAGGAGATCACTGATGCATCAAAGTTGTTAATTAGTTTTATGAAAACAGATTGTACAACCACGGGGAGATTGTAATTGGGTAGTAATTGTAAATAACTCAGTGCTAAACCTTAGTTGAGGAACCAGTGGGAGTAACTTGGAAGGACAAAGGGAGTTGGGGGGTCTGCAGGTGTTGAGGGGAGAGGACAAAAGAGCCCGTAGTGAGGCAAACAATAAGTAAGACAATGTGAAGAGAGATGACCTAGAGTAACCTTATTCTTTTAGAAATGAGGAAACAGGTCTGAAAGGGGACAGAGTTTTTCCAAGACCACACAGCTAGTTACTGATAGATTTCTTTTCTTCCCTTGCCATGACGTTCCAGGATTGGTATGGCTTTGATTCTTAGGAGCTGACTATGAAGATCATGAAACATGTGGAAAAGAAGGTTTCTGGGGCTGGAGTCCTCCACCCTTTCATGTTTGCAGAGTATCCTCAGGGATTCTGTTCCATGATAGCAGAGAAGCAAAGTCTTCTCAAACTCTCGTTTTGTTTATTTACCACCCTCACCATAATTACACCTTCTGCATCCACGGCTCCACCATCCCTGGGGGCTGGAGCAACACTTCAGGCTTCCACAATGTGTCATCCTAGGAAAAGCCAGTCAACAGGGAAGTGAGTTTTGGTTTGATATTAAAAGAGGAGAGTTAATTTTTCACTGGGGTAAAGCTGATTTACAATGTGGTGTTAGTTTCGGGTGTATAGTGAAGTGATTCAGTTATATATACACATATATTGTGATATCATTTTTTAGATTCTTTTCCTGTAGATGTTATTACAGAAGACTGAGTTCCCTGTGCTACATGGCAGGTCCTTGTTGATCATCTGCTTTATCTATGGTAGTGTATATATGCTAAGAGGGGAGTGAGTTTTGAGGTTCAGTTTCAGATTGTGATTTGACTGCATACCCAAAGTGGGTAGGTGGCTTTGGGGAGCTGGTTGAGGGAGGGAGGAGAGGGTTACAAGGATAAAGTAGAATTTGCTCTTTCCAGTGTGACCCGGGACAAGTTACATCATTGTTCTCCCCAATGCTGCCCAAGCCTCTGTAACCAGAGACATTCAAGCCCACAAACCTGAGTCAATAGCTTGTTTACCTAATCTTATTTGGTTGGTTCCTTGTACTTAGTGGTTCTGGTTAATCAGAAAGACAAGTAGTCAGCAGTGAAACTGTAGGTATGACTCAGGTGTCAAGTACGGTGAACCACTTATCTCTCTTTTCTTATCAGTTTGGACCAGCAAATACAGTATCTGGAAGAACAAAGTGCATTTGCATGGAAACTAATCAGGAGAACATTTGGGGTTCATTTGGCCAAAATAAATCATGTGCTCTTGAAGTTCACACAATAGACCCATATTTGGGCTACTTGGGAAGCTCTTTCTCACAATCCCTGCTTCCTCCCCCTTCTTGGTCTGACTGTCTAACCCTTTTTTCTCAACTGAGTTGTCTAAGTTAGCATGATTACCTCATGACTATAAAGCAAAAACAACTCTACTTTTCAATCTCCAGAGGAACTTCAAATGTCTATCTGGTGAATCCATTGCCTTTACTGGCCAAGTTTTCCCAGAGGCCATTCAGTCAGTGAGGCCATTTGCCTCACTGCAATAAGTTGGGAGGACTGTTGTCCTTTTGTACCCATGAATGCTTAAGAAAAGTATAGAGAGGTGCTCAGTCAAGTAGATGATTTTCCAGCTGTCCTGTTCCTTGGCTATCAATAAAAATAAGAACTCTTACAGCCATGCTTTCAAGTTAACAGAGGGAAAATACACTTATCAGTGGTGAGTATGTTTAAAAAATAACATTGTTTTCCTAATTATAAAAATTAATGTCCCTATAGAGGGACTCTGTATCAATCTAGAGGGATGTGATGGGCTGGGAGATGGGAGGGAGGTTCAAAAGGGAGGGAATATATGTATACTTATGGCTGATTCATGTTGAGGTTTGACAGAACCCAACAAAATTCTGTAGAGCAGTTATCCTTCAATAAAATAATTAATTAAAAAAAATTAATGTCCCTGTAGAGCATTTGGAAAGCTTAAAGAAGAAAAAGGAATAAACTAAGTTACTCAGGATCTCTTTTGTGAATATTTTGATAAGTTTATGTTCAGATCTTTTCCAGGAGGATATAGCCTGTTTCTCTAGACATCCGGCTTTCTTGTTTAGAGCATTTGTCTTCTTTTTTAGTACCTGAATCTTTTTGTAAGTGCTCTTTATTTGCTATAAACTCAATCCTGAACTGTGAACTTTCTGAACTGATAAAGAATCAATTATTACATACATCCCGAAGCCTCAATTTCTTATTTTTTTATTATTATTTATTATTTTTGGTTCCACTGGGTCTCCCTTGCTGTATGGGGGCTTTCTAGTTGCGGTGAGCATGGGATACTCTTTGTTGCAGTACTCAGGCCTCTCATTGTAGTAGCTTCTCTTGTTGCACAAGCTCTAGGAGCATGGTCTTCAGTGTTTGAGGCTCGCAGGCTCTGGAGCACAGGCTCAGTATTTGTCGAGCATAGGCTTTAGTTGCTCCACAGCGTGTGGCATCTTCCTGGACCAGAGACCACACCCATGTCCTCTGCTTTGGCAGTGGACTCCTATCCACTGTACCACCAAGGAAGTCCAAGCCTCAATTTCTTGTTAGAGAAAGCACAGGTGATGACACTGTTTGAGTTGCAGTGCTGCAAACCAATTTTGATAGATACAGTCAACCGGAAAGCAAAGGGAGGAAAGAAGTAAGTTCCTAGGGGAGGTTTTTTCTTTGTTTTTTTTCTCATAGGAAAAAAAATGCAGGTAACTCTAGAGAAATCTGGAATGCAACCAGCTACTATGTATCTTGTGTATAGTAACAGATATCTCTGCTAAGCTGCTAAGTCACTTCAGTGATGTCCAACCTTGTGTGACCCCATAGATGGCAGCCCACCAGGCTCCCCCGTCCCTTGGATTCTCCAGGCAAGAGTACCGGAGTGGGGTGCCATTGCCTTCTCCAACAGATAATCTCTACTTGGTAGCAAAACAGATTTTCTAGAAAGATGTATGTCAGACGGTCTCTGGCTTTAGCTGTGATTGTGAGTGCTATTGTGGAGATGCTAAAACCATTCCTAGTGGCATTTCCCCATTCACTCAACTCACCGCTAATGATTGGACAGCACCGCTTCAGCATTCTGTCTTTCCAAATCGTGTTGGGAGTCATGTGCTTACTTTCTACTGATAAGATCCTTTGGTAAAAATGGGGGGGAAATTAAATAACGAACTGAGTTCAGGAACTAGGTGGGTGGACTTCTTAGTCTGTTGGCATGTGATTTGTGGGTGGGAATTTCTTTTTAAAGCAAGAATAGTGCACTATATATTGGCTGACTGGGTTATCCGTGTACTGGAGTGTAGACAAGTGTTCTTTGTCTAATTGAGTGAATAAAAAACATGTACTGGCATGAATGGCCATGTGCATTTTCAAGGAGGAGGGGCGCATGCCAAGGCCTAATGAATTCAGGTCTTCAAAGCATATCTATAAGGGCTTCCCTGGGGGTCTAGTGGTTAAGACTTGCCCTTCCAGTGTAGGGGGTACAGGTTAGATCCCTGGTCAGGGAACTAAGATCCCACATGCCTCAGGGCCAAAAAACCAAAACATGAAACAGAAGCAATGTTGTAACAAATTCACTAATGAATTTTTTAATGATCCACATTAAAAAAAAAAAGCTATCTGTAAAGCCTGTCTGTGGATCAGAAGGGGATTGGTGGTAATACATGTTACCCAAGTCTTAAGCTTGCTCTGGAAGCAGAAGAAGCAAGATGGTGGTGGTTTGTACAGGGGACAGATGCTGTTGGGACATTAGACGTGCCATTATCAGAGGTCTTCAGAATCTGCACTCAGTTGCAAGAATTTATCATGCCTCAGAGGTTATAAAAGAAGCAGTTGTGCTTTTCTTTGTGCATTTTACCACTGGTCAGCGTCATGCTTTGAAATGAAGGTCAGTGTCCTCCTGATTGAGGAACTTGAAAATGTCTCGCTTGACATGCGGGGAGTTGAGTCATGAGGTTTCTAATGAGCGGTGATTAACAGCTCCGGGAAGGGCACACATCATCCCTTGAACCCTGCCCTGTGTCATCTGGCCACCTGGCTCCCGGATTTCCCTCCCAGCCAGAAGAGCAAATAAAAAGATAAGTCAGCCAACTGGGAGATGCCACCAGTGCCTGCCACATTTCTAACCTGTGGTGTCAAATGACAAGGGCAAGTAGAGATACCCAGCTGGGCTGAGTTGAACATTGGCTTTCTCCCAGGATCTGTGTGCCCTTTTGGGCGTCAGTCATTTCACCTGCAAAATGGAGTGATGCTACTTGTCACTTCTGCCCATCTTCCCTGTGCATCCTGGTACAAGCCATGTTTGTACCTCACCTGGCCACCATGGCATCATCCTACCTGGTCTCCCCACGTTGATCCTTGCCTCCCTAAAATCCAGGCTCAGTGTCCAGCCAGAGTGGTCATGATGCTCACTGTCTCTGTCTGAAATCATCTTGTTTGGTGGCTTTCTTGTGATTGTCTCTCTGACCCCCACCCTGGAATGCGAGCTTCATGGTCTCCACTACATCCTTAAGAGCCCACCCACTGGTTTCAGAGGGGTGGTCCTCCCTCTCTCTTTCTAGCTGCTTTTGCCTCTGGTGTTCTCCTGTTCTCATTCTTTGAAGCAGCTTTATTGAGTCCCAGAGCTAGTTTGAAGTGGGAATCAGGAGATGCAGGGTCTCGTCTGAGTCCTGCCACTTCCTGGCGGAGTGCCCTAAAGACAGTCCCTCATCTTCTCTGGGCCTTTTTCCTTACCTGTAAAGAGAAGGGAATATTCGTTTGCAAGGGCTGTCATGGTAAAGGGCCACAGACAGGGAAGCTTAAGCATCTGAAGTGTGTTTTCTCACAATTCTGAAGACTAGAAGTTTGAGATAGAAATGTTGGTAGTGTTGATTCTCCTTGGTGTAGAAGATGACTGTCTTCTCCCTGTGTCTTTATGTGGCTTCCCGTCTGAGTGTCTGTGTCCTCGTCTCTTCTTATAAGGACATTGGTCACGTTGGATGAGGGCCCATGTACCTTCATTACCTCTTTAAGATCCTATCTCCAAAAATAGTCAGTCATATTCTGAGGTATCGGGAGTTAAGAGTTCAACTTCTGAATTTTAAGGGCACACAAATTCATCTCAAAACAAACAAGAATATGCTGTATGTTATCTAAACTATTTCCAGTGGTACAAAATTATATTTTAGGTTGAGGATTTTCCTTTTCACTTTCTTGTCTAGTTACACTCCTGTGAGGTAACAGCTTGATATACACATAATTCCTCATTTTTAATCTTCAAACATAGCCCTCAAGTGTATTTTGAAGGGTTTATGAGTATGTGTGTATGTGTATTGCAAAATAGCAATAATGTAAGTTATGGACTGTCAAAATGGGAGAATTTCTCTATAAAATGTTAAGTGGAACAAAAAGTGCCTGGAAAGGGCTCTTAATTTCATTTTTCTCTATAATTGTTTAATTAAAAAGTTTATGTTTATTTTTTTCACTTGAAGTAGACTTGATTGACCATATTCTGTTAGTTTCTGGTGTGTGCAACAAAGTGATTCAGTTATATATATATATATATATACACACACCCATATATATATATATATATATATATATTCCTTTTCAGATTCTGGTCCATTAAAATTTCTGTAATTTTGGGCTCTGTAGTTCACAATGGCTTGTTTCTTTCCACAGCTGGACACTGACAAGCTGGCTCTCCCCATGAACCCCAGCCCGCTCAGCCCCAGCCCAATCCCCAGCCCCAACACGAAACTTGAGAATTCCACGCTCCTGACGGTGGAACCGTCCCCTCTGGACAAGAACAAGGGCTTCTTCGTGGATGAGTCTGAGCCCCTCCTTCGCTGTGACTCCACGTCCAGCGGCTCCTCCGCGCTGAGCAGGAACGGCTCCTTTATTACCAAAGGTACAGATGCCTGGCGACCCGCATTCGTTCTTAAGCCTCCCCCAGAAGAGCCCCTGGGATCTCTCCCTCTTTTAGTTCCTCGTTCCAGTAGGAGCAGGATGAACTGAATGACCTGCCCTGGACTCTGAGGGGAGGCTAGCCTGTGAGAAACTATGTCACTCCCCATCCGGGACCCGCCTGGAAAATCTTTACAGCCCCGACTGTCTGGCCCGGGGCCGTATCCAGGAGTATCGGTCACCCTCAGTCCTCATGATGCTATCAAGTGTTTCGGGGAAAGTCCGATAACGTGTAGTCTGGCAGGTTTTTTTTTTTTTTTTCCTTTTTGCAAATTATTTACCAGGCTTGTAGAACACAGGGATTTAAAGTATAACTTATCTTGAGAGTCTGGAGTATAGGTTTTATTGACTCAAATTAAAATTCGCTCTGTTAAACTTGGTTGCAAATAATGTTTTAAAGATTCTGGACTGACGCATTTGGTAAATAATTTGCTGCTTGCAGTTCTGAATAGCAGGGTAGGGAATTAACAGGTATACTATATTGATGACTGACTTTTGTTAGAAATTTCCTAGGTTGGGTAACACCAGTTATATTTTACTGAAAGGGCTATATTTTATGTTGTTAACTTTTACATATTTATAAATATATTCTATTTTACATATTTATATTTTGTACTTTATATAGTCATATACCTATTCTTATAAAGATTTATATTTTAGTTTGTAATTTGGTACTTATTATCTTTTAGAGAATACTTTTTATAACGGTAATAATAGTTTAGTTTCTTACCCCATTTTAAGATATAACCCAGCAAGCGTTATTTTCTTATTTATGTGCCTTGGCTCTTAGAAGTTTACTTTTGAAATGTAACAAAGTGAAAGTGAAAGTCGCTCAGTCGTGTCCAACTCTGTGCGACCCCATGTACTTCTCCAGACCAGAATTCTCTAGGCCAGAATGCTGGAGTGGGTAGCCTTTTTCTTTTCCAAGGGATCTTCCCAACCCAGGGATCAAACCCAGAACCCAGGTCTCCCGCATTGCAGGTGGATTCTTTACCAGCTGAGCCACAAGGGAAACCCAAGAGTACTGGAGTGGGTAGCCTATCCCTTCTGCAGCAGATCTTTCCGACCCAGGAATTGAACTTCGGGGTCTCCTGCAGACAGGTTCTGCAGCTATCCCAACTGAGCTATCAGGGAAGCCCAAAATATAACAATATAATTAGAAAATCAGATAAGCCGATTATTAACTTGGAATGTTTGTGGAGGAAAGACTGGACTGGTCTTTGCTTACTAACACATGCTACAGATGGGAAAAGTGGTGACGTTTCTTTCTTTTAAGTTTCTTTAAGTATTTCAGCATCCTTCTGAGTTTTGGAAGAACTTAGAAGTCACATGAGTCCAGGCAAATGTCATGTTCCATCAACAACCCAATCAAGCAGATCCTTGTCTGATCTCTATTAGGTCAATCTTGCTTGTTATCTTATGCACAATGTTGGCAAAACCCACCGTGTTGTTTAAAATGTGCCAGAGCTTCACTCCCTCACCTTGTCGAGGGTGGGGACAGCCTGGGGCGAGGATCACTGTCACCTTAACTCTCCCGTTGTCTAACGCAGTCCCTTGACAGCTGTCCCCTTCCCTCCCTTCCCTGCAGAAAAGAAGGACACAGTGCTGAGACAGGTGCGCCTGGACCCCTGCGACTTGCAGCCTATTTTTGATGACATGCTCCACATCCTGAACCCCGAGGAGCTGCGGGTGATCGAAGAAATTCCTCAGGCCGAGGACAAGCTGGATCGGCTGTTTGAGATCATTGGAGTCAAGAGCCAGGAAGCCAGCCAGACCCTCCTGGACTCTGTTTATAGTCATCTTCCCGACCTGTTGTAGAACACGAGGAATACTGCACTCTGGAAATTACTCAGTTTAGTGGCAGGGTGGGTTTTTTTTTTTTTTTTTTTTTTTAATTTTTATTTTTTTGGTGTGTGTGCGCGCGTGCGTGTGTGTTTAACGGAGTATATGGCCAGTGTTTTGAGTTCTTTCTTTTTAAAAACCCATCTGGGAAATTAGCATATAAGCCTTTTCAACTGTTTCAGAATATCCACCACTGAAGTTTTTTTTTTAGGTTCCCTATTTTCTCTGTTTTGCCTTTGTATGTATTCTCAAAATTGTTCTGTGCACTTTAACTTCACTTAATGAACCACAAATGCAGTGTGGCTTTTCTCACACACTGGATTGTGAGGCTCTTCTTAAAAGTGTCATGGCATCTTATG
Organism: Muntiacus reevesi; assembly: GCF_963930625.1. Classification (NCBI taxonomy): domain Eukaryota; kingdom Metazoa; phylum Chordata; class Mammalia; order Artiodactyla; family Cervidae; genus Muntiacus; species Muntiacus reevesi. The sequence continues at coordinate 22,010,576 of NC_089268.1, read as the reverse complement.
AATGCTATAAGCCGTCTTCGTGTCTCAAAATCCACTTCTGCTTTGATTATTACTATTTTATTATTCATCATTTATGGATTTTCTTAAGGGTTCGAGAAATGTAAGACCCCATTGAGTTACTGTAATGCAATTAGATTTTGAGTTATCTTTCTAATATGCCTTTTTGGATAGTTCATATTCATGGCTGAAACTTGACCACACTGTTGCCGATTGTATGGTTTTCACCTGGACACCGTGTTGAACGCTTGTCCCCTTACGCTAATCTACTCTGGGCTGGAGACATGAAGTCCTCACAAGCCATCACGACTTTGCTATTCAAGTGGCTTGTCAACCAGGCCACCAAAGAACTTGAACTTCATCTTTTAAGGATTGAGCTGTTCTGGAATCTATTGCTGCACTTTGGAAAGTCACAATTGAAGTGCCGGTGACAACTGGCACCTTTTCCAAAGGGAATTTGCCCAGCTTTGCTTGACAAGATGTCTTGTTTTTTATACACACATAGTCAATAGGTCCGGTCTGCCCTCAAGGCCTTGGTCTTGGTGGGTTTCTTTCGTTCAATCACTTTAATTAAAAATGGCTGCCGCTGTAAGAACTCTTACCTGATATATTTGCAACTCTGCTCCCATTTATAGACGTGCTGTCTGATGCTCAGTTGATGGATTCTAACGCAAAGGTGGTGTTGACTCCCTTTGTGTGGGTGGGGTTTGTGGGTGTGATGGTGAGGGACTGATATCAGAAAAATGCCTTCAAGTGTACTAATTTATTAATAAATATTAGGTGTTTGTTACTTGAGTAGTTGGAGTATATTTAATCCTTGTCTTATCTGAGTGTTCAAGGCAGAACTCTTTGATCAGTCTCTTGGAAAAGTATATTCTAAAAACTTCAGCCTTTCTAGGGACTTCTGGTGGTTCAGTGGTTACAAATCTGCCTCGCAATGCAGGGGACCTGGGTTCGATCCCTGGTTGGGGAACTAAGCCCCCATGCTGCAGCTACCGAGCCCACATGTTCTGGAGCCTGTGAGCCACAACTAGAGAGCCCACTCGCCACAACTGAGAAGTCTGCCTACCTCGACGAAAGATCCCGTGGGAGTCAGCTAAGATCCAGCACGACCAAAGAAAGAAGCATTTCAAAAATTAAAAAAATTAAAACTTTAGTCTTTCTAATTTGTGAATCATGCATATTAGCAAAGATTTGTAGAGAAAGACTTCCAAGCATTGAAGGTGACCAAGCGTTTCCTGATTTTGCAGGGGTGAATCTGAGGCTTCTGCTTTTGAGATTGTCTCTCTTTTAAGAAGTGAGGCTTTGGAGGTGGAGAGGTTTAACTGCTGACTAGTCCTTGGATTATATGCTTCTTACTCATTTCCATCTAGGAAACTAACGCTCATGGGCGGGTCTATACAAGTTCATAGACTTCTATATGAAGCCCCGTTGCCCCTGAATAACTATGGGCAACTTTCTGGGAAGTATGGCAGGGTAACATGCTATGTGGGGCGGGGGGGTACATATTACTTTACATTTTATCTATTATGTTATATTTTATGTTTCACTGCATATCCCCCTTAGCTTGGGAACCCTGGCTCTACGGAACTCCCACAGTCAGAAGCCTCAGCAACTTTGAGTTCCTCTTTCAGTAAGAAATTGGAAGTAGATGCCCAGTCTGAACACTCTGACACCCGTGTCACTGACATTAAAGGGGTTTTCCGCTTTTGTGTACTTCCATGTGGCTGGTTTCTAGAGAGCCATCCTGGGATTTGGTTTCATGGCTCTTGGGCCAGGTTTCCCTTCCTCTTTTGTCAACAGCACAGACACTCTTCACAAAAGGAAAAGCTAAACCAGCATGGGTCCTGGATGGTGGTAGAGACAGATGTTTGTTTGTTTCTCAGAAGATTTCAGGAGCACTGTTTATTTTATGTGGGGGTGGAAAACATGAATGAATGAGTCAGCATTGTGGTTATTAAATGTGTAAATTCTTCATATCTTGGGGATGCTTTTACTTATTATTTACACAGCTTTATACTTTATTGACTTTTCACATTTATCCTATAAGATAGGAACTATTATGCCCATTTTATAGATTAAAAATAGGCTTTATTTTAAAGGCTAAGGAACTTGCTTAAGGACCAACAGAAGAGCTGTAGCAATCAGACTTCAACTTGAATCTGAGACTGTTTATTCAGTACTAGAACCAGAACCAGAACTCATTTGTCAGAGATCATGGTGATGAAATGGAACTGGGTTATAGGGAAAATGCTATACTTAAGTTGAATAAATAAGGTGGCTCAGATGGTAAAAAATATGCCTGCAGTGCAGGATACCCGAATTGGATCCCTGGTTTGGGAAGGTCCCCTGGAGAAAGGAATGGCTACCCACTCCAGTATTCTTGCCTGGAGAGTTACATGGACAGAGGAACCTGGCAGGGTACAGTCCATAGGGTTGCAAAGAGTCAGACACAACTGAATGACTAACACTTTCACTTTTTCACTGTAGGGAAAAATGCTATACTTAAGGTGAATTAATAATTGTGAAAATATAGGAATGGCCTGGCAACTCTTGGTGACGAAGGGGAAAGGAACATAGGAATTGTGGTTAAACAGAAATGAATTTTTATTTGAGTATAGTTGCTTTACAATGTTGTTAGTTTCTACTGTACAGCAAAGTGAATAAGTTATATGTATACATATACCCCATCTTTTGGGGATTTCAGAAGCTTAATATTGAATTAATATATATATATATAGCTATTCTTAAAAAAAAGCAAAGGCTAGTTGCACTATTAAAAAACAGCATAAAAAAAACAGCATGTTCTGTCAGAGTTAATGATAATTTGATTCATATAATATGTTGCTCACCTTGCAGCTTTTCTCTCTGGTTGGAGCTGCCTTACTTTGAGGGGTCTGGGAAACTGGAAGGTCTCCAGTGTAGGGTGGAGGCAACAACCAGGAGAGTAAGAAATAGGAAAGGGAGTAATTGTTGGGAAATCTACACTTGATGATGAAGATCCATGGAGGTAAGAGAAACACTATCTTAAGTAATCTGAAAGGCTAAGGAAGGGGCAGTTTATTTTTCTTTAGAGTCATATTGTTTCCTGGAGGCCAATTTAGGTTAAATGCAGGGGAGCTTTGAAACAATTAGAGAGGGCTGGTTTTCAAAGGAGAGAATGATTCCCACTCTGGGGAGATGTTGGACATGCCTCCGTGCTCCTCTTTGTGTAAGTAAGCATTGTCTGGGAATGAACAGGTTGTTAACAAGGCAGATTTCCAGAGAGTTTGATTCAGGAGATTTGTGGTGACATGGAAAATGAGCTTCCCCCACAATTTTTCTGGACACCCTCATTGGGCCACATTGACAAAAGTGGTTTAGATTCTTGACTCTGTGGACCGGAGACCAACCAACTACACCATCTGGGAGCTTTTAGAAATGCATAGTTTGAGGCCACTTTGCTGTGCTCCTTAAACATTAATAAGCAATGAAACACTTGGAGATCTTGTTAAAGTGCAGGTTCTGTTTCAGCTGTTGGGGGTGGGGGTAGATACCTGGACTTGGATGCTGCCAGTCACCAGATCACATTGAGCAGTCTGAGATTAAGCTTTGGTTTCAAGGAGGCTTACAAAGAGTAGCACCGATATGCGAGAAGATTATACCCACTCCACAGGAGAGATGATCCAAAGAGATTTCCAGAGTCAGGCAATCCTGGTCAGAACCTATAGCAAGTGGAATCAGCCAGGGGAGCTTTGAGAAATCTAATGCCCAGGTTAAACTCCAGACCAGTTAAGTCAGAATCTCAGGGATGGGACCCAGACATGAGTGTTTTTGAAGGAGATGCCGATGTTGTCAGCTTGGACAATTGCTGATATAAGACTGAATGAAGAGTGTGCTTCTAAAGTCCTACCCCAGATCTGATGGGTAAATCTTACAGGGAGGTAACCTGGGAATCTTGCTATCACCAGTCCCACTCAACTCTGCAGACTTGCTTTAGGCCCCATAGCACGCATGCTCAATCATGTCTGATTCTTTGTGACCCCATGGACTGTAGACAGGCTCCTCTGTCCATGGAATTTTCCAGGCAAGAATACTGAAGTGGCTTGCCATTTCCTTGTCCAGGGGGTCTTTCTGACTCAGGGATTGAACCCACATCTGCATTTCCTGCATTGACAGGCAGATCCTTTACCTACTAGCCACCTGGGAAGCCCTTTAGGACCCATAACCCTGCTTTAACATGTTATATAACTGTTAGGAATGTATACACTATCAAGTCCAGTTGGGGCAACAGTTTATGGCTTAATTGCTCTGATGAACCCACCTGCAACTAATCAATTCTTGGGGCTTTGAGCATAATATATAAGGTATGATTAATCAAGAATATTTGGGAAGGGATGTTATGAATGTATAATTAAACAAGAACACTTGGGAAGTGATGTTATTCTGATTTATGTTTCTATATATATTTGATTGAAAGTTTACCAATTTTCAAAGAAATGAAATAAGATATCATGAGACGTAAAGCCACACTGATTTAATCATAGAATCTCAGACTTTTGCAACACCTGGGCCACTAGGCTATCAATCTCATTGTCTAGTCCTGTAGATGCAGCAGCTAACCTACCTTGACCTCAAGTAAATCCAATCTTTTTTTAGCAAAATTGTAGCCCTTACCTTTGTACAGAACCTTGGATATCATCCAGGGAGCCTGTGGTTTTCAGGTGGGAAGTTAGGGCACTGATATAAATCATAATGTTGTGGCATCCCAGAAAGAACACTGGGTTTGGGGGTCAGAAGTCCTTAACCTACAGCTGCTGTTGGTTAAGACCAGAAAGGTCTGGGACTTTCCTGGTAGTCCAGTGGCTAAGACCCCACACTCCCAATGCAGGGGACCTGGGTTCGATCCCTGATCCGGTAACTAGATCCCATGTGCCACAACTAAAGATCCCTCATGCCATAATGAAGGCCCCACCACTAAAAGATTTCTGTGTGTTGCAATGAAGATCAAAGATCCTGCTTGCCACAACTAAGACCTGGCAAAGGAAAAAAGAGACCAGGAAGGTCTGAGCCATCTGAGCTATCTATCAGAGTAAGGTCGTATCCCAGGGCTAAGGAGGCTCTGAGAGTTCCAAGGAAGCAAGAGACGTAAGACAGACACTGTTACCATGGTCAGGTCAAGCTCTGGATCAGAGACCAGGATTCAGACATACTAGAAAGAAAATTGAGATGAGAGAAAAGCAATTAGAAAGTGACCATGTGGAGCTGATAACTGAGGAAAGGCTTTAGCAGAGTCAGACATTTCACCTTTACTTTCTCCCTGGCCTGAAACCAATCTGGGGTCATAGGCCTGGCAGTGGGTGGGATAGACTAGGGAATTATGGACTATGGATTATGAGCCTCGCTTGAGTCAAGACAGAATCTGAAAGTTCACGTAGGAGCCCAGCTGGGAGAAATAGTTGGAGGCAGATCCCAGAGGGTTTGTGTCCCAGGGATCTAAACTAGAACTTGTGGGTCAAGGACAATTTTCAAGGCCGACCAGTTTAAAATCAAGTGGTGGCCACCCACAGGAGCACAGCAGGTGGTGAGTCAATGTCCAGAGGGCTGGATGTTAGTACCTAGAAGGCCAGCAACATGGATGGGGCACACAGCCCTTCAAAGTTTGGAAATAGGAGTAGAAACCCCCCTCATGATGATTTGAGAGTGGGGAGATTTAAAGATAGGGATTTTAAGCTCAGTGTGTGCCTTGCATGGGTGATTAGTTGCTCAGTCGTGTCCAGCGCTTTGCAACCTTTGGACTGTAGCCTGCCAGGTTCCTCTGTCCATGGGATTTTTCAGGCAAGAATACTGGAGTGGACTGCCATTTCCTCTGTCAGGGGAACTTCCTGACCTAGGGATCAAACCTGCATCCCCTGTGTCTCCTGCATTGCAGATGGACTCTTTACTTGCTGAGTCATCAGGAAAGCCCTAAGTACTCCCCAAATAGACCTACTTCTTCCAAGATCAGATTTATCCCTGAAGTTGGGAGCACAGTTGCCGTTATGGATGAAGTTGAGAGGTGAGTGAACAGACTCACAGAACCAAGCAAGACAATACAATCAGAGCATAAAAATCATGAGAAATGAGGAAGATGGGGGAGTGAGCCTCTGATTCAAAGGGGGAGCAAATGAGTGCAGATGAAGTCACAGCTGTATGCAGGGGAAGTGGAACTGTCCTGGAACAAGATTCTTGGTGGTCCCTGAATCCACAGTTCATAAAATATGAAACTGGAACTCAATGTGGCCAAACTCTTACTTCCACCTAACTGGTCATTGAGTCATCTTTCTGAAATTTAGTTTAATTCTAACTCCAACCCACTTCTGACTCTCCTTGCCAGCTCCCCAAGGGGAGGGGGTCCATCAAAACACCTCCTTTCCCATGGTATATGGTCTCCCTTTGACCATACTAGGATTCTTAGGTAGAAATTAGCCTTTTCCTTTTTAAGGAACATTAAAAGTGATAATTTTAAAAAACAACATATATATGGTTAAATTTCATAGCTCTAGATCTCTATGGTCCAAGGACTAGAGTATTACATAAATAGAAGGGACATTAGAGGTCATTTAATCACATTTCTCACTCCAAAACACTCTACTGCATACTTCACGGCATTCAGATTCATGAACCTTGAAACTTAAAAACATCCATCCAGCCCTTGAGCTCTAAAAGCAGTCAAGTGCAACAACTCAAGTGCAAAGTGTGGAATATTTAACTACCAAGCAAATTGGGGCAGTAATGACAGAATAGATGATTCCATGGCAAATGATTATCTACGTACTCCAATCCAGCAGTCAACTGGCAACTCTAGATTCCAAGTTCTACAAATCTAACTGAAAGCCTCAGCTACATGATTAAACAATTCTTAGAATACGAAGTGATAATTTCCAAATATATTTCCACAGGTGCAATACAGATACAGTCAATCTAATCAAAACAACCACCACAAAGGTGATTTATCTACATTATTGCCTTTCCACTAACGGTAGAAAACCCACCTGCCAATGCAGGAGGCATATGAGATGCAGGTTTGGCCTCTGGGTTGGGAAGATTCCCAGGAGAAGGGCATGGCAACCCACTCCAGTTTTCTTGCCTGGAGAATCCCATGGACAGAGGAGCCTGGCAGGCTACAGTTCATAGGGTCACAAAGAGTCGGACACAACTGACGCGGCTGAGCACACATCCCAATTAACATCTGCTTTATTGCCCCAAGTGGAAGAAATAGATAAAAATAATAAGATCTAGTCTAGCTTCTGTTTTGAAAATGTTTTCAGAGAAAACAAATGTTTGCGAAAAAAATAAATGTGCCTGCTTGGGTATCATGCCTACTTCAACAAGTAGGTTCTTGATCAAGGAAAAATCTCTGTGGGAGGAAGTCTTTAGTAAACCAGCAAAGAGATATGCTAGTCTTGGGAGCATGTTTTCTCAGGAGATGCTGTGGAAGTTGAAAAGACTTCCAGGTGCTTGTAGAGTGCATCCTAGCTGTATCTCCACCAAAGCAGGTCTCCTTTCTCCCACCAGCTCTAAGCTAGCCAGTTCCCACCCCAACCAATCCGTACTATCCTCCAGTGACTGTACTGTGTTTAATCCGACATTTACAGTCCTTTTTGTTCTCCCCCTTTCACCACTCAGATTTATTGGTCCAGCTATGTGGTACATTTTGCAGTTTCCCAAATAGACCCCAAATTTTCTTCATAGACCCCTGTCAGGGTGTTTCTTCTGCCTAAAATAATCCTCCTGCATTCTCCACTGCCTTCCATCTGCTTTATTGGCTAATTCATTCTTAATCTTCAAAACACAGCCACACTCAGCCACAGACCGGGGCATGGCATTTTCATTCCTGTGGCCCAGGTTCAATCCCTGGCTGGGGAGCTAAGATCCAGCAAGTCAAAAGGCATGGGAAAAAAATTAGTAAATAAATACAGGGTATAAATATAAAGTGGAAAATCAGTTTAAAAGGACTACAACTAGTCACTTTGTGCTCAACCTGCCTGTTCAGTGCCATGCGTGCCTTGATTTAGGAAAAATGAAATGTTTGTAAATGGTATATGTCCCTTATCCCTTTCCTTAAAAAAAGAAAATCTCATCAGAAATGATATGCTCCTTCTGGATTTGCCTCAAAATAATGTGGGTTTGGGAAGGGAGAGGGTGGACTATCCATGAAAGAAGTCTGGTCATGAGTGGACTATTGTTGAATCTGGGAAATGAATACCCTGGGGTTTATGAAACTTTTATGCTTTTGTTTATTCATAATAAAAAATACAAAGTAAATCCTCATGGAGAACATGAGTTCTGCTCTGGTTAAGTAGCTTAGCCAGCTGAATGATGCACTAACTGCATATGTATACATGTCTTCAGCAAAAGTTAATGTGTCGGATACTTGACAAGACATCACATATTTACTGTGATCAGTGCAACTGTCCCTGTGTTTCCTGCTTCCTCCTCAGTCTGAATCCTGGTTGTCCTGAACCCTGGCTCAGTTCATGGATGATTTATTCTGGAGGAGATGGTCTCACAGCTGAGAAGTGGGCGTAGATATCTTCTCTGAGGGGATTCCACAAAGGGCCTCTTATATACTAACTATCCACCGAACGTGGGGACACTTACATGCTATCTCCCTTAGATCAGCCCATTCATCTACTATCCCAAGACAGGACATTGAATGCACAGAGAGGTTATATAACTTGTTCAGTATCACACAGTAAGTTAGGGGTAAATTGAAGATATGAGCCTCATGGTGTCAGACCTCAAAGCCGATTCATTTAATCACTCAGGAGTGCCTGAGTCAACCCTACACTGCCTTGCTTTCCACACCCACTTCATTTGTGTTCTTACCTTCCTGTTCTCAAATACCGGCTTTAGGGACAACGTTCTCACTCCCTTCCTCCCATTTTAGAGGTTACCTTTTTCTCTCTCTTGTATACCTGAAGCCTGGATTACCTTAGGCTACATCTGATGCTCTCACTCCTCAGATATACTATTTTTGGCTCCAGGGTCTTTGAAGTTGCCCATTACGAGATGCGGTGATATGACCGCAAAGGAAAAAGAAGAAAGGGAGGCAGATATAATAGTGGCTGTCTTGAGCAATGTCTGATGCCCTTTCCTCTTTCTGGAGGCAGCTCATCAAAGAGGCAGTGAAGGCTCCTGACAGTAACAGCTGACAGGAAGGATCCATGCTTGCAAATGCTGAGCACTTTGTATCAGTTTTCTTACTTAACTCTTAGAACCGCCCAGTGGGATAGGCACGATCGTCTCCTTTTCACAGATGGGGAACTGAGACTGATAGAAATTGAGGACTCGCCTCAGGGTACACTGCTAGGGCGGCAGCCCAGGGATTGGCACCAGGCCTTCCGTGTACCACTGTACAAAAGGGGCCACCACCTTCTTTCTTTCTTTTTGGCTGTGCCGGGTTTCCATTGCTGCATGAGCTTTCTCTAGCTGTGGTGAGCGGAGGCCACTCCCGGGTTATGGTGTGAGGGCTCCTCATCGCAGTGACTTCTCCTGCTGTGGAGCGCGGGCTCTAGGGCCTGTGGACTTCTGTATCTTTGGCGCACAGGCTTATATGCCCTGCAGCATGTGGGATCTTCCTGGACCAGGGATTGAAACAGCCTTGGCAGGCGGCGTCTCAATCACTGGACCACCAGGAAGTCTGGGGTCACCCCTTTCTAATGGGCACAAAGGTATCGTTTGGACTATTGGATGCCCCCAGTGAACCTGCCCCAAAGACTTGGGAGTCAGACCACTGACTGTTCTTCTCACTTCCCAGGAGTCAACGTGGGCTTTTCTCAGAGCACAGAATCTACATTCCGGGGTGTGTGCTGGATTGTTACAGTGACATTTTGAGAAGAGCGAGATCCATGTGAATCGGTACAGAAGCAGGATGCATGGGAGAAGTCAGTCTAAGACACCCCGGGATGGATAAGCCGATTATTTTCAGGCAGGGAGAAAAGAAGACAGAATGTCCTGGGCAAAAGAAGACAGGGAAAGGCAGTCAGGAATGAGCAAGCAGAGTACGTGTGCGGGGAGAGGAGGGATCTGAGGATGCCAAGGAGGCAGGGGGTGGACTGCGGGTACCTGCCAGGGTCCAGAGCAGTTGAGACTTGAAACAGAAGGCAGTCAGGAGCCAGGAGAGCGATCTGATCCGGGGAGGGGTGAGATGAAAGCATTTTTCAGGAGGATTAGGCTGGCTGAGGCACAGGATGTCTTGGTCTCAGGCAAGTTCAGGCCAAAGGTTGATGAGAAGTCCCGAAGGAGGGGTCCTAGTCTGACATCTGGCCCAGCGCTGGTCCGCCAGATACAGTGACAGCAGCCTCCTTAGGAAGGATGGTCTTCCCTGGGGACTCTGACTGGGTGTGTCTGGGACTCACCCTACTGCCAGATTTGCCTCCCCTCCATCCCTTCACCCACCACTCCCAGGTCCCAAAAACCAAAGGATTCAGCAGGCTGGAGTGTTCAGAGGCCATTCCCAGAACTTGCCTGGTCCGGCTCTCTGCCCCTGCAGAGAGGAGACAAGGCATTGCTCAACTTGGCCCCTGCCATCACGTGCCCAGGGTTGAACCTCAGCTTCCTCGTGGCTCATCTCACACCCCTTCTCTCTGTGCAGCCCTTACTCCCACCTCTTCTTTCACTGCCCTCATTGGAACCATCTCTAACTGTCTCTGGCTCCTTCACATTGCGCCACAGGGAAGAAATTCCACTGCCAGGTTCCAGGGGCAAGGTTTGGAAAGACGCTGTGTGCTACCAAGCCTGGGAGGGTGACTTAACGAGAGCGTGAGTCACATGCCTCCTCCTGTCAGTCATTGGTGGTGTCTTATAGATGACAAAGAAGGTCCCTGGTGGGCATCTCTACCTCACCCCATGCAGGTCAGGAACAGAGTCTGAGCTGACATTCTCACTCAGTCAGAGTCTGGTCCTGGCTCAGCATCTTTGTGCCTGCCTGCTAAGTCGTTCAGTCTTTGATACCCCATGGACTATAGCTCGCCAGGCCCCTCTGTCCATGGGATTCTCTAGGCAAGAATACTGGAGTAGGTTACCATTTCTTTCTCCAGGGGATCTTCCTGACCCAGGGATCAAACCGGTGTCTCTTTTGTCTCCTGCATTGACAGATGGCTTCTTTACCACTAGCACCACCTGGGAAGCATTATTCCCAGGTCCTAATTCTCCATTAGGCAGTGGTTGTGGGCAAGTCTTGCTAAATGCTTTCCAGCTCCATCCTTCTGGATCCCCTGAGGACCATTCCATCGTCTTCCCTGGCCAAGGCAGAGTCCTGGTTCCAACCAAGGCTGTGGCTGCCCGGGGAGGGCACATGAATGCCACTTTTGTGTAGGAACCACCTCTGCAAACAGGAGTCACACATGTGCTCACACACATAGACACACACACATCTCTGCTTCTTGTGATTCTGACTCATTTCTCTCCAAGAGGTTGCATTTGAATCACACTTCTCCCAAGAAGCTTCTATGAAGGTACCATCCATGCCCTTATCACTGGAATCCTTCTGCATCATGTAATGGCCCTAGGTTGAGACAAAGCTAAGGGAAATTTTATATGTTTAATGGGCTCATGTGGTCCCTAAGTCAGAGAGTCTACCAAACCCTTGGATCTACCCCTTTTCCTTGAATAGCCAGATCCCTCTTCTCCGCTATTCTTGACCCACAACAAGAGATGGGTATCCCAGGCCCTCAAGACTCCGGCATGACCCACGATGCTGTCCCAGACCAGGACAGGCCAGAATTTTAGTTTGAAGGAAGGTATCAGTCTGGCTAAGACAGACAGGTGACCGGCCCGGCAGAGAGGTTTATGTGATAACTACCCAGAGAGGGGCCAGGCTGTCAGTACAAGGGTCCTCCTTGTCAGTACAAGGTACAAGGTACAGGCTGTCAGTACAAGGTACAAGGGTCCTCCTTTATAGGAGTTGATAGGCTCAGGGGAGCTTTGTAGAGGTGATTCTGGATGCACGGATGCAAGAACTGGAGGCTTTGGTACGTGGAATGGACTCAGGGAGATTTCCCAGGAGAACACAGGCCAAGATGCATGTGAGAAAGACAGGGTCTCAGATGAGCCTGGGCTTGCCTGTCTGAGGCAGAGTTCATGGGCAGTGAGAGATGATGTTGGAGAGAGAAGGAGGCATCAGTCAAGGATGCTGGGGATGAGCTCAACAGCTGGCACCCGGCATGGCAGGTCCAGGTTGTGTCTGTAGCTGCTGAGGAAGGTGAGCTGCTTGTAGTGACTTAGTTATGAGTTAGCACTGCCCAAGAATCCTAAGACAGCCATGAGGAAATGAGCACTGACAAGAGCTCAGTTTGTTTTTGCAGCCAATACCTTTCCTGAGAGCTGAGGTTCTTTTGTTCGTTCTACTCCCTACAACTGTTTCAAGCGATGCCTCACAGACTCTGAACATGGTTTTCTTGTGGGCAGAAAAAATTGCTAGCCATACTGTGTGTTTGTGTGTGTGTGTGTGTGTGTGAGAGAGAGAGAGAGAGAGAGAGAGACAGACAGACAGACAGACAGACAGAAACACATAGAGACAGAGAAAGAGAAAGAAATTGATAAAGGATGGATAGAGAGATGACCCAATGAAGAGGCAAGGAAGAAAAAGAAAGTCTAGTGTCTTACTGTTGGCACTCAGTAAAAGTTCATGCTTAATAAATGCTGTTGTATTAAGCTGGAGGACAAGGCAGAATTAAAGAGCTGGGTTGGAGCCACCATGCATTGCCTTACTTGTTTGATGGACTCTTCGACCAAAAAAATCAGCGCCATCTAGTCACCTCAATGCAACAGGAATGCTGCACAATAAGGGAGATTGGATGTCAATTCCTTGGGGATGTTTTTGCTCTTTCTTAGGCTCTGTAGTTCTTTCTAGCATTGGATTTATTAGCTTTGCTCCATTCTGAGGCTATTAATAGTACCTGTAACTCCAGGTCAGTCACCTTATAAATGCACAGCCCCTTGAGACTGCAATTGGTTCCACATTAAACTCTCACTATTCCTGAAGTGACGTGAAGATCTCCTGAGTTTGGGCCAGCACTGCCATGGTCAATGATAAATGGCAGGTGACACCTGCCATCTTTCCCAAGGAACTGAGGTCTCGCTTCTGCTAAACAAGCAATCAGTTAATCAAATCACTACTAGTTGGATGTCTAGTAAACCTTCAGTATTTGGAGGCAGTGTCTTCCTTTGATACTCCAGGAATTTTGACTCTGACTTGAACTTTTACCTGTCTTTACTCCAGAATCACATGGCTTCTCTGAACTATTTTTGTTTCTGCCTCTGGAAACTGAAAAAATAGCTCTGACCTAAGCACTCTGGGGGCAAGTAGAGAAATTGGGTAACTAAGAATCAGTACAAGAAATTCTTCCAGTTATTGAGTCTTCCAGGAATTTTGGACAACATGGATATTTTCCTTCTCATTTTTTTTTTTCCAGTCACTCCACACGACTTGCAGGATCTTAGTTCCCAGACTAAGGATCTAAGCCGGGTTTGTGGTAATGAGAGCACCAAGTCCTATCCACTGGACTACCAGGGAATTCTCCTTCCTTCTCATTTTAAATGTATGAATCATTTCACACCAAGAGAAAAGAACCAAGAGTAATACTGCAGTCTCCTGGATTCTCACTACCTAGTTACGTCAGACACTAACATTTAGCCATCACTACTTCTGAATTTCATTTTCTAAATAAATGGAGCTTTGGAAATCCAAAAACAAGGGGCTATGTGTATGGCTGATTCACTTTTCTGTACAGCAGAAACTAACATTTCATTAAAGCAACTATACTCCAATAAAAAGAGAAAAAAAATGGAATAGAGCTTTGGACTTTAATCCCAATTCTATTAAGTGACCTAGAGATGAGTTGGCTATTCTGTGCTCCATCTTTAAAATGAGGTGAAAGGTGTAGCTTTGAGAGGGACAAAAGTTCCAAATTTTATTTTAGAAGAATTATGAAATATGCCTAATAGAAATTTTAAAATATTTTAAAACTATAGTTTGTCAATTGTATGAATTTAACAGAGTTTAAGTAGCTCTTAATTTCCCCAACTACTAAGTTTTTTGGGGAAAGTTTTTGAAAATCTTTCTGTCTACAGCATAATAAATCCATTTATCACTCTGTGGTCCTTGCCGTCTTCAAATTAGCCAAATTCAAATACTCATGAGGTAAGTAGAACTTAAGAATATGACTTATTCTTTTGGTTTCAGTACTTAGAAATTCAAAAGTTCAATGTCATTTTTCTATTTTGCCTTGGGTTAATTTTTCCTACGTTGTTCTTTGGAATGAGAGATATAGGTGAGTATTAACTTCATTAATGAGCTGCTATTTGAGTCTTCCGAGCTTAAGAGTTGAATGGGCTGTTTTCCCTGAATTGAAAAGTTGGCTTGTATTAATTCATACAGAGAACCAATTTGATAAAACTTTACAGAATTTAGAATATGTAAAACATGTGAATAATAGTGGAAAGATTTTGAGAGATTAAGGATAAGTCTAGCAAATCCTCAGGTTATAGGTACCATTAAAAATCATTGTCTTGAAGGACAAAGATCATGCCAAACATGGCATGTGCTTATATCAATTCAAGATAGAAAGCAGTCAGTAGAGTTCACTTTGGATGATGACACAGCCCAACACACTTGGAAACAATGAGAGGCTTAAAGATGACTGATGCATAGCTAGTTCGTCATCAAGATGTATAGTCAGGTTATACAGGCAAGCACGTATGACTAAATAGATTACGAGGTAATAAAAAGCCAGTGCTGTAACAGACATACAAGGGGAATTCCATGTGATAAGATGGGGACAGTTGGCTAATTCAGCAAAGATTTATGTAGCAAGTACTGAGCAATCTGTCCTAACTGCCAGCAGTGCAGAGCAGCTCAAGATAAGTTGGTGCTTGATCTTAAAAAAAAAAATGGCTAAGCTTTCAACAGGAAGAGAACTGGGGATGACAGTATAGGTAAAATAGGGAAAGAATCAGGAAAGGAGAAAACTGGTATAAATGAGTATGCAACATAAAGATGTAGTGGGTTTTGAATTCCCTCAGATTTGCCTGTAATTCCAATGCCTCACCTTTAATTTATTTTTCTCTGGTAGCTCATATAGTAAAGAATCTTCCTGCAATGCAGGAGACCTAGGTTTGATCCCTGGGTCAGGAAGATCCCCTGGAGAAGGGAATGGCAACCCACTCCAGTGTTCTTACCTGGAGAATTCCGTGGACAGACCATGGGTTTGCAAAGAGTCGGACACAACTGAGCGACGGACACTTTCACTTTCTCCACTGTCATCGAACTTTTGTCAGCATCACTTGCTCTGAGGGCTTCTGGCCAGGTCATCAGTGATTTCTCCATTTCAAATCCAATGGACACTCTTAGTCTCAGGCAGAATAAATCCAAGGAGGAACACACCGAGACACATAATAATCAAACTGAGAAAATTAAAGGTAAAATATTAAAAATGAAGGAAAAACAACAAACAACATGTAAGAGAACTCCCATAAGGTTATCAGCTTATTTCTCAACAGAAACTCCACAAGCCAGAAGGGAATGGCATGATATATTTAAAGTGATAAAAGAGAAGAAATGAGAATCAAAAATACTCTACTCAGCAAGATTCTTATTCAAATTGGATTGAGAAATCAAATGCTTTACAGACAAGCAAAAGTTAAAACTCAGTACTACCAAATAAGCTTTATGACAAATGCTAAAGTAACTTCTCTAGGCATGAGACACAAGAGAAGGAAAAGACCTACAGAAAATAAATCCCAAGCAATTAAGAAAATTGTAATAAGATCATACACATCGATAATTACTTTAAATGCAAATGGTTTAAATGCACCAACCAAAAGACATAGACTGGCTGGGTGGATGAAAACATGTGTATGTATGCACTCACTAGGTCACTTTGCTTGATCCCCGAAATTGTATGTAATTATTTTATATTGTTAGGTTAATCATGTCCCCATTATGGTTTGCAATTGTAATTATCTTTTATTTTTGACTGACTATTGATTATGAAAACTGATAAACATTTTTTACTATTGTGATTATGCTACTATTCATTTCAATAATTGTATTATCATTGGTTAACAGAAAATAATAGAATTCTATATCACTAAAGTAAAAGTGAAAGTGTTTATCTCTCAGTTGTGTCTGATTCTTTGTGATTCCATGGACTCTAGCCCACCAGGCTTCTCTGTCCATAGAATTCTCCAGGCAAGAATACAGGAATAGGTTGCCATTTTTCTCTCCAGGGGATCTTTCCAACTCAGGGAATGAACACGGGACTCCTGAATTGCAGGCAGATTCTTTACTGTCTGAGCCTCCAGGGAAGCCCTTATGACTAAAACTATCATTTAATAGAAAAACCTGTAATCACTTTTTAAAACCCTGATGCACATTAGAATTATCTTGGAAGTTTTTGAAAAATACCATACCCAGGTATTTTTTTCTCCAAAGCCTCAGATATGATTCTAATGAGCAGCCATGTTTAAAAACAACTGGACTATATCATGATCTTTTACTTTTATCTAACTTGTTTCACTTTTTCTATTTCATATTCAGTGCTTCCATTTCATTTAGTTTATGTTTTCTAATTTCTCTATTTCTCATTTTTTGTTGTTCTTTCTCAAGCCTTTATCAAGTGTAGTAGAAAAGCTTCTGTATACATATATATAAAGAGTGTGTATAATGTATATATTTTAGAAAACTTATGAATTTCTGCCTCGCTAAAAAATTTATGAAATTTTCATGCAACTTGTTTGACTAAGCATGAATAGAAAGGTAGATTTCTAATTTGTATTCACTCAAAACTTTGATATGGTACATTTATTTTGGCATCTTGGCTTCCCTGGTGGCTCAGTGGTAAAGAATCTGCCTGTAATGCAGGAGCTGTAGGAGGCTCGGGTTCGATCCCTGGGTCAGGAAGATCCCTTGGAGCAGGAAATGGCAACCCATTCCAGTATTCTCGCCTGAAGAATCCCATGGACAGAGGAGCCTGTTTGACTGAAGTCTATAGGGTCGCAAAGAGTTGGACATGACTAAAGTGACTTAGCATAGCATATTACTGCTGAAAGCCTAGAAAACTTATTATCTTAGTGATTTTTTTGAAAAAAATCTGCATGAGGCTTTAAACTTCTAATCCAATATTGAGAATACAAAGAAACATTGTTAAAAAAAAAGAAATTAACAAGTGATACAGTGTTATTAACTAAAGTACAAATGTTGGTTAAATTTCAAAAAAATAAAAAAAAACAAATGCAATGGATATTCTTTAATCCTCATCTCATTTGACCACTGGGTAACATGGCTGCCATGGCCCACTCTTGCCTTTTCACCCCTCCTTTGGTTTCTACAACATTATATGTTTCTGTCTTTTCCCTAGGCTCTATTCTCAGGTCCCTTTCTCTGGCCATCACTTCTTGCCTCAATTCTTTGTATATACATTTTCTTCTCTTGCAATAGACACTCCATTTTCATATTATATCCAAATCATTCTTTCTTAAAATATTTATCTGTTTATTTTTGGCTGTGTTGGGTCTTAGTTGCAGTGCTTGGATGTCTCTCTACGTGCGGTTCATGGGTTTAGTTGCCCTGTGGCGTAAGGGATCTTAATTTCTCAGTCTAGGATATAACCTGAGTCCCCTGCATTGGAAGGCAGATTCTTAGCCATTGGACCACCAAAGAAGTTCCCTAAATAATTCTTACTTACTTTTCAGATCTCAGCTCAATTATTTTTAAAAAATATTTTTTATTTATTTGGCTGCACCGGGTCTTAGTTGGTACACTTGGGATCTTTGATATTCATTGACACATGAGGGATATTTAGTTGTAACCTGCGAACTCTTAGTTGCCATATGCAGGATCTAATTTCTCAACCAGGAATAGAACCCAGGTCCCCCACATTGGGAGCTTGGAGTCTTAGCCGCTGGACCACCAGGGAAGTCCCTCTGCTCAATTATTACTTCCTTTAGGAAATCTTCCCCAGCCCCCTCCTCCCCAAATCTTGCCCCTATATAGTCAGCAGCCTCTAGATGAATGCTCAGATATCCTCCTAGATCAGTACTGGCAACACTGTATTTTCAATACTTGTATCATCTAAATCTAAATACAGAAGTCATGTTCACCATTATATTCCTAACACTTAGGAGAGTGGTGGGCTAATACCAAGCTCTTAATAAATGCTTCTTAAATGAATGAATGAATGGTTTATTCAGGTGATATCAAGAAATTTGCATTGGTTAAAATAGGGTGCATATAGAAAGAGATGAGGGGAAAAATAGATTGGGGGAGATTCTTGGCTTTCAAAGAAAAAAGTTTTAACTCCACTCTATAGACAAAATTGACCCTTGAAAAAAACCTGGACTAGAGAATGCTCTGTTCTAGCATTAGCCTAGTAGTCTGTCCTATAAACGGGTGTAGAAGGCAATGGCACCCCACTCCAGTACTCTTGCCTGTAAAATCCCATGGACGGAGGAGCCTGGTAGGCTGCAGTCCATCGGGTGGCTGCGAGTCGGACACGACTGAGCGATTTCACTTTCACTCTTCACTTTCACACATTGGAGAAGGAAATGGCAACCCACTCCAGTGTTCTTGCCTAGAGAATCCCAGGGACAGGGGAGCCTGGTGGGCTGCCGTCTATGGGGTCGTACAGGGTCGGACACGACTGAAGTGACTAGCAGCAGCAGCAGCAGTGTGACTAGAGAAGTGAAACACAGGATAATCTGGTCGAGCAACTGTAAGGACAGTAAGATGATCATCCACTTACGATGCATAGTGATCAAAGTATGCTAAGGGATGATTACAGAGAGGATTCTTTCTCTTGTGTGTCACTACCATTCACTGGGACAAGGAGTGCGGAGGGAGAGCCAGGATTAGAAGAAAGAGAGTGAGATCATTTTCTGTATGGTTTGAGTTGATAGGAAGGATACTTAGGAGGCATTGCTAAGAGACAGTTGGAAATTCCAGCCTGTAGCTCAGAGAAGGTTTGAAAAGAAACGTGGAGTTGAGAGACATTTGAAAAGAGGTAATGGCTGAAGATTCGAAAGTCCCCAGGGAGAGAAGAGAAAGCAAATGGAGAAGGGCCTTGAAGAAATCTCCCCTTTTCAGTGGAGGAACATAAAGTCAGCAAAGAGCAGACGAAGAGATTTTTCCAGAAGGTAAAGGCAGTCACACTCAAATATTGCTGTGGTTATAGTCTTCAGAATGTAGAAAAATAACTTGAAAGTTGATAGATAGCAGGACAGAGATGGAGAGAAAGTGATAATCTGACATGGATTTCAAGGGAGAAGAGTTTATTGAGCTCAGAAGGTAGAAAGTTGTGCAAAGATGATCCAGAAGCAACAGTGGAGTGGAAGGTAATCAGAATGTGAACTTTCTTGATTGAGATGTAGGAGAAATTAGGTATAACCTCAAATTATACTTGAGAGGGTAAATAACTAGGTTAAAGAGAAAGTTAAGTGCAAAGAAATAAAAAGGAAGGAAACAGGTGAGTGTTTAAGCCCAAGGTCCAAAGTATAAATGAATTCACTGACAGTGGAATGAAAGGTTTTAAGATTACAGTAACAAGGTTTACCCAGTCAATACATTTTCACTGAGTCAGGTCAACCTGAAGATATAGAGCATTTCATCAGCTATCTGCACAGATATGTAACTTACAGCTCTGTTACCGTTTATCATAGTTAATTACATGTTTCATAAAAATAATCATTCATTAATCATTAGCATTCCCCCTTGCTGATTTTTGATCTTTCAGACAACCACCCTCCTCCTATTATTTTCTTTAAATGAACTCATGCTTTCTTTTTAAAAATTTTATTTATTTTTAGTTGGAAGATAATCACTTTATATCTGCCATACATCATTAATTCTGCCATACAGATGTTGCATACATGCATCTGCTATACATACATTAATTCTGCCATATATCAACGTGAATCAGCTGTAGGTATGCATGTGTCCCCTCTCTCTTGGCCTTCCCTCCCACCCCCATCCCATCCCCACCCCACCCCCACCCAGCACTCCAGGTCATCTCCAAGCACCGACTTGAGCTCCCTGTCATATAGCAAATTCCCACTGGCTCTCTATTTTACATATGGTATATATTTCAATGCTACTCTCTCAATTCATCCCACCCTCTCCTCCCCCTGCTGTGTCCACAGGCACTGTGTCTCTATTGCCATTCTGCAAATAAGTTCATCAGTACCATTTTTCTAGATTCCATATATGTGTATTAATATATGACATTTATTTTTCTTTTTCTGACTTATTCATTCTATATAACAGACTCTAGGTTCATCCATCTCAGTAGAACTGACTCAAATTTGTTCTTTTTTATGCCTAAGTAATATTACATCATGTATGTATTACATCATGTATATATATCACGACTTTAGCCATTCATCATCAGTGGACATCTAGGTTGCTTCCACGTCCTAGCTGTTGTAAATGGTGCTGCAGTGAACACTGGAGTACATGTATCTTTTAGAATTGTGATTTTCTCAGGTTATATATCCAGTAGTGGGATTGCTGGTTCATATGGTAGTTTTGTTCCTAGTTTTTAAAGAAATATCCACACTGTTTTCGATATTGAGTGTAACAATTTGCATTCCCACCAACTGTGCAAGAGGGTTTCCTTTTCTCCACATTCTCTCCAGCATTCACTGCTTGTAGATTTTTTTGATGATGGCAATTCTGATTGGTATGAGATGATACTTCATTGTAGTTTTGATATGCATTTCTCTAATAATAAGTGATGGTGAGCATTTTTTCATGGGTTTATTAGCCATCTGTATGTCTTTTTTGGAGAAATGTCTGTTTCAATATTCTGCCTTAAATGGACCCTTTGGTTTCTTATCCTCATTCTAAACAGCAATATCAATGAAGTCACTGGTTCATATTTGTATTTTTATGCTTTGCAAATTAAATATGTAACAGTTAAAATACAACATGTATATACAGGTAGAGCCTGGGGTCTGGTACCTGACAATTTAATTCAAATCTTATCTCTACCACTTATTAGCTGTGTGACCTTGGGCAACATACTTAACCTCTCTGTGCCTTGGTTTTCTCTTACATAAATTGAGGATGTTATTGGATGCTCTGGTCCACTATGATTGCCTCCTTCTCTCAAACTCTTAACTCTTCTTGTCTTATTTTCTGAACAACCTACTTGTCACCTGTCATATACTACCTTCAGTCTTCCTTCCAGGAAAATTATGGAGCACTTACCATATGCCAGTTACAGAGAGGCTGAGTCCTGGGCTGGGTCCTCAATAAGGCTACCAAATAAAATTTCGCTTGCAACTTTTAGGTTGTGCATTTGCCTTTAGCTGACATTTTCAACACCAAAGTGCTCACAGCATTCTTACTTCGATTTGCTATCTCATGTCATAAGACCAGGGACAATACTGCTTTGTTAGAACTCCAACCTTACCTGATTTAGGAACTACAGAGAAGTCACTTAGATTTGGGCTGGGAAAGGATAAGGAACAGGACAGAGAGTTAGTGCCTGGAGAAGTATGATTCAGTAAGTAAAAGGAATGTCCCCATCTGTTGATAAGATGTAAAATGACAGACTAGACTTTTAGTAATCCTTTCCTCCCTGTTTGGGACTTACCGGAGCAGTGAAATCTTGGTTCACATTTGAAATCTCAACCTGAAGAGTTTCAAGAAAAATTCTTTAATAGCGCTAGCGGTTAAACAAAAAGCAGACAAAATGCTACATATCAACGAATTGATTGCTGCTATCTTTCTCCCCAGGTGTAGAATGTTTCTAGGCTCCAAGTGAGCCCTCTTCATTGAAGAAGCTGTGAACTTCAAAGGCAGTCTGTCATGGTCTTTGATACTTGTTGAACTGAATTTAGGAAACTGCAAGGAATCTTATTTGCAATTTAAGCTGATGGAATGTTCTGGATTTTAAACAAAAGGGGTGAAACTTCTCTGGAATCTGTAGTCTGTCTGGTTAATCAGAAAACCTTTTGGATAAACACCAGCTGCTTCTCCAACTTATCTCTGAAGTACGAAGTGCCTTCTGAGTATCTTGATCACTTGAATTCTAGAAAAGACAAAGTGGAAATGAGACACTCTTTGTAGCTTTCTGGAACTACTGATTTACCATTAATTTTGTATATCAGATTGCAGCCATGAAATTAAAAGACTCTTCTTCCTTGGAAGGAAAGTTACGACCAACCTAGACAGCATATCAAAAAGCAGAGACATTACTTTGTCAAAAAAGGTCCATCTAGTAAAGGCTAGAGAGTCCCTTGGACTGCAAGGAGATCCAACCAGTTCATTCTAAAGGAGATCAGTCCTGGGTGTTCATTGGAAGGACTGATGCTGAAGCTGAAACTCCAATACTTTGGCCACCTGATGCGAAGGGCTGACTCATTTGAAAAGACCCTGATGCTGGGAAAGATTAAAAGCGGGAGGAGAAGGGGACAACAGAGGAAGAGATGGTTACATCACCAACTCACTGGACATGAGTTTGGGTAAACTCCAGGAGTTGGTGATGGACAGGGAGGCCTGGTGTGCTGCAATCCATGGGGTCGCAAAGAGTCGGACAAACTGAGTGACTGAACTGAAATGAACTGAACACCACAAAGGCAAATCTATGCTCATCAATGATACTTAATTATGAACTAGGTTCAGACTGAGATCTATTATTGGACATCTATATGCCATTTCAACGGCATATGCTATGCCATTTCAAACATCTCATCACATGTAATCATATTAATCTTCATGACAAGTTAATTATTAATTCTGTCATTATTATTAACATATTGTTAATCTTGTTCTAGAATGAAGAAATTAAAGAGATTCAAGGTCACTTAGCTAACATCTTCCTCAAATGATAACCACAAGAAAATAATTTTTAAAAAGATATTATTTGCCTTTATAGCCTGCAGAGCTAGTAACTGATGGACATAGATTGAAGTTAAGCTCTTAATCCTGAAGAACGCATTTTTGTTCTATGCCACAGTCCCTTGTTTATTCTATAAATTTCTGACCACATAATTTTTAGATAATTACAACTTCTCTGCCTCATTTGTAAATTGAGGATAACGCTAAAAGATTGTTAATGAAAAAACGACACTATATATCTTTATATAGTGAAACTCAGGTATCCATGAACAAATGAAGGGAATTTCACAAATTTGTAAAGTATAAAGTTATAAATTAAGTGTCATGAGATTAACTATAAATGACTTTAGGGGGTCGGCTATGTCTTATTTTTTGTTTCATCCCTAGGCCCCAATTTAAAGAGAGATTTAACAAATGTTTGTGGAACAACGTGGGTGAATAACAATGATTTCCTTGGGCCTTGGATAAATGTTTTTACACTTGAAGAAAACAATGGAATTCTAGAACTGGAAGAGATCTTAGAACCATCTACACCCATGGTTCTTCAAACATTAACGTATGGCATCAGAATCCTCTGGAGAGTTTGTTAAAGTGCAGATTGCTGTGTTCCAGAGCCCCAGAGTTCTTGGGACACAAAGTCTGGGGTGGGCTTGAGCACTGTCATTTCTTTTTTAAAAAGATTTATATTTATTATTTGTGTTTTGGCTGTGCTGGATCTTCCTTGCTGCACTCAGGCTTTCTCTGGGGGTGGTGAGTGGGGGCTACTCTCTAGTTGCGGTGTGAAGGCTTCTCATTGTGGTGGCTTCTCATTGTGGAGCATGAGCTCTAGGCACGTGGGCTTCAGGCGTTGTGGCACATGGGCTTAGCTGCTCCTTGGTATGTGGGATCTTCCTGGACGAGGGATCCATCCACGTGCCCTGCATTGGCAAGTGTGTTCTTAGCCAGAAGACCACCAAGGAAGCCTTGAGTATTGTCTTGAGCATTCTAACAAGTTCCCAGGTGAAGCTGATGTTGCTGGTCCAGGGACCACACTTTGAGAATCACTAACCTGCCACAACAATAACTAATATTTATTAAGTGCTAATTATGTGACAGGCACTGTGCTAAAGGTATAATTCATATTAAGTCATTTATTCATTACAATAAGTCTATGGATGGAGACAATATTAGTGTCCTTATTTTAGTTATAAGAACAATGAGACCCAGAGAAGCTAATTCTTTTATCCAGACTCATCTCCCTAATAAGTGGTGGAACCAGGGTGATGCATTCAGGCTATGTGATGCTATATCTGGCTCTCTTGGGTGATATTATAACTTCACAGAGTGAGGTGCCTTGTACATCAGTCTAGATGAAGAAATGGAGGCCCACCAGAAGTGACTCGCCCAAGGTCACATGATGAATTGGAAGAGGAGTGTGAATGAAGACACCGTCTTCCTAATTCAGCATCTGCCTTCTCTTGCCATAGAGCACGAGGAGCAGGCAAGTGTTCTACTCCTTCTTTCAGTGAATTCCCAAGGCCATCAACTTCTAATCAGTTTGAGTAGTATAGATGTCCTTATGCTGCTCTGACATCTTAGTCATTTTGCTTATTTACCCACTGTTTCATAACTTAAGGAGGTGGTGGTGTCTGTAGAGGAGAGAGTAGGGATTGATGGATGAGTCATGAGGCTGGAGGCTAAAGACCCAGAAAGCAAAGGGGTTACTCAGACTGATGAATGGCTCAAGAGTGGGTGGAAGAAATGTCTCCATGTGTCTTGGCAAGTCCTCTGTAATATCTCTTCCCACACTTAGAAAACCCAGCTCTTAGGGACTTTAGGTCACTGTACATCAACAACCCAAGTCTCCCAGGGATGCTGGAAAGGAAAATTAAGAATGCTTGGTTTGGGGAAGACTGGGCCTAGGAGGGCTCTTAAAACTCTAAATTCAGTCCCCAGAGGCTCTGTCCTTAGATATGCTGTACTCCCTAGTTTATGTGCCCATAAGTTTGTTTGTTTTAAAATAAAATGTAAGTCAAATTTATTAGATTTGTCCACAGTCACCAGTGGTGATCTTCTTGCTGGTCTTGTCATTCCTGAGCCCAAAGCGCTCCATGGCTTCCACAATATTCATGCCCCTGTTCACCCTGTCACAGACCACGGGCTTACCATCCAACCATTCAGTCTTGGCAGTGCAGATGAAAAACTGGGAGCCATTTGTGTTGGGGCCAGCCTTTGCCATGGGCAAGATGCCAGAACCTGCATGCTTAAGAGTGAATTCTCATCAAATTTCTCACCATAGATGGACTTGCCACTGGCACCGTTACGGCGTGCAAAATCACCATCCTAGCACATAAATCCTGGAATTATTCTACGAAAGCAGGAAACTTTATACCAAATCTTTCCTTCCCAATGCTCAGAGCATGACAATTTTCTTCTGTCTTTGGAACTTTCAAAGGAGATGGGGCCCAAGGTCTTGCCATTGTCGGCGATGTCAAAAAACAGGGTGGGGTTGACCATGGCTGAACAGCATGGGAGGCTCTGGGGTGGCGCCGTCTACAAGGCTGTGCCCATAAGTTTTGCTAAACAGGTGTCTTTGAGCTGCACAGTGGTCAGGGTAAAAACATTTAAAGTGAGTTTGACATCAGAATTAAAGAAAGGTTTAACATCCCTGCCTGCAAAATGTGATTTCTTTAAGGACCATCTGTCCCTCATCCCTCCCATCCTTTTTCTTCCACACCCTCCCACCTCCCCATCCCCAGGCACTTTATGTACAAATCTCCTCAACATTGAGATCGTGGTTATGATTATCATGGGTGAATTCTCTAACTTTCCAGAGCTTCAGAGGCATAAGTATCCTGTGAATGTCTGTGTGGTCAGTGAGTTTGTTCTTTAGGATGAGAAACCTGGTCAGCATGCAGGCCCCAACGATCAGGTGCTCTCAGATGAGTCATTGGTAATGAGTAGACAAAACACAAGGCACAATTGTCCACGTTTCCTGCCCCGGGCCCCTTCCACCCCCTCTCCAAAATCTCCCCTGCCCTTCCTGGCCTCCCTCACCCCCGCAGGTAGGACAATTAGGTGAAAAGATGCATTTTTTTTGTGGTCAAGATAAGGTTAGAATGACTGTTAGCACGACCCAGCTTCAGTTCAGTTCAGTTCAGTTCAGTTCAGTTCAGTTCAGTTGTGTCCAACTCTTTGTAACCCCATGGACTGCAGCATGCCAGGCTTCCCTGTCTATCACCAACTCCCGGAGCTTATTCAAACTCATGTCCATTGAGTTGGTGATGCCATCCAATGATCTCATCCTCTGTCTTCCCCTTCTCCTCCCACCTTCAATCTTTCCCAGCATCAGGGTCTTTTCTAGTGAGTCAGTTCTTCGAATCAGGTGGCCAAAGTATTGGAGCTTCAGCTTCAACATCAGTCCTTCCAGTGAATATTCAGGACTGATTTCCTTTTGGATGGACTGGTTGGGTCTCCTTGCAGTCCAAGGGACTCTCAAGGGTCTTCTCGAACACCACAGTTCAAAAGCATCTTTCTTTGGCCCTCAGCTTTCTTTATAGTCCAACTCTCACATCCATACATGACTACTGGAAAACCACAGCTTTGACTAGATGGACATTTGTTGGCAAAGTAATGTCTCTGCTTTTTAATATGCTATCTAGGTTGGTCATAACTTTTCTTACAAGAAGCAAGAGTCTTTTAATTTCATGGCTGTAGTCACCATCTGCATTTAGAGTCCAAGAAAATAAAGTCTCTCACTGTTTCCATTGTTTTCCCATCTATTTGCCGTGAAGTGATGAGACTGGATGCCATGATCTTAGTTTTCTGAATTTTAACCAGCTTTTCCACTCTCCTCTTTCACTTTCATCAAAACACTCTTTAGATCTTCTTTGCTTTCTGCCATAAGGGTGGTGTCATCTGCATATCTGAAGTTATTGATATTTCTCCTGGCAATCTTGATTCCAGCTTGTCCTTCCTCCAGCCCAGCATTTCTCATGATGTACTCTGCATATAAGTTAAATAAGCAGAATGACAAAATATAGCCTTGATGTACTCCTTTCCCAATTTGGAACCAGTCTGATGTTCCAAGTCCAGTTCTAACTGTTGCTTCTTGACCTGCTACTCATCAGAAAAGCATTTGCAAAGGCTGCACAATCATGGATGAGCTTGTTAAACTGCTTTTGTCTTTTTGTTTGATTTACAACAGAGAGGCCACTGTGGTAGTGGTTTTTTTTTTTTTTTTTTTTTTTTTGGAAAATAAGTGCTAAATGAATGCAGTACCTGGAATACTGATATTTAGCTGGAGCCAAAAGTATTTTTGGCCAATAAAATGGCATGGGCCTACTTGAGGTCCCCAGCCACACTACGTTACAGGTCCTGAGGATGTCCACACAGCGTATGAGTTTGGAGTGGTGGGGACAGACAGCTTCTGGCCAGCTACCAGCTTTGTGGCCCTACCTCTCACCTGGCCCCCAGTCCCAAAGGTTCTGGCATCCGTCTGTTTGCTAGAGCTTGAGCACAGAGTGTCCTTGTATGGTTGCATCTTTCCTCACACTGAGTTATTCTTAATTAAGCCTATAGGACTCAGCTTGGCAGTCTAGTCCCTGGACAGTTTGTTCCCAGCCAACTGTTGTCACTGGCTTCTGCCCCATGAGACCTGTGTCTTTTCTCACTTGATAGAATGTCCTAGGCATGGGCTCTGGAAACAGAAAAACCCGGCTTCTGATGCAGCTCAATCCATTGTTTTGAACTAGATGGGTCTATAACTTGACCTTTCCCCCCCGCCCCCACCCTTGCTCATACCATTATCTTGGCCTGAAATGGTATCTCTGCTCCTTCACACAAGGCAAACCATATTCACATCTAAGTGAAAGTGCAAGTGTTAGTCACTCAGTAAGTGTCTGATTCCATGTGACCCCATGGGCTGTAGCCGTCCAGGCTCTTCTGTCCATGGGATTCTCCAGGCAAGACTACTGGAGTGGGTTGCCATTTCCTTCTCCAGGGGATCTTTTCGACCCAGGGATTGAACCCAGGTCTCCCGTATTGCAGGCAGACTCTTTATGGACTGAGCCACCAGAAAAGACAGACTCTAAGGTCACCTTTAAGGTCAAGTGCAAATACCACTGGGAGCCCTTCTTAACCACACAAAGAGGTGTGATCTTCGGGGTTATCTCAGTGTCCCACCTCTTTGTCAATTTTCATATCTTGGGTTTAATTGTTCCCAGAGCTCTTTCTCTCCTGCATTTCTGCTTTGAATCTCTGCCATTAAACTTATTACACAGCAGGGTTGCCAGGTGAAATACAGAATGCTCAGTGAAGATTAAATTTCAGATAAACAAAGAGTCCATTTGTTCACTATAAATATGGCCCAAATATTATAAGGGGGAAAACTTACATTAAAATTTTTCTGCCATTTATCTGAAATTAAAATTTAACTGAGCACTCTGTATTGTGTGTGTGTATCTGGAAGCCCCTCACCCCTGACTCTTTTTAACAGATAGGTGTAGACTTTTCTGGATCCTTCACTGAATGTCACAAGATGTGACAGTAGCAAGCTTGTCTCATTCATCTTGGCATCCTCCCGTTTCTTCCTCCAAGGAGTTTCTTGGTAAACTCTTGTTGGTAAGTAAAGGGACTGTCCCACCAGCGGTTATGAGCACGGTTCCTAAGAGCCTTAGCTTTGGAATCAGAGGGCCAGAATGTGTTGTGTTGCATACTAGATAACTATGTGTGCCTTAGCAAGCTACCCACTCATGTCTGTAAAGTGGGAAGAAGACAGGATACCTTTTATTTAGCTCCTACCTACCTTCTGTGCTCTGAATGTATGTAAAGGGCCTAGCAGGTATTCAATCCATAGGAAATGTTCAAAAATTGTTAGTTGCTATTACTGTTAATGTTGAAACATATTCAGAGCTGATAGCTTGAGTTTAGCAGCAACCATTTTACTGCTTTATCATAGATGATAAAGACTATATAAAGGAAACAATTATATTTCGTTTAGGGGCTGCACAGTGGGCGCTAGTGGTAAAGAACCTGCCTGCCAACACAGGAGGAGACATGGATTTGATCCCTGGGTCAGGAAGATAGCCTGGAGGAGGAAGTGGCAACCCACTCCAATATTTTTGCCTGGAAAATCCCATGGATGAAAGAGTCTGGCGGGCTATAGTCCTTGGGGTCACCAAGAGTTGGACACGACTGAAACGACTTAGCACACACATATTGGTTGCAAACAGAAAAATGCAGAAAGGATCCCAGTCTTCCTCTAAAGAGACATCTTAACTTATTTGGCTTTTCTTTCCAGTATCTGAAGTCAAAGG